>NW_022196905.1:32850062-32856915 GCF_008632895.1 Mastomys coucha | reverse complement strand
CTTCTTCTCCTCTTTCTCCTCCTCCTCCTCCTCTCTCTCCCTTTCTGTGTCTCTACTACCTCATCAACTCCACTCCCCATGCCATAAATAAACTCTATTCTATACTATACAGTTGTGTGGCTGGTACCTCAGTGGGAAGGGATGCCTCAGCATGGGCCCACAGAGACATCCCCTTCTCCCACAACATACCGCGTCTCCACCCAACATATCCCTGGCTTCTTTTTCTTTTTTATAAAACGCAACAGAAAGTGGAAGCAGAGAACAGAGAACTGAGTCTGAAGAAGCCTAGGCAGTTGTATAACACCAGGCAAGAGAAGTTTCCTGTGGCTAGAACAGTTGTAGAACACTGCCAAGCCTTTGGGGGCAAGGGCCTCAGACACTCCAGGTTAAGGAGCTGTAATAGTAGTCACTCTCAAGGGCAGAGGAATCTTGATACCCAGGCCTGCCTAGAGGCTGTGCTTCCTCCTCCTGTCAAGAATTAAGGAATCCAGAATTCTTAAGAGCCCCAACAAGATGGGTAACATCCAAGGGCAACTTAAGATCTCTAACACTAGAGGGCACCACCTGCTGCTGTCTCCACTATTCATAAGAAGCCACAAAAGCTGCCAAAGCCCATAGTCTCCTCAAGGTCCTTATGTCTATCTGGGGAAAGAAAAGGACTCCAGGTAAACCGATCAGTGACAGAGAAGCAGTAGCAGATGATTGTAGTCCAGTCTGTAAACTGTGTCCAAAGATTCACTGTGTTAAAGATGTCAGGAGGCATCTGCCCTCTTTAGGTCTCTGCTGCGGTGAAAAACAACACTGATCAGAAGCAACTCAGGAAGGAAAGAGCTTATTTGGCTTACAGGTTACAATGAATCATCCAGGAAGTCAGAACAGGAGCAGGAGCTCAAGGCAGGAACCTGGAGGCAGGTACTGGAGCAGGGGCTATGGAAGAACACTGCTTACTGGCTTGCTCCTCATGGCTTGTTTAATCTGCTTTCTTAAGAGCAGGAGCGAGGTAGGTTTGCTCCCCACCTCTCATCTCTCTTCTCCTTTCTCCTCTCTTCCCTTTCTCTCCTCCTACTGTCTGTCTCCGTCCCTCCCCCTCCCCTTCCCAGAGCTAGGATGTAAATCTCAGATATGGGAGGTCCTGGTCCTTGGGACTTCAGAATTCACATTAGTCACACCTCTACCCTGGCCCACAACTTGAGCCTCAGACTGTCGGTGTGCCTGGTACTCAGGATTTAAAGCTAACATTGATTTTCTGGGTTTCCTAAGCCTCCCATTTCTGGAACTTTTTAGCCTCTGTGATCATAGAACCTACACTCCTGTCCTAGCCAATGTTCTGTTGCTGTAAAAAGACACCTTGACCACAGAGACTTCTATTAAAGAAACATTTAATCAGGGCTGGCTTACAGTTTCAGAAGTTTAGTCCATTTTCATCATGGCATGAAGCATGGTGGCATGGAGGCAGACAATGTGCTAGAGAAGTAACTTGAAAGTTCTACATCTGGACCTGTAAGCATCAGGAAGAGAGAGCCACCGGGAGCTTTTGAAAGCCCCACTGATACACTTCCTCTAACAAATCTACATCTACTCCAACAATGCTGCATTCCTAATCCTTCCTCTTCCTAATGATCAAACATTCAACTATAAGAGCCTATGGGGGCCATTTTTATTCAAACAACCGCAATCCCATAATAGCTTCCCTCACACACAACCTTTGTATCTTCTTGCTTTTGCTTTTCTAGGGAACTCTGACTCATACAATGCTTAATAACATGATTAGACTCCCATATTTTTGGTGTATATCAGTTACACTTAATTTATGTCTCATCTTTATGAGGGACTTTTCAAAAGGCTCTTTAAGCTTAAGGAGTGATACATATAGCCTATTTTATTAATACTGTCAATATATAGAAAAATATTGTGGGACAAAACCCTTAAGCTTTAAGTTTTCTATCTTACTGTCAATCTAATGAAAGCTTGAACTCCCAGGACAGCCTCAGTCCACGTCTCCAAGGCTGCTGTTCTAAGGAACCTGGATTTCTAACAGGTTCAATATCAAACTTGGTATCAGACCTTTGTATCAGACAAGAAAGTGAAGTGACTGGCTGGATTCTCTGCCACTTTTCACTCTGAGGAATACATAGATTTAATATGGGGATATTTATGAGACCAGAACAAGGGAGTCTTTCTCAGCTTTTGGAGAGTTTAGCCCTATGGGTTGGGGGCTTTCAGGCTCTTTTCTCAAACAAAACAAAACAAAACAAAACAAAACACCTGAAGGATGAAATTCATGGACTAGAGAAGGAGAGTTTAGAGAATTTTATTATAAATTCTTGGTGAGAGAGAGAGAGACAGAGACAGAGAGACAGACAGAGAGACAGAGAGAAAACAGTTCCTACACTGCAAGAGGAAGGGGGTCCCAAGAAATAGCATATCACAGGACTGCCAGCTGCTTTTATAGGGCTGTGGCAGAAATAAACGAGACATGGAGCTGATCAGTCCCGTTGGCCCAGTCCACAGATGTCTTATCGCTTTCTGTTATATTCACACTCACACTCCCCCGCACTCCACAGGGACTGATGCATGTGTAGGAGACAATAAGAAACCAAATCTTTCTCCGTGTGTCCCTAGCCCCTAGCTGACCACACACAAACTAGAAAAGTATTTATTTGCTGTTTGAGGTCATGTAGAGTGTGTCTACACACACGTACACACAATCTTCTACAGCATAGAAGATTGCATCAAATAAATGGGTGCAGGCATCCCAGGGGATGTGCCAAAACCTAATAAAATGTAATTTTCCAACTGTAAAATCATGACTTCTATGCAAATATGAGTAAAATTCAAAGCTTCTACTTATTAAATAATGAGGAGCCACCTCAGTACTAAAACCAATCAAAAAGACATTTTAGAATTAGGCAGCTATGTAAGCTCAGGCATATATATGTATACGCATGTGTTTCTATGTCCTCATATGTTTATTTATAGTGGTAGCTCTATGTCTTTGATGGTCTTTTGAAGTGTCATCTTAATAAAACTCTGGTCCTCAATTAAAAAACAAAAGATCTACTCACTCATGGGGTAGTAAACCATCCCTTCTCTCTCCTGGGTCCATCTTCCTTGAAGATCTGAGGATGTGAGTGCAGTATATTTCACACAGGAATTTCCCCCTCTGCTGTTAGGAACCTTTCCTTAGGTGCCTGAACTTAAGCAGTCCAGATAACAGAAAGGCATGTTTTAACTCTTTCTCAACTCCTGCTCCTGGGTCCTAGGGTCAGCCTCTGTGTGTCAGGCACCTCACCCCACTTTGTGGGGTACCCTCATCTCTGAGGTCAGGGCAGACATGGTTTTTGGTTTTAGTGAAGTGAGGAGTGTTTAAGAAAGGGGCTCTAGAACAGAAGTGGTGTGTTGGAGGGAATCGTGGGAACCCTAAAAGGAAGACCTGAGATCCAGCCTGGGGTTGAGGATAGGAAGGGGGTAAACAGCTCAACTTTTGGGTTTCAGTGCAATCCTGGTTGTACAGCCTGCTCCATGACCACCACTCCCGACACTGGCCTTGATGCTGAACTCTTCTTCCCTTCTTTGTCTCTGTTTTTTGAGATCCCTTCTTGTGTTGCTTTGCAAATGACAGCGGCAGAAAGCAGCTATGATCGCGACTGGACAGAGGGACAGAGGTTGAGTCCCTGTGGGACCCCGGGGCTCCTGGCAGGCCCTTCTTATGCACCTCAGCCAACAAGCAGCCTTGTCTCCTGGCCCTCTGCCCTCACAGAAACTGCTTGGGACTACTTAAAACTTCCCAGGAAGGCTGAAAGAGACAGTGCCCTGCTAGCATTGGCACTGGGAGCCTGCAGGGACACAGTAAGAGTATACACGCCTTTGATCTCTTCTCCTATGTTAAAAAGACAATCTGGCAGGGAACTGCTCAGCAATTATCCTGTTTAGGTTGAGAGGAGACAGTTGCTTCCCCCAGGACTCATCTCCTTTAGAGAAATCTCCTTTACTATTAAATGATGATTATCCCAGCTCAGCAGAATGGGCAGTAGCCTGCCAGCTTGGTTTCCCCAGCCCTATCCTTCCCATTCTTTCCTATTCCCCACTGTTTTACCTATCTCTGGCAAGGATTTGGTCCCCAAGGTGCCAAAGGTCCCCTTCTGTCATCTTGCCAGGCATCTGCTGGGACCTCACCTCAAAGAAGAGTGGGCTTTTAGCCAAGTAGTTCTGAAAGTTTGTCTCTTACCACTTGAACCTGCAACCTACCCAACCGTAGCTGTTTGTCACTGTCACTGTCAGTGACAAGGAAATATGCACCCCAGTATCCCACTTCTATGCCTGAGCAAATAGGAGTTTTCAGGTACCAAAAGACAGGGCTACTGGTGTCTTCTTTTGTGCTGTGGTGTTTTTGTTTGTTTTTTTTTTATTGTTTTATCGAGACAGGGTTTTTCTGTATAGCCCTGGCTGTCTTGGAACTCACTCTGTAGACCAGGCTGGCCTCAAACTCAGAAATCCGCCTGCCTCTGCCTCCCAAGTGCTGGGATTAAAGACATGTGCTACCACCGTCCGGCTGTGCTATGGTTTCTCTTTTTACCTATACATAAATAATGAGGTGGGTTGGAGGTGCACACAAACATGTCATGAAGTGATATGGCCCTATTTGTTATCACAAATTTCTTGAAAAACCCCTTTTATTATCATTTAGTATATATCTATTCATTTATTTATGATTTCTGAGTCAATAGCTGGTGGTGATCTTCCTGCCTCAGTCTCCTGAGGGGTCAGACTATAAACATACTCCAAAACCCTCAACACATAATGCCCTTTTCAAGCTGATTTAACTTAGAAGCAAGTGATTAACCACCCCAGAATTCTTCTTGCTGTGTTTTATAAAAAGAAAAAAGAGGCCAGGGATATGGTACGGTATGGGGGAAGGGAGCGTCTTTTCAGGGCCCATGCTGAGGCATCTCTTCCCTCTAAGGTACCAGCCACATGACAAGTATAGTATAGAAATAGAGTTTATTTAGGGCATGGGGGGAGTTGAGGGGATAGTAGAGACAGAGAAAGTCAGAGAGAGAGAATGAGAGAGCGAGAGAAGAGGAGTAGTGGCTAGTTATGAGCACATGGAAGGGGGAGGGGAATGGAAAGAGAAGAGACAGGGGAAGAGAGCCAGAGAGCAAGAGAGCAAGAGAGCAAGAGAGTGAGGAGGGGGCAGGCAACCCTGTTTTATAATGAGCTGGCCACACCTGGCTGTTGCTAGGTAACTGGGAGTGGTGGAGCCTAGATGAAATGTTAACACTTCTCTTGTATCTTTCCTCCATTGTATCCATTACTTCACAAGTATTACAGTATTTTATGATCCCATCTTTGCAATGTCAAAAATGCAATAACAGCCAGGCAGTGATGGCACACGCCTTTAATCCCAGCACTTGGGAGGCAGAGACAGGCGGATTTCTGAGTTCGAGGCCAGCCTGGTCTACAGAGTGAGTTCCAGGACAGCCAGGGCTACACAGAGAAACCTTGTCTTGAAAAACCAAAAAAAAAAAAAAAAATCCTTCTCACTACTTCTCTACAAGATACTTAGGTATATGTTCTCTAAGATATCAAAGTTATTCATCATCTAAAAAATTAATCTATTGGCCATTTTCTTTTGTTTTTTTAAAAAAGTTTGGTTCTTACGTGCTATTTCTATTTTTCACATGAGGCATATTCTACTAGGTGAGATTTCTGTAAATGTCAGATCTATTCAGAAAAGCATTGGAGTGAGAAAAATAAAACCAGGGCAATGCTTTTAAGAAAGAGAGAAGGGGTAGGGTGGGGCTAGGAAGGGGAGTGAGGTTAAGGGTCTTCATTGCTATGAAGAGACACCATGACCACAATGACTCCTATAAAAAAAAATTCATTGGGGCTGTCTTACAGTTTCAGAAGTTCGAGCCATTATCATCATGGCATGAAGCACGGAAGCATCCAGGCAGGCATGATGCTGAAGAAGGAGCTGAGAGTTTTACATATCGATTTGAAGACAGCCGGAAGGAGACTGTCCTCTGCAGGCAGCCAGGAAGAGGCTCTGATTCAACACTGGGTGGGGTTTAGGCATAGGAGAGCTCAAAGCCCATCCCCACAGAGACACAATCCTTCCAACAAGGCCACTCCTCCTAACACTGCCATTCCCTGTGGGCTAGGCATTCAAAACACGAGTCTATGGGGGACAAAACCTATTCAAACCACCACAGGTAATGTTCCGGCACCCTTTGTGAATGGTAAAATATTTTCTGTTGGTGAAGAACACCACTACAAAGGTTTAAGAGCTAAAACCATAGAGCTTGTCCCCTTACAATCCCGGGGGCTAGAGTGGGCAGAGCTCAAGCCAGTGACCTCTTCCATACTGAGTTCTCCTGCAGTTTCCGGTAGGCAGCGGCTCAGAGGGCTTCCGTTTCTGGCTGTCTATGGAATAGAAAAGCCCCTTCAGTTTCCGGTAGGCAGCTAGCCTGAGGGCTATAGTTTCCTGCAGGCAGCTAACTCCAACGCTATAGTTTCTTATAGCTAACTAGTCTGAGGGCCACAGTTTTTTTTGCTGGACACCAACTGGAGACAACCCCTCAGTTTCCTGACACATGGCTGCTGCTTGAGTGGGCTCACCACCCAGTGGCTTATTTCTTCACAGCCTGAAAGGGAGAGTCTCCAGCAAGATGGATGCCAGGCTTAACGTGAGTCCAAAAGCAGGCCAGAGGTTCTGCCCATACTCCAGGGGAAAGTGTCCTACCAGCATGCACTCCAGGAACGTGTCCTAACTGCCTGCTACACGCCTGCTCACTCTGTTAGTTCTGCTGCTGTGTTTGTGTGAGTTTTATACTTGGTTTTTGGCCCAGAA
>NW_022196905.1:32845735-32850052 GCF_008632895.1 Mastomys coucha | reverse complement strand
GCCTCTGCCTCCCAGGTGCTGGGATTAAAGACATGCGCCACCACCGCCTGGCAGGTTTCACATTTTTTAATATTTTAAACTCCGAAAACAGTTTCTAAAAGCAATTGATTTGGATCTGAACATGCCCAGGCATAGGTGAACAATAAAGCACCTCACTGCTGCGGGCAGCCCAGTGAGGCTGGGGGGAAAAATCTGCCATTAACACAGGTGCCCAGCGGCTGATTCTGTTCAGAAACATCAGAAGTTGCCATGAGAATTCTACAGGGTGCACTCAGAGTGTATAAATTGTTTAGAAATGACTCTCGTGCCCAATTCTGATTTGAAAAATAGTAAGAAGGTATTTTAAACTATCACCAACTTGCAGAAAATTGACATTGTACAGTATTGGCCATGTGCCCAGGCCAGAGCCTGAACACATCCCTTCCTCCAATCCAACTGTGTGTTAGCAGTTGTGTGTGTGTGTGTGTTAAAACAAAACTGGAGGCTGGATTTTTTTTTTTTATTTTTATTAGATATTTTCTTTATTTACATGTCATACGATATCTCCTTTCCCAGTTTTCCCTCAAAAAACAAAAACAAAAAACAAAAAACAGCAACAAGAACAAACCCCTGTTACTCCCCCTGCTCGCCACCCCACCCCCTCATGCTTACTGGGCCTGGCATTACCCTACAGTGGGGCAAAGAACCTTCACAGGGCCAAGGGCCTCTCCTCCCACTGATGACTGACTTGGCCATCCTCTGCTATACATATGCTGCTGGAGCCATTAGTCCCACCATGTTTACTCTTTGGTTGGTGGTTTAGTCCCTGGGAGCTCTGAGGGTACTAATTAGTTCATATTGTTGTTCCTCCTAAGAGGCTGCAAACCCCTTCGGCTCCTTGGGTCCTTTCTCTAGCTCCTTCATTGGGGACCCTGTTCTCAGTCCAATGGATGGCTGTGAGCCTCTACTTCTGTATTAGTCGGGTACTGTCAGAGCCTCTCAGAAGACAGCTATATCAGACTGGATTGTCCTTCCTTCAGTCTCTGTTCCATAGTCAGTCTCTGCAACACCTTCCATGGGTATTTTGTTCCCCCGTTTAAGAAGGAATGAAATGTCCACATTTTGGTCTTCCTTCTTCTTGAGTTCTTGTGGTTTGTGAATTGTACTTTGTGTATTCCAGTCTTCTGAGCTAATATCCACTTATCAGAGAGTGCATACCATGTGTGTTTTTTTGTGATTAGGTTACCTCACTTAGGATGATATTCTCCAGATCCATCCATTTCCCTAAGAATTTCATAAATTCATTGTTTTTAATAGCTGAGTAGCACTCCATTTCGTAGATGTACCACAATTTCTGTATCAATTCCTCTGTTGAGGGACATCTGGGTTGTTTTCAGCCTCTGGCTATTATAAATAAGGTTGCTATGAACATGGTGGAGCATGTGTCCTTATTACATGTTGGAGCATCTTCTGGGTATATGCCCAGGAGTGGTATAGCTGGGTCCTCTGGTAGTACTATGTTCAATTTCTGGAGGAACCGCCAAACTGATTTCCAGAGTGGTTGTATCAGCTTGTAATACCACCAGCAATGAAGTAGTGTTCCTCTTTCTCCACAACCTCTCCAGCATCTGCTGTCACCTGAGTTTTTTATCCTAGTCATTGTGACTGGTGTGAGGTGGAATCTCAGGGCTGTTTTGATTTGTATTTCCCTGATGACTAAAGTTGCTGAACATTTCTTTAGGTGCTTCTCAGCCATTCGGTATTCATCAGTTGAGAATTCTTTGTTTAGCTCTGTACCCCATTTATTAATAGGGTTATTTGATTCTCTGGAGTCTAACTTCTTGAGTTCTTTGTATACATTGGATATTAGCCCTTTATCAGATATAGGATTGGTAAAGATCTTTTCCCAATTTTTTGGTTGCTGTTTTGTCCTATTGACAGTGTCTTTTGCCTTACAGAAGCTTTGTAACTTTATGAGGTCCCATTTGTCAATTCTTGATCTTAGAGCATAAGCTATTGGTGTTCTGTTCAGGAAAATTTCCCCTGTGCCTATGTGCTCGAGGCTCTTCCCCACTTTTTTTTCTATTAGTTTCAGTGTATCTGATTTGATGTAGAGGTCCCTGATCTGCTTGGACTTGAGCTTTGTACAAGGAGAAAGGAATGGATCGATTTTCATTCTTCTACATGCTAACCGCCAGTTGAGCCAGCACCATTTGTTGAAAAGGCTGTCTTTTTTTTCCACTTTGTGGTTTTAGCTCCTTTGTCAAAGATCAAGTGATCATAGGTGTGTGGGTTCATTTCTGTGTCTTCAGTTCTGTTCCATTGATCTACCTGCCTGTTACTGTACCAATACCATGCAGTTTTTATCACAATTGCTCTGTAGTACAACTTAAGGTCCGGGATGGTGATTCCACCAGAAGTTCCTTTATTATTGAGAATAGTTTTGGCTATCCTAGGTTTTTTGTTATTCCAGATGAATTTGCAAATTTCTCTTTCTAAGTCTGTGAAGAATTGAGTTGGAATTTTGATGGGGATTGCATTGAATCTGTAGATTGCTTTCAGCAAGATGGCCGTTTTTACTATATTAATTCTGCCAGTCCACGAGCATGGGAGATCTTTCCATCTTCTAAGATCTTCTTCAATTTCCTTCTTCAGAGACTTGAAGTTTTTGTCAAACAGATCTTTTACTTGCTTAGTTAGAGTGACACCAAGGTATTTTATACTATGTGTAACTATTGTGAAGGGTGTTGTTTCCCTAATTTCTTTCTCTGCCTGTTTGTCCTTTGTTTAGAGGAAGGCCACTGATTTGCTTGAGTTAATTTTATATCCAGCTACTTTGCTGAAGTTGTTTATCAGCTTTAGGAGCTCTCCAGTGCGATTTTTGGGGTTACTTAAGTATACTATCATATCATTAGCAAATAGTGATAATTTGACTTCTTCCTTTCCAATTTGTATCCCTTTGATCTCCTTTTGTTGTCTAATTGCTCTGGCTAGGACTTCAAGTATAATATTGAATAGGTAGGGAGAGAGTGGGTACCCTTGTCTAGTCCCTGCTATTAGTGGGATTGCTTCAAGTTTCTCTTCATTTAGTTTGATGTAGGCTACTGGTTTGCTGTATATTGCTTTTACTGTGTTTAAGAATGGGCCTTTAATTCCTGATCTTTCCAAGATTTTTATCATGAAGGGATGTTGGATTTTGTCAAATGCTTTCCCAGCATCTAATGAGATGATCATATGTTTTTTTTCTTTGAATTTGTTTATATAGTGAATTATGTTGATGGATTGCCGTATATTGAACCATCCCTGCATCCCTGGGATGAAGCCTACTTGATCATGGTGGATGATTGTTTTGATGTGTTCTTGGATTCGGTTTGCAAGAGTTTTATTGAGTATTTTTGCATCGATATTCATAAGGGAAATTGGTCTGAAGTTTTCTTTCTTTGTTAGGTCTTTGTGTAGTTTAAGTACAAGAGTAATTGTGGCTTCATAGAATGAATTGGGTAGAGTACCTTCTGTTTTTCTTTTGTGAAATTGTTTGAGGAGTATTGGTATTAGGTCTTCTTTGAAGGTCTGATAAAACTCTGCATTAAGCCCATCTGGTCCTGGGCTTTTTTTGGTTCTGAGATTATTAATGACTGTTTCTATTTCATTATCAGATATGGGACTATTTAGATCATTGATCTGATCTTGATTTAACTTTGGTACCTGGTATCTGTCTAGAAAATTGTCCATTTTATCCAGGTTTTCCAGTTTTGTTGAGTATAGGCTTTTGTAGTAGGATCTCATAATTTTTTGGATTTCCTCAGTGTCTGTTGTTACGTCTCCCTTTTCATTTCTGATCTTGTTAATTAGGATACTGTCTCTGTGCCCTCTAGTTAGTCTAGCTAAGGGTTTATCTATTTTGTTGATTTTCTCAAAGAACCAGCTCCTGGTTTGGTTGATTCTTTGTATAGTTCTTTTTGTTTCTATTTGGTTGATTTCAGCCCTGAGTTTGATTATTTCCTGCCTTTGACTCCTCTTGGGTGAATTTGCTTCTTTTTGTTCTAATGCTTTCAGATGTGCTGTCAAATTGCTGGTATATGCTCCCTCCAGTTTCTTTTTGGAGGCACTTAAAGCTATGAGTTTTCCTCTTAGGACTGCTTTCATTGTGTCCCATAGGTTTGGGTATGTTGTGGCTTCATTTTCATTAAACTCTAGAAAATCTTTAATTTTTTTCTTTATTTCTTCCTTGGCCAAGTTATCATTGAGTAGAGTGTTGTTAAGCTTTCATATGTATGTGGGCATTCTGTTGTTTATGTTGTTATTGAGGAGCAGCCTTAGTCCATGGTGATCTGATAG
>NW_022196905.1:32828887-32844828 GCF_008632895.1 Mastomys coucha | reverse complement strand
TTTTGTGTTTTCTTTGACTGTTGTGTCAATGTTTTCTATGGTATCTTCTGCACCTGATATTCTCTCTTTTATCTCTTATATTCTGTTGGTGATGCTTGCATCTATGGTTCCTGACTTCTTTCTTAGGATTTCTATCTCCAGAGTTGTCTCTCATTGTGATTTCTTAACTGTTTCTACTTCCATTTTTAGGTCCTAGATGGTTTTGTTCAATTCCTTTACCTGTTTGGTTGTGCTTTCCTGTAATTCTTTAAGGGATTTTTGTGTTTCCTCTTTAAGGGTTTCTACTTGTTGACTTGTTCTCCTGTAATTCTTTAAGGGATTTTTGTCTTTCCTCTTTAATGGCTTGTACCTCTTTACTTGTGTTCTCCTGTATTTCTTTAAGGGAGTTATTCATGCCCTTCCTCTATCACCATTGTGAGATATGATTTTAGATCCAAATCTTGCTTTTTTGGTGTTTTGGGATATCCAGGACTTGCTGTGGTGGGAGTACTAGGTTCTGTTGAAGCCAAGTAGTCTTGGTTTCTGTTGGTAAGATTCTTGCATTTGCCTTTTGACATCTGTTGATCTCTGGTGTTAAATGTTCTTGCTGACTCTGGCTGGAGCTTGTTCCTCCTGTGGGTCTGTAAGCCTGTGTCAGCATTTCTGGGAGATCAGCTCTCTGCTGGTAAAACCTGGGCGCAGATGGCTGTGGATTAGTCATCCATCCTGAGTCTTGGGGTCAGAGCACACCCTGAAGACAGGCTCTCCACTTGTGGGAAAGGTGTAGAGAAGGCTGTGGATCTGTTGTCCCTCCTAGGTATAGTGTGAGGTAGAAAGGATCCTGTCCTGGCTGCCCTGCCACTTGTGAGGCCTGTGCCTCCCTGCTGGTCAGACCTTAGAAAGTCACTAGAGAGAAAATTTTGATCTCACCGGGAGTCCCTGGGTTAGAGCACTCCCTGGAGGCAAACTCTCTGTTTGTGAGGAAGGGGCAGAGAGGGCTGTGGATCTGTCCTCCCTCCTAGGTGTAGACAGAGGTAGAGAGGATCCGGTCCTGGCTGCCCTGCCACTTGTGAGGTCTGTGCCTCCTGGCTGGTCCTGTCTTCAAGGCTGGATAATTTGTAAAGAAAAGAAGTTCATTCAGCATACAGTTTGGAAGACTGAAAACTCAAGATCAGGTGGTCTCGTCTCTGTGACAAGGAAGCCACACTGCTTCATAACAGGGTGAATGAGCTCATATGGCCGAAATGCCTGTCAGCAGAGAGATAGGAGGGGACAAGCAGCTACCTGTCATCTAACAGCCTGCCCCAGGGAAAGCTAACCCAACCTCTGAGAAGGACATCAATCCTTCTGAAAGGCTCCATCTCCTGTGATAGTTAGCCTTGACAGTCAACTTGTGGACTGATCAGTGTATGAAATTAATAAAGTGCTCTTGGGTGTGTCTGTGAAGATAACTGTGGAAGGGAAACCTCACCCTATATTCATGGATGAAATAAAAGGGGGAAGAGACTTAGGCTCTTCATCCATGACGCTTCTTCTACTTTCCAAAGGTCCAGAAACAAGGAACCTACCCACTATGGAGTGAGCCCCCTGAAACCATGAGTCAGAATAAACTCGTTGCCAAGAAGTTGTTTACAGTCAGGCGGTGGTGGCTCACGCCTTTAATCCCAGCACTTGGGAGGCAGAGGCAGGCAGATTTCTGAGTTCGAGGCCAGCCTGGTCTACAGAGTGAGTTCCAGGACAGCCAGGGCTATACAGAGAAACCTTGTCTTGAAAAACCAAAAAGAAAAAGAAAAAAAGAAAAGAAAAAGAAGTTGTTTACACTGGGAAAAGTGTGACTGACAAACCTCTCATATGACTGGATTGCACTGTGAGTTCACCCATGATTTATGGTTATGGAAAACCCATATATGGTTACAGAAAAAACCCATAGAGAGTAAGAGGAAGTCAGGAGGACAGAGAGAGAGAAACAAGCAGGAAGCAAAGAGAGGAGGGACATTCAGTTTGACGGGTTTTGAGACAGCATGGAGAAGGAGAACTTCCTTTTCCTTTTGAGACATCAGCTGTGGATAAAAATCTGCTGGGTGCTGTCTCTGCCTCTTGGAGCTGGTAGGCTTTCACCCCAGCATCTGGCTCCCAAATCTTCATTAGTAAATATGAACGACTGAGATTTTGTTTAAAAACAACAGTTGTGACATTTCTAAACTTCCATCCACCCTGGAAATTTTGGACCTATGGCTTCTCTGGATGCTGATGGAATTCAGCATCACCATGGAAACACCTATGGGTGTATCTATGAGGGTGTTTTCAGAAAGGACTGGAGAGAAGACCCAGCCCCTAGTGGTGCTGAATCCATCATTCCAGGGTTGGACTGGGTAAAGAAGAAAGCAAGGTATATACCATGAGGTATTCATCTCCCTCTGTTTCCTGACTGTGGATGCCATGTGACAAACTTCTTCAAACTCTGGCTGCCATACCATCCCCATTAGGATGAACTGAACCCTCAAACTGTGAGCCCAAATAAATTTGTAGGTTCATTGTCAAGTACTTGATCACAGCACTGAGAACAATAAGTAATCTGGCCTCACACGTGAACCTCTGAGGAACACCAAGATATACCCAGGCAATAATAGCCTTGTGTGCTTTTCAGAATGCAGTATCCACTGCTGGAAACTTGACCTAAGTTAAATTCATTTAGAGAGTTCAAGAAATGTGGGCATGTTAATGGAATATTTATTCTAGCTAGCCCATATAAAAGACACAAAAACCTGGTATTTTATTTACAAGATGTAAGCCTGCATTGGCCAGGTCCTATGCTCTTCTCACCTATATCCAAACCATTTGCCCCTTGTTACTCACTATTTGAGTCTTGCCTGGCTGTTGTTGCTCCATCAGTCTGTTCTCTGGATGTATTCCTCTCAGCTACATGCTCCTGGTCCATCCCATCCATCCCATCGAGACCTCAGGCTCTCTCCTTCTCCCCCGTGCTCTCCTTCAAGACCCATACTCAATTCTCAGGTCCCACCTTTCTCTCTCTACTGCCCAGTCACAGGCTCTAGCCTTTCATTAACCAATAGTTTTGTTTCTTTGTCTTTTCTCATTAAACTTGATTTAATGGGTCTCAAAATTCTGTGACAGATTTTTTTTGGTCAAGTTGTTTCCATAGTACTGATTTTGAAAACTAATAACTTAAAACTGTCACACCAAAAAAAAAAATGGTCCACAAAGCATTCCTTTCTTCTGAAGGTTTTACGATGCATTGCTATCATTAACCAGTCTTTTGCTATTAAACTTAAATGGCCAATCGAGACAAACAGCTCTGAGACCGTTCTTCCACCACTGATTAGGACTGGGGTGGCAGGTGTTAGGGATAATATTCATTTAGCTTTCTGAGCTTTCTGGACAGACTTGGAGACTTTGCCAGCTCCAGCAGCAGCCTTCTTGTCCACAGCTTTGATGACATCCACCGCAGCTGTCTGCCTCATGTCACGAATAGCAAAATGACCAAGTAGAGGATAGTCAGAGAAGCTCTCAACACACATGGGCTTGCCAGAGACCATATCAACAATGGCAGCATCACCAGACTTCAAGAGTTTGGGGCCATCTTCCAGAACCAATAGTTTTAATTGGAGAACAAGGTTTACACAACAAAGGCCGGTGTATGTAAGGTTGTGTTTATCTAAAGGGCAACCAGATCTTGGGATTCAGAATTTAGCACTTGTATACATAGCAACAGACCCATACCCAGCAGGGGGAAATAAACTACACAGTAAGTAGTGTTCTATCCTCTTTCTTCATCTGCGAATAAGAATGTTAAAACAGTCAAGATGGTGTGCAGATCCTATGAGGTCACGAGACCCAACAGGCATGCAACTTTTTAAATGCCAATATCCTTTGGAAACTACCTGTTTTCCTCTTGTTCGTATTATGTCAGAGGATATTTCCAGAATGATGCTGAGAACAAGAAAACAGGGAAATCTGAGCTGCATTGAAATGAGTCCTTTTCTGAACCTCAGGAAGACATGTGCATACATGGACACAGACGTGTGAGTGTGCACACAAATGCAAACACCCATACTTACATGCAACACATGCATATAAATACACACATGTACATAAACACACATGAACATATACACACATATATAAGCACATGGATACACATGTAAACACACAAACCACACACACACACACATCTCCATATACATTTAGTGTAGTGTTGTCACCACTCAAGAACTGGTGGCAGGCAAAAACAGCATCCCTGATATCCCTCAATATAATCACATTTGAATCCCAGGAGCCTGGGCCTAGATCACCTTACTGCCCTAAGAGGAATTAAGGCTACAGAGAGAATTCATGGGCTAATCAGCCAACCTCAAAGTGGACATTGTTTGTATGAATCCAATTAATAAACCCTCTTTTAACAGCTTTGTGTGTCTTATCCCATGTGTCCTTTGGAGTCATGGGTCACACTGGCTGATGATGTAGGAACTACAGGTCACAGTGAACACAATCTTCTGTTATCTTGCAGTAAACAAACCACAAACCCTGATGATCCAGAGTCACCATCACATACAGAGCGATGGGCTTGTCCTTCATCCCAGCACAATCAAAGCAAGGTGTCAGTGATTAGTTGCTGGTGAGGGTACCAATCTCATTCAGCTTCAGGGACAAAATTAAGCCACCCTCTGCAGTCCAAAACTGATGGGAATCAGCCTGGTGGCATGGAACTGCAGCCAAGCAGGTCTGCATGGAGATTCCAGTCCACTTCTGCAAATAGACACCAACCCGCTCAGATCACCAGGAGAGGATTCTGTGCCACTTTAGAGGCTTCTCCGATGGGAGACAAGTGGCCCAGTTGAAAACCACTAGGAGGAGCAACAACAGGGCCATGTGACCTGTCTAATGTCCAGGCTCTCCACCATCCTGGAGGTGCAGCATTGAGTGAAACGGATCTTTCTCACTCTTCCAGACTGGCTTTTTCACACCTTCAGCTCTAAGTTCTGAGATCTTCGTTTTAGAAATTCCCTTTGTGGCCTCAGTTGCTCTAAAGTACCGACCCAGTCCCTTGCACCTTGTTGTCAGATTTCCAGTCTGTACCCGGAACTGTAATCAATACAGTTAACTTTTGTGAGTGGAATGGCACTGTCTGCTGTCCTGAAATATTGGCCCGTGATGCGGAAGAACCAGGGTGGAACCATCGGTTTATGTTCCAGGAGCTCTTGGGCCTGGAGAGAGCTGGAAATAATGTAAGGCCCCAGTGATAAGCCACATATTTTAAGGGAGCTTTTTCCAGTGTGGAAGCTGGAGGGCAGGGCACTAAGAAGCACTACCAGAGAGCAGAGAGCAGGCCTGTGGCACAGACACCATCAGTATTCAGGAGGCCAGAGTAGGAGGATCATGAGCTCAAGGCCAGCCTAGGCCACATAATTCCTACTATCTCAAAAAAAAAAAAAAAAAAAAAAAAAAAAAAGAACAAAACAAACAAAACAAAACAAAACAAAAAAAACCAAACCCCAAAAAAACAAGGAAGTGGGGGAAGGAAGAGAGAGGGCTGTGCCTCAGGGTGTGATGACAGAGATAAACTGAACTCAGCCATTAGACACAAAACTCTCTTGTTTTAAGGCCTCCCAGGAAAAGGGGAAGTGAGGACCCAGAGAACAAACCCAGGTTCAGGAAGCAGAAAAAAGCCACACTCCGGTCCTGCCTCACTGTGGTCTTAACTGTGTGGCTTTAGAACATTTTCCAAGCTGTTCTTGATGAGGCCTAGGTTCCCCCACAGTGCCCCTGTACAGTGAGCTGAGACCAGGTTAGCCCTTTGCCTGTGGCCCAGGACTCAGTGGGAGTTCAGAGCCTGGCCTCTTTCCATCTAAGTGCCCAGAGGGCAGGTCTGAGCTCTGTTGGGCCATGGCCACATCTGTGTGTAAGATTGACTCATCCCTCTACTTGTTTCTCTATGAAAACATAAAGAGGGGCTGGAGACATTTGATTCCCAGGCGCCTGTGGGAATTTCCATCTATGCAAGCATCTCAAACAAATCCACATTGTTCTTTAATTCTTAGAAGACCAAAAAGACTTTAGAATGAGGTCTAAATTTTATTTTTAATCAGAAGAAAATAATCCTATACAAAACCCTGGCTCTAGAGTTTGCTCCTTCTGTCCCTCTGTGTTCCTGATTGTGCCACTGGGATAGAAGAGCAGACTGTGTTCAGGTCACATGTGGCACTTAGGGACCCTGAAGAGTGAGTTCATGGCAGCAAGGACCTCAGCTGATCTGCTAATTTCATCAGGTTCTCTGGAGCCTCTGCTGCCAGTCAGCAACAATAGCAGACCTCCGCCTTTTATATGTGAGTAACTGGAAAGTTGAGGGTGGGAAGAGGAGGGGCAAAGGGGAGCAGAGAGACTGGCTGGGAAGCTCTCTGGAGGAACTTGTACTAGGAGAGGGGACACATCCTTCATACAGGACTGCCAGGCAGAACAGGAATGTCAGAGCAGAAGTACAGGGTCCACAAGTGAACATCACCTGCGGGTCTTGCCCAGGGCAAGCAAAGAGCCAGGACAGTGTTTTCTACCTGCAGATCACTGTGCCATCCTTATAACTACCTGCAGACTACCGTGCCATCCTTATAACTACCACCGTGTCCGGGGCAAGGATGCCAATGGTTTCAATGATTCTAGAATGTTCATAGGCGCCCTTGCAAAAAAGGCTACTGCAAAGGTTATTGCAAAGGTCCCTCTGGTAGCCTGTCCTCCCTCTGCCCTTGGGTCCTGCACTCATTCTGATCTTGTCTAACTTCATAAGTTACTGTTTTGGAATCATGCGGTACAAGGGCTGGAGCTGACGGCAGTGGCCAGTGCTGCCCAGATCTGAGGATTGCACAAGAAGCTGCCCGGTAATGGCTAGGCATCTTGATGATACTTGTCTTCCTGACTATGGAGGCTTTTATTGGACACTAGACATGAGCCAGCCCCTGGAAGAGCTGTGAGGTTACAGCTATGAACAAGACAGAGGCATAGCCTCAGCTGGAATGGAGCTCAAGGGGTCCCAAGGAAGACAGCAAGTCTGATTACAAAAGCAGAAAAAGCAGTTAGCCTTATGACCTAGTATCTTTCAAGAACAGCAGATTTTACAAGATAAGCCAATTCATGAACAATCTTCAATGTCTGGGAAAAGAGGGAAATGGGCTGACACTTGCACAAGCTAGAGCTATACATGCTAGAGGATGTGTATGTATGTATACATGTATGTATATATATATGTATATATGTACATATATATGTACACACACACATGAACACACACACCTGTATAGCATAGCAATTGAGACCTTAAATGTAATAATGTTAGCCATCATAAGTGTAAGCAGCTTATGATCTCCTTTTGTGATTGGCATAGGGGGAAATCCATGGGCCAATCAGGAGCTACATCATTCACAACCAAGGTCCCATTACCTCAGACAATAGCTAAGGTTAGGACTGCTGCTTACAAAGTTCCAGAGGTGTCTACTGTGACACATACTGTTTGTAGGATTAGAATGGAGATGCAGATGGAATACGACAGAGACTGCCTCAGAGGGTGACCTGACCTGGCTCCTGCCTCAACCTGGAATAGAGGCATTTCCCATTCACTGGGAAAGCCCTTGGGAGTTCCAGGGATTTTGTTGGCTTTCCTACTTTAGTTAATTCTAAGGCTGCAGGTCATGAGCCAAGATGAGGTTGCTGCAATGGCTAAGTGTGCACTTCCTAAATGCATTTAGACCTAGGGGAATGGCTATGGTGTGTTTATGACCACAGTGTACCACTGTGAGACACACCAGGGTCAGATCACTGTCTGTCATGTCCCATTCATACTGCTTCGCCTTCTCAATACAGTCTGTGGGATAGGGTGGAGAACCATTGATACCTTAGGTTCTGGATACAAGTTATCAACCCAGTTCTGGCCCTCACTGCTTTCTCAAGGTTTGCACTACCTCAGTGTGCTTCTATAACTCAATATCCACTAGGTCTCCTGGGGTACTAAACAAGAGCCTCTGCAGTATATCTTGGCTCTTCAAACTTGAGGGGACCTGTCACAAGTATCCCTGTATCAGGTAGTCACTGGTTGATCTGGGGCTTGGTGGCTCTGTCGAGAAGGGAGCCACTGTAGGAGTTACTAGTAATGCTCATCAAAGCTGGGGCAGGGGCAGAGGAGAGGGGCATGGAGTAGTAATGGTAATACGATGGAGAGATCACAGCAGCATTCAGCACACTGCTGGGAGCCAGGAAGTGTGATTAGGAAGAAGTTCGACGAGAGAGAGAGACAGAGAGAGAGATCCAGGCTGCAGTCTATACAAGGCCAATACATGTACAGGGATTTAGGTCAGATCTAGTGTTTACACAGGGCCAGTGTGGGAAATAGACAGATAAAGAACTTGGTTACAGGGGCTGGAGAGACGACTCCATGGACAAGAGTGCTTGCTGCTCTTCCACACTCCTGGAGTTCATTCCCAGCACCCAACTCTAGAGGTTTACCCCACCGGTAGTTGTAGCTTGAGTGATCCAACACCCTCTTGCGGCCTCCACACACACATTCATTCATGTGCACAAGAACACTCCATATATATGCAAAAACACTACATACATGCAAAAATGCATACACAGGCATGTGTACCATACCCATACACATGAAAACTGGAAAAAAGGGGTCATAACCCATCACTAGGATATTTACGTCAACAATTCAGATCTCTGCAAGAGATCTTGTCCTCAGGCTTTGGCATGCCCCAGGCTGTCTGTGTGCCCCAGTCTGCTTGCATAAGCAGCTCTTACCCATTTCTGTCTTTCTTCTTATTGGCCCCTGTTGCAACCAAGCAGAAAGCCCATGTTTCCGTGTTGGGAACAATGAGTCAGGTTTTCAGTTCTACTGAAAGCACAGGAGGTTTTTCACTAGAAGCCAGGGTTGGGAACAGCGAGCCCACTGAGTGATATCTGGCACAGTAGAGTGGACTGCCAGCAGTCGCAATGGAGAGCTGTGGACCCTGGGACTGATGGAGCTGGAGAGAGGAGGGCCTGGCAGAGCTGAGACTCTCCAGCACAGAGAAGAATGAGTGGCTGGGAATGTGATCCTGCTACCATGAAACGTAGGTGCTGCCGGGTGAGTGTTCTCTGCAGTGGGACTCAGACCCTGTTCCTCTTGTAACTTTAAAGTAGGATGATCTGACACCATTTCACTTCGAGATGCCACCCATCACAAGGGAGATATTGAGCTGCTGTTGGCCTGTAACTAGGCCAGCAGCCACTGGACATGTCATGTCACGCTTGAAGCCTGTTAGTTAAAATATCCCAGAAGGTTCTTGACCTGTATCATGCAACTGACCCGGGCTTCTGGTTCCAGAGCACACACACTGCCTCTCCAGATTCTTTTAACACAAGACTCTTGAGATGGTCAGAACGACAACTGGAGCTTGCTGGTGGGTCCTGGCCCTGTACAGGGTCGTGTGACTGGATATGAGGGGAAGTCAAAAAAATATTGGCAACAGTTAAGGGATTGGAACGCACAGTGATCAAAAATTAATCCAAAATCAAACTCGTATTGAATCAGTGTTGTTTCTGACAGTGACTTCACCCGTGTTGTGTGCCACGACCACTGCAGCACTGGATCTGAACACACAACTTGCATGTCTTGCTCTGGATATGATGTCATAGATTACCAGCTCTGCTGGAAAACCCACAGGCTCAGATCTGAAACTACTGTGTGTTGCAACTTAAAAGTGTTTATAACTGTACAAACCAGGTTTTCTGCTCTTGTAAAAATACAATGGCTTGAATATGGAAACATTTAAGTGTCAAATAAATTAATGAATATTTAGATTGTATTATGCTAGGTTTTGGGTTTCTTTTTAGATTTTTTTTTGTTGTTATGTGCTGTGTGTTGCATGTCAATGTAGGTACTCATGTAAGCCAGAGGACCTCCCCCCCGGCCCCCGGAGCTGGAAGTGCAGGCAGTTGTGAGCTGCCTGACGTGGGTGCTGGGAACTAAACTCAGGTCCTCTGCAAGAGCCTCATGTGCTCTTAACCACTGTGCTATCTCTCCAAGCTTAGGACAGAATTTCTAGCAATTTCTAAATGGCCCTACACACAAAAACGCCTGCCGGTTTGTACTATGTGTTTATGTGAAGCAATGTTCTCAGCATTGACAATGACAAAATCAAAATACCACTCACTCTAGAAAATCATGAAAGATGTTGTGTCCTGCAGAGTCACATTTTCAGCCAAGACTCAACTTTTTGTGTATGTAAAATAAACAAGTTGCACCCATTTCATCAATGTGCGACTTTGCTTTCGTGTGCAAAAAAAAAAAAAAAAAAAAAAAAAAAAAAAAAAAAATGGTAAAGTTGAATGTACACCTAAGATTAAAATAGATATCTTTAGGGCTTTATCAGTGAATGTTTGATTTGGTATGCCTATTTTATATACCTTTATATGCCCTGGGCCACATGGAAAGTTCTCAGATGAAAAGGGGCTGTGAGTGAATGTCTATGAGACTTTGGCACAATCAGACTTTGTTGCTTTGTTGCTTTGGTTTGGTTTGGTTTGGTTCAGATTGGTTTGGTTTGGTTTTTTGAGACAAGGTTTCTGTAGGCCTAGGTTTTAAAAAACCTACCTTCTAGTCCACCATTCAAAGGTAGGGGAGAAAAGATGGTAAATAGGACAAAGGGATGTGGACCTGCCTAGAAGTAGTTCTTTGGGGTGATTCTAATCTCTGTTATTAGGATATCAGCAGTCCAGTAGTGTCAGAAGACCAAACATGAATCTGCAGTGGTAACACGATTCAGCAGAAACAGCTAGGTGCAGTTCTCTGCCATGCCTCTCTCAGTAAAGCAAAGATCAGCGAAGACTCAAGACCATTGAGAACAACAGAGTGCTGCACAGCTAGCTGTGCAAGCGCCCTGGCACTGTCCACTGTGTCTTATTTATACTCCCTCCAAACATCATGTGTCCTCCCACGGGTCTTGCCTCAGCAAAACACCATGTGCGTCTGCACCCAGAAACTTCCACTTCAGGTTTCTCTGTGTAACAATCCTGACTATCCTGGAAATTGCTCTGTAGACCAGGCTGGCCTCAAACCCACATAGATCTACCAGCCTCTGCCTCCCGAGTGCTGGGATTAAAGACATGCACCACTACGACCTGGTTCACACTTAATAATTATTAATACCCAGGTGCGTGACCATGAGCAAGTCAATTAACATATCTGAATTCTGTCTGTACATGTGTTCCCTGAGAACCTGAGGCACTGACATCAAGTAGACAGCACTTGTGCAGGTGGGTGACAGAGACCAGTCTCTTCCCCAGGGAGGGGAGCAGTGAATGCTCTGGGGAACAGGCTGCTCCCATTATGCAGCTGAGGGAAGTTTGTGTTCCAAGTCTTTGCCTGGGGTAGCCCGATGATTAATTCTGAAGAGTAAGTCAGTCACAGTGAGATCCCGATCCTATCTGTCCTGGAACATTGAAGCTATTTGTTCACTCAGTTCCTGCTGCCTGAGAGCCTGGCACAGGACTGGAATGAGCCAGTCAGGACCTCTCAGAGACTTCGTGGGAAAATTCAGATTGTAGTGTTGAGCTGGCTGGGGGAGGACCAGATGAAGGAAGCTTTTGTAGAGGACCCACATGCTGAGATAGCAACAGGAGAAGGGCTGAGGTGTGAGAAGCACAGATCTTTCGATGTCTGTACCAGGGCTGAGGACAGGACATTTGCAGAGATAAGCAAGAAACTGACGGCCTTGTATGGCCCCAGGACAGACCGCCTCAAATACTTGTGCTCCCTCCCTCCCTTTCTAACTTTACTAGCTATCTATGCCAATAACTGTGACTGTCATATCCAACACTGTCATCACTTGGTTTCCGAGATGCCTTGCAGGTACCAAACTGGATGCTCACACCCCATAGACAAATGCCTTGGCATTGGATCTCGCCTCTGCTCCTTGTCCAGCATCTTTGGATGACCTCTAAGGGCTGATGCATTGGGAGTAAATGCTACGGGAGTGCTGTCCTACTCATGACTCCTGCAGATACATTTCCCCTCAACTAACTTCTATATTTGATTGGTTGAGTCCAATGGCAGACCCTTTGGATATGGAGAGCCAACTGTGATGAGCTCTGGGTAGTAGCTGTAGAACTGTATGGAAACCAGTTCAGGAAGTGGGGCTTCTGCCCATGATACAGATGCAGAAGCTGGCCTTCTGAGAGTTTCAGTAACTGCTCAGCCAGAGAGAGAAGCTGGGACACCCGTGGGCTGGCTGAGGTTGAATATTAAGTACCTCACAAGTCCTGGGAAGGTGGAGTGTCTCTGAGCTGAGGTTGTCAAAAGGCTTGACTCAGAGCCAAGGCCACTGGGGAGGGAAGCAAAACACGGGTGTGATTTCTGTCCAGTCATCGTTCCAAGGGTACAAAGACCAGGAACCTCCGTGACAGGCAAAGGGAGTAGATCCTGGTGACAGGGACACAGTTTAGCATATCAGCACCAATGCTCTGACCTCTGAAACTTGTACCAGGTATGCCCTGCAGGGAGTCAGCTAGGATGACACACAGCACCCTGGGAATAAAGTCCTCTCTTGGTGCGTGACTTTGGGCTAGCACCTTTACCTCTCTGTAAGCTTTGATGCTCTCACCTATGAGCAAGTATGATGTAAACTTTGCTGAGTGAGCAAATGAGAAAATGAGTATAGCTAAGGAACTTGGGAGGTGTGGCTGCAGTTGGGTTGCCCTCAAGGAAGAGCTGAGCCCATAAGCACAGAAAGGACCTGACCATAGGAGCTTTCCCACGATCTATTTTTGAGGTGTTTAAATTTTATTATTATTATTATTATTATTATTAACATGTGCATGTGCTTGTGTGGAATGGGGTGGGTGGAATGGGGAGAGATAAAGCCTTCTCCAAGAATCTTACTGTTACTGCTCTTTTAGGCTTTCTGAGACGATCTTCACTTGTGGTGTATTTCTTTATTCGGGATGGGTTTGAATCCATATGCTTTATTTGGAGTAAACCAAGGGTTATATCCTTTTTGGGGGGTGGGGTGAGACTATTCAGGGTGGGCAAAGGCTGAAGGCTAAGGCTGCTGAGACGCTTCATTTTCGTGGAGAAGAATTCCAGATGCTGGGCTACATGTTGTACTACCTGTGTCCACCTGGCTGGGGGGGTTGGGAGGGGCACCAGGCTCTGAGGCAGGCACGGAAATGAGTAAGGAGTTAGCCTCACTCCTGCTGGTCTCAGGATGAGATTCTAATCTCAGTTTTTGGGATTTCCAGGGTTTGGACATCCTCGACCTCTCCTGTTCCAGGCCAGTTTCTCCGATGACGCTGTCCATGTGCCCCGCATGGCTTTAATCCCAGCTGTCAGGGGTAAGGGTAGTTGGATCTTTTTATAAATTCAAGGCTAAGATAATTTACATATTGAGTTCCATGCCAGCTGGAGATAGACAGTGAGAGTCTGTCTCAAAAACCAAACAACAACCAAAAAAGTCAAAACCAAACTAAACAAACAAAACCACAGTGGTGCCTAAGCGTGGAACCCAAGAGACTGTATCTAAATGATACTGTAAGTATGTGGCTGTTAGCATCTGATTGTAATCTATTGTATATGTTGGTGGGGTGGGGAAGCAGGGCTTTCCTTGCCTAACATAAGGTAGAACCTGACGCACAGTAGGGGTTTAATACAGGCTGTTGAATGGACATGTGGGTGGTCAATAAACAAATGCACGCTCCAGTATGCCTCTTTTCCAGTCTTCTGTCTGCTGGGAAGAGTACGAACAAGAGAACACTGGGATATACTCTGCATAGTACATTCCAGTGCATTTTAGCATCCTCGGGGCTCAGAGCATCCTTTCTTCATTCCTGACACCACACACATCAGTTTACACATCTCTTCATAAGAACCACCCTCTTTAACTCCCCTATCTTCTAAGCTTCTTGATTTCTCTGTCCCACCAGAGCCATCTGAAACAGGTGCCCATGATCCCTGAGCTAGGCAGAGACACCACGAGCAGCCTGAGGCTCTTACTCTTCAGGACTGTGTTAAGGAAAAGGACTCACACTGACCTCTTTAAGTCTCTGTGAGACCCACACTGGCCAGTGTGTGGGTCTTTGGATTTTGCCTCGCCTTTTGGATGTGTACTCAGTCTCCCAGAAGCAGCATGGTGGTGCAGACCTTCTCAGGTTCCAAAGACTGTTAGGTTCTTGCCAAATGGCTCCAGCCAAGCAGAACAAGAACTTGAGGAAAACTCTCAATGAATGTCCGAGTATAAATATTTATCTTGAGTCCTCTGAATTTTATGAATGATTGACTTACAGACCTTAAAATAGCTACAATCAACCAGTCTTTGCTGAGTGTTGGCTGTTATGTCCACATGTTATTATTAATCCCCAAACAGGAACATGTTGTCACCTTGGGATTCAGGTAAGCCAAACTCAGAAGGGCTTAGTGTGTGCCCTAAGGTTACACAGCTGGATGGTCACCGTCCTGGTTTGAACTTTGATTGATGTATGTACAGAGCTTTGATGCTCCCACTCATGCCAAACCCAAGGGTCAAGGAAGATGTTCTGGATCTTGAAATGTTTAAATCCACTTTTTAAATGGTTCTAACCTTAAAGAAGTCTAGGAGGACTCTGGCTGCGCAGGACCACCTCAGGCTGGCTTTGGGGGACAGGTGTGTGACTGCCCAGTGTGTATGTGGGCTTAAGACCTTGGGTCTGGATGGAGTTACCTGTGGTGCTTTGAATGAGAATATCTCCTATCTTAATTAGGGTTTTACTGCTGTAAACAGACACCATGACCAAGGCAACTCTTATATGGATAACAAGTAATTGGGGCTGGCTTATAGGTTCAGAGGTTCAGTCCAGTATCATCAAGGGTGGGAGCATGGCAGCATCCAGGCAGGCATGGCACAGGAGGAGCTGAGAGGTCTTCATCTTCATCTGAAGGCTGCTAGCAGAATACTGATTTCCAGGTAGCTAGGAGTAGGGTCTTAAAGCTCATGCCCACAGTGACACACCTACTCCAACAAGGTCACACCCACTCCAACAAGGCCACACCTCCAAAAAGTGCCACTCCCTGTGCCAAGCATATACAAACCATCACACCCCCCATAGGCTCCTAGATTTGCATGCTTGGTGGCTGGGGGACAACACTATTTGAAAGGAGAAGGAGATATGGCTTGTTGGAGGAAGTATATCACTGGAGGTGGGATTTGAGCTTTTCAAAAGCCCAAACTAGGTCCAGTGTGTCTCTTTGGTCCTGCTGCTGGTAGATTCAGATGGAGAACTCTCAACTACTTCTCCAGGACCATGTCTGTCACTCTGCTTCCCACTATGATGATAATGGACTAAACCTCTGAAACTGTAAGCAAGCCTCAATTAAATGTTTTTCTTTCTAAGAGTTGTTGTGGTCATGGTATCTCTTCCCAGCAATAGAAGAGTTACTGACATCATCCCTGGAGAGAATATGCAGAGGAGAGTGGGGAGGAGTCCACCATTAGAAATCTGATAGAGAGAGACTATGAAAGCTAGAAGATCCTAGGCAGATGTCATACAGACCCTACAAGAACACAAATGCCAGCCCAGGCTACTATACCCAGCAAAACTCTCAATTACCATAGACGGAGAAAACAAGATATTCCATGACAAAACAAAATTTACACAATATCTTTCCACAAATCCAGCCCTACAAAGGATAATAGATGGAAAACATCAACATAAGGAGCAAAACTACACCCTAAAAGAAGCAAGAAAGTAATCTTTCAGCAAATCCACACAAACCTAATTCCACCTCTTACAACAAAAACAACAGGAAGTAACAATTACTTTTACTTAATATCTTAATGTGAAAATTAATATTACCAACATATCCTAATCGATTGAAATCAAAAAATATGAGGAATTAGAAATTTATTGACTGTCATCCAATGGTCTCTCTAATTTGGTAATTGGAG
>NW_022196905.1:32730688-32828455 GCF_008632895.1 Mastomys coucha | reverse complement strand
TATAATATTTTATAAATTTTAAGGAATATGACAAAAAAGATATTGTAGGTATTGAAGGGGGATCTCTGAGAGGAGTTGGGGTACAAAAGGAAAACAAGAATGTGATTTAATTCTATTTACTTAAAATAAGTTTTTAAATGTTAACAAATTCAGATAAATTGAAATCATGTAACTTTTCTCATTATAATGCAATAAAACTTAAAAAGAAAAAAAAGAAATCTGATAGAGAAAGAGGCAGAAGGAAACATGGGTGCATAGAACTTAGGAAAAGGAAGATTCTAGAAAGTCCCAGGAATAAGAAAAGTGGTTGATTGCCTCAAACCTGAGGGACTGTTGGATATAGGACATCTGTCTCTGGGAGGGTCACTGTCCTAATTGGGGTTACTAGAACTGTGGTGAAATACTATGGCCAAAGGCAAGTTACAGATGAGAGGGTTTATTTAGCTTATACTTCCACATCCTAGCCTATCACTGAAGGAAGTCAGGGCAGGAACTCAAACAGAGCAGGAATCTGGAGGCAAGGGGCCATAGAAGAGTGCTGCATAGTGGTTTCTCCTCATGGCTTGCTCAGCCTGCTTTCCCCAGCCCAGGGATGGCACCACCAACAATGGGCTGGGCCCTCCCATACCAATAACTAATAAAAAAAAAAGGCTCTATAGGCTTCCCTCAGCTGGATCTTATGGAGACATTTTCTCAGCCAAGGTTTCTTCCTCTCAGATGACTATAATCTGTGTTAAGTTAACATAAAACTAGCCATCGAGGTCGCTCATGTCTGAGCCCTGGCCAGTCATCCATCTGCTTCTGCCTACCTGCCTGCTGATGGGTTTCCCACGGTGCATCATGAACGAGCATCCGTGGAGGAAGCAGGGAGAGTAGAGGATCTTGCTTGGCACCCTAACTTTAACCTGAAAGCCTGGAACCTCAGTTGAGTGGTCTAACTCTCAACCACAACTGTAGGTCGCAGACGGAGCCACCATGTACCACTTACTGAGGCTTTGCATCATACCGTAGGTGCTCGCTAAATGCAGATCATTAAATGCACAGATGAGAAATGTATCTGAATGCGAGTCAGGAAGCAAGGCAGTAGCCAGTGTCTCTCTGTGGTGTCTGCTTTCCTGTTCTGACATCCCTTCATGATTGAATTGTGACCTGGATGTCAGATAAATGCTTTCTCTCCCAAGTTGCTTTTGGCCATGGCGTTTATCAGAGCAACAGAAAGCAGACTAGCACAGTGTAATACCTGAGCCTTTGAAATTACCAATGACACAAGAACAAAATTCACAATAAAGAAGAATTACTCAGGGTGACCAGCATCTATCCAGATGCCCTCTTCTTCCATGTCTCTCCACCAGGCCCGGTATCTCCAGGTGCTGACGAGAGAAGAATTGGTCTGTATGGGTCACTTCTCAGCTAGGAATCCATGGCAGCAAGTATTCATAAAACAACAATAACCACAGATGTAGTAGTGTTGCCCAGGTGGCACAGCTGAGTTTCCTCTGCTAGGGGTCTGAGCAGCAAGCGTTTGCCCATCACTGCCCATGTGGGCCCCAGGATTGACACCTACATGTCCTATGTGAGCATGCTGTGACTCATCCATGGCCAGGGGGTGAGCATCTCTCCCATGGTGGCATCTGTCTATCAAGAGGATTGGATAAGGCACACAGGGAGGGGTTGCCAAGGTCATTGGTTTGTCTGGGTATGGCTTTTCCTGGACTCCTCTGCCCTGGAATTTCCACCCCAGCACATGCTGCCACACTCCTGGGCGTGTTTTCAGTCAGTTCAGCTTGCCACTCTCCCATCCTCGGCCGTTAATCATTGATTGCTTATCATGATGGGCATCCAAAATGTTTACAATAACAGCTGGATGCAGCTTAATCATTAATGCTGTTTTATTTCATAAGCTCCCAGGTTTCTATCTGATCGTATTGGGAGCTGATCTATTTACGAGGCATAGTCCGTTTGTTCTTCAGACTAGAGTGGGCGAGGAGGCTCAGGGCACAGGTGAGTTACCAACTTTGGGCATGCTGACTTTGGGCAGCTTTGGGAAGATTGTGCCATTGATGGGAATTTCCAGAGCAATCAGGGGCAAGGATTTGACAAAGGAAGGATTTGAGAACCAGCTTTGCAGGGGTTTGGTAAAGAGTGAGTGAGACTATGCAGATAAAGTATTCAGTGTGATGTCTGGCAAGCTTTCTATAGAAAAAGCGTTGAGGGTAGGTATGGCTGTAGACATTCCTATGTCCCTCCCTCCTGTGTCTCTCCTCCCTCCTCTTAATTGTCCTCTCCAAACCTTCATACCCCCTCTGTCTTATTTTCTCCCTCTTGTTCTCAAAGTCTCCTATGTTCTACATTCAGTTTTTCCAGATATTTGTTTTAGAATTCATGTTAGCGTCATGTAAAGGCAGAAACTAAGCTAAAGGGAGCATTGAATACCAGGAATAAAGCCACAGCCAAGCTCTGATAATCGTGTTTTACTCTCTTTACATTATGTGTGTGTTTGTGGGTATGCATGTGGAGGTCAGAGGACAACTTTCACAACTTGGTTTTTGGTTCTCTCCTTCCTTCCACCATGTAGGTTTGGGGGATTGGAATCGGGTTATCAGGCTTAGTGGCAAGCTCCTGTGTCTACTTGGCCATCTCACTGTGGTAGGATTTTCTGTTCGAGCTGCAAGTGTTAGAGCCGACACTTGTCTCTACTCAGCTCAGCAGAGCCACATACCCAAATGGATGGTGTGCAAGGCAGTGACACAGGCACTTCCAGGAAGGGTGGCCTCTAGGTTGCCTGGCCAGGTGAGGGAGAGAAGTCCACATCCCTTTCTGCTGGTCTCTGTGGCCTGGCACTGCTGGAAGCACCTTTTATTTTTACATTTGGTCTTGGAGTCAGTGCAGGCTCCGATGAGGATCTTACTTCAGCTCTCTGGGACTCAGAGCCAGCCTTTGGGACAAGCTGTGTGGGAGAGACCACTTTTTTGAGTTGCAGTTATTTTCTTTCTAACAGGAGCCAACCCTGCATTGGCTGCAGGATTTCATTAGCAGTCGTGGGTAGCAGCGGCAGCAGGACAGTGCTGGTGTTTTTCTAAACATTTAACAGTGGACCAGCCTAGGAAGTGGTCAGTGGCACTGCAGAGCAGGAGTCCTGGTGTTTCACTCCATTGCACTATTAAACCCATAGCTGTTGGATTTTGAGGAAGTCTGTGGAGAGAAGCATGGGCTGCCATAGTGGCTGCTGGCATTTAAGGGACTGGGCCATTCCCCACTGGAGACAAGCATTCTTCTGTGGGAGCTAACCTTTCTCCTCTTGGGTTCTCCTTAGCATAGCTTCATCCTGAGTGACAGTTTGGTCACCGCAGGCTGAGGGGCAGAGATCTGGTACTTTAGAATTGTCTCCCAAACAGATTGTGTTTATCTTATAGATTTTACTTGTTCCTTATTCTATTTAAGTCTTCCATAGTTGTTCTGAGGGCATGCAGAGTTCTCTAGATCAATACCAAGTGGACTTACTTACATGGTGAGTCACCTTAACTGGCTCTAAGATATCAGCTATTCCACACAGCCTGCATAAACAGGGAACACCATATCTGCCCGCAGAGGCTTGATTTCCCAGTGGGGTATCACCCCATCACTCTAGCTCCACGACCTTTGCTGTGGACTAAGTACATCCCGTGAGGAGCTCAACTGATCCCCAGAGCAGCCCCAGGAGGTTGGCCTTGTTGCCCTTTCCATTTGACCATGGAGGCACCGTGGAGCCAAGCCATTCTCTGCTAATCACCCAGCTGTGTCAGTTAGAGAATGAGGTGAGAACCCCAGGTTCCAGAGTCCATGCTGCCTGCAGCATAAGCTCTCAGATGTGGCCTGGGACACACTGGGTCTAAGGAAAGATGTCCTTGGCTCTGTAGTGGGTTCTGGAGAGTGAGGCCTCTCTAGTCTGGAGCTCTTACAGCTGCATTCTCCATGGGCTGTGGATTTTGCTGACTTAGCAGTTTTCTTCCTGTTCCTTGCTGAAGAGGAGTAGGAGACAATCCCAATCATCTGTGAATGAGGAAGAAGCCCAACTCCTCCCTCACAGCCATCCTGCACAGATGCCCAAACTAGGACACTACAGCATAGATTTGTCATCTAGAGTTAATGCTCGAGAATAACATGACTTCACAAAACAAAACAAAACAAAAAAACAAAACAACCCTCCCAAAAAACAAAAAACCCAAAACAAACAAAAAGAAAAAAATCACATTTTAAGTATGTTTCCAGTTTTGTGTTGGGCTACACTCATAGCTATCCTAGGGTACATGGACCAAAGGTTAGACCTACCTGAGAAAGGGCCAGAAGTATGGCTGCTTATAGCATCTTTCCTAGAAAGAGTGCATATATTCCTCATCCCATTCTAACACTTACTTGGTCCCTCATAGCACAAAAGCCTCAGGGTTTCGGACTTGCTGAGTATCTGTCCACCCTCACGGGTCCATGGTCCTTTCTCCTGGACCTGTCACACGGGCTCAGCACTTTCTCTGATCTCACCCACCTCTGTCCTCACCCTTTCCTCCACGCCCGTGACTGCTGCCTGCACACTCTGACCTTGACCTCTAGATGACTCTAGTGTGTGCAGAGCTACACTCTGACCACAACTAAGGTCACATTTTCTCTAATCTATTTCCAAATTTAAGCCCATGGTGGACATTGTGAACTCACTGATGTTGAATGTAAAGCTGCTCTGGGACTGCTTCGAGACACACACCCGTGCGGGTTCCTGCCTTCCCTTTGGTTGGCTTCATGCTTCATGTTGACGTCACTGGGTATGGAATGCAGACAGAGTGGGTTGGGAGGCAGACCGTGCAGGACAGCATGGAGAGGTCCAGGTGGTCTCAGAACATGAAAGCCATTCACAGCAGTCGCCCATCTTCCCACTTCCAAATCTGCAACCCTTGCCAAGGTTTTACTGTGGTCCATCCTTTGATGGCACACCCTTCCACCTGTGGCTTCTAAGTGGAACTCCTCCTCCACTCCACCACCTCCCAACTCCTCCCCGGCCCCAGATCAGACACTTTCGAATCTTGTGTAGCTGGAGTAAAGAATCAGACACCAAAGCTTAGCCAGGCATCTGGCCTATTCCTCTCTGTCCACTCCTGCACAAGGCCTGACCAGCCAGAAAGGTGTGCAGCACGAGAGCCTGGGGGCTGAGGGCTGGTCTCTGTGTGACTAAGCAAGAGCCAGGGTTTGAAAGACCTGTGCTCAGTGGGGAAGAACAAGCCATTGGAATCAGAACTTCCAGAATCCATTCTGGCTTCAGGACTGTGACCTGTGAAATACAAATATGTACTTCATTACAAAATTAAAGCAACTAAAGTGTCATTAGGTGTACTGGCTGGTTTTGTGTGTCAACTTGACACAGGCTAGAGTTATCACAGAGAAGGGAGTTTCAGTTGGGGAAGTGCCTCCATGAGATCCAGCTGTGGGGCATTTTCTCAATTAGTGATCAAGGGGGGAGGGCCTCTTGTGGGTGGTGCCATCCCTGGGCTGGAAGTCTTGGGTTCTATAAGAGAGCAGGCCAGGGGAAGCAAGCCAGTAAGGAACATCCCTCCATGGCCTCTTCGTCAGCTCCTGCTTCCTGACCTGCTTGAGTTCCAGTCTTGAATTCCTCTGGTGATCAAGGGTATGTGGAAGTAAGCTGAATAAACCCTTTCCTCCCCAACTTGCTTCTTAGTCATGATGTTTGTACAGGAATAGAAACCCTGACTAAGACATTAGGCTAACAGTTTTTTTTTCTTCTCAGTGAAGAAAAAAACAAAACAAAACAAAAGATTAAAATTGCATAGTATCATGAGTTAGGGAGACTACAGCTTTGCTGCTTCTGACCCATCTGTTCATGCATGGAAACATACCTATCCCTGCTCATCCTCCCTGCCCCATCTCCACTCCCCACCCATACCTGCAGTCCTGTATCAGCCCGGCCTCCACTGTCTCCACCTGATGCCTGGCCAGCCGCTTGCCTCCTGTGCACCTGTGAGCAGTCTGAAGCCTCTTCCCAAATGCCAGCTCTGTGATGGCTGCTTGAGAGAAGGTGGCTTGGCTCAGGACCATATCCCTCATAACTAGGATACTGGCACTTAGTGTTTTCTGAGTGCTCCACACACAAATCCTGCCTTTGGATTTGAGTAAGAGGACACAGACCTAGTCTATATACACACAAAGCTTTAACATATAAAGTCTTAATTACCAGTACATCTGTTTTTAATGTCAAATAATACATATTCACCTTTATATTTTTCCTCACTCGTCAAATATAAATTTGCTCTGAGTATTTCTTCCTGCCATATGTTCTTAGACAACAGGCTTTTAAATAAGATTTTATTTTAAATTATGCATATGAGTTTGTGTCTGTGAGTGCAGGGTCCCTTACAGAGGCCAGAAGAGAGTGTTGGATGTTTTAGAGCTGTAGATAAAAGCAGTTGTGAGCTGCCTATGTGAATGCTAGGAACTGAACATGGGTCTTTGCAAGAGCAAGCCAGTGAGCCATTGCTCCACCCCGAGATAACATTTTTAAAGGACTATTAGATGTTCTATGGGTTGGGAAGATGCTCAGTCAGTTGAGTGCTTGGTGTGCAAGCATGAAGACCCGAGTTGGGAACCCCAGGACCCAAGTAAAAAGCGGGGCATTGCAGTAACATCCATAACCTGAGCATAGGGGAGGCAGAGACAGAGGCATCCCCAGAACTCGTTGGACAGCGAGACCAGTCAAATCTGTGAGCTTCAGACTCCGTGAGAGAGCTGGTCTCAGAAAATAAGGTGGAGAGTGATTGAGGATAATACCTGACATGGACCTCTAGCCTCAGATTACATGTGTGTGCACAGACACGTCCACACATATGCACAGACAACATGCATGACACATTATATACCAAGTATTTGTAATACACACAGAGAAAACACACCACACACATACAACACACCACACACACACACACACACTTCCTACTATGGATGAACTGTAACATATATAAACTTTTCTTGTTCTAGGACTAGCAGTTAGACAGATCCCCAGTAGACAGACAGATAGAAAAAGGGACCACAAGCAGTTTTTAAAACATGGCATTTTTCCTATTTCTTCCTCATACTCCCGACCAGAAATAAAACTCTTAAGGCAGCACTTCTCAACCTTCCTAAATCTGTGACCCTTTAACACAGTTCCTCATGTTATGGTGACCCCCAACCATAAAATTATTTTAATTGCTACTTCATAATTGCAATTTTGCTACTATTCTCACCTGTAATGTAAATATTTGTATTTTCCAATGGTCTTAGGTGACTCCTGTGAAAGTGTTGTTCCCCCTGGCTCCCCACAAGGGGTTCACGACCCACAGGTTGAGAACTGCTGCCTTAAGGCCTGGTGGATTTTTTCTCTGGCCAGCAGGGATCCTCGCCTGTGTACTGACCTGATGGTTTCAAGGCAGGCTCAGAACGTGCCTACTCAAAAGAATGGGCCTATCAACCTCCTTTTCTTTGTTCAAACTGACCAACCCTGAGTTAGGGGAGAAAGACCACTTGAAGATCCTTAAAGCCCTAACATTCAAGGAGAGAATGGGTCTTGGCTTCCTGAATCTACCCTCTGATTCACAGAGGGACTTTTTGAGTGCCTTCTGCTCTCTCTCTCCCCTCTCTCTCTTTCTCTCTTTTTCTCTCCCTCCATCCTTCCTTTCCCCCTCCTCCTCCTCTCTCTCTGTGTGCAGCTATCTCTCTGTGTGTGTGTGTGTTTTCTTGCCCCTAATAAAAGTCTTTCTTCATGGGCAGACACTGTTTGCCTTGTATGAAATTTCTCCTGCTTCTTTAACTGGCAATGAAAATGAAGCTAACCAAGGCCAAGACCCCAGAATGCACCACACAGTCACCATTGCAAATACCATTTCCTAACATGGAAAATGTTGCAATGAATAGCTTTGGGTTGAAACCTTTGTGCTCAGTTTTTTTCTTGTCCCTGGATACAATTTTACAAATGCCGGCACAAGTTTAGCTAAAGCATACAAATTGGTCTGAAGCTTTAAAACATTTCAAAACTCTAGAAAGCTGGCAAGGCTCACCACTTCTGTCACCAGGGGATTTGGGTTACCGTTTGTTTTTGTTTTGTTTTGGTTTGGTTTGGTTTGGTTTTTGGTTTTTGGTTTTTCTTTGGTGATGCTAACTTGACAGGTGAGATCTAACATTTTGTCTCAACTTCCACTTGGCTTCATTTTCCCTCTGGAGGCAGTCTGATGTTTCCAGCATGTGTCTTTGTGGGCATGACCTTTTGAGTGAGGCTGCTGCAGGGAACAGCCTGCATTCTGCAAGCTAGGGGGCAGGTGTGGGAAACAGAGCCATTGCCCTGTCTCATGTTTCCTACATGGAGATGTGCCAGAGGAGACCAGCTCTCCCCAGGGATCTGGGGTCAAGTGAGGATACTGCAACATCTCATCCTGGTGTCCTTGCCTGAGAGCATCTTTTGGCATACCTCCTATAACTTCGTCTTTTTTGTACATGGGGTACTGTGGCTTGAACCCGGGACTTCATACATGCTAGGCAAGTGTTCTAGCACTAAGTTACATCTCCAGCCCCTTTAAAAAAAGTTTTATTTTGAGACAAGTTCTCACCAAGCCAGACTCACTGTGCAGACCAGTAGGGCCTAGAACTTGTGATCTCAGTCTCCTAAATAGCTGGAGTAACCTCTGGTACTGCCAGCTCCACTAATTTACTCATCGATGACAGTAGGTGGCTAATGATATCCTTTCTTTTGCTCTTAGGAATAACAGAAGTCCAAGACCATGAAGCAGAAGGGCCCAGCAGAAAACAAAGAAAGCCAGCAAGTGAGGAGAAAGGTAGCCAGTCCTACTCCCTTGTTTCCCCTTTTCCTGTGCCTTCGGGTAACCAGAATATTCATGCTCCCTCCTCCAGGGGGTCATGCTGGCATGACAACAGCAGAGAGCAGGGGGCTGAGGGGAGAGCAGTGAGGGAAACTGTGGACTATGCATAGGTCTGACATGGGTTCTGCAGGGTTCTGCAGGGAGATGGTCATCAGAGTCTCTCTATGCTGTAGCCTGGACTTCCAAAGGACAAGTAGGGAACACTGATGATGACAGGAATGTGGTAGCTGTCCTTAAATTAAAGATACATTGAGGAGCTGGGGTGATGGCTCAGTTGGCAGACTATTTGCTGCATAGAACCTGAGTAAATGTCAGAAGCAGTGGGAGGTGCACATCTGAAACTCTAGTGCTGAGGCAGAGGGTAGGAACTGCTGGATTCCTGGAACCCACACACCATCCAGCTTAGAGGAATTGGGGAGCTCCACATTCTGTGAGAGAACCTGTCTCAAAAAATAAGGTGAAAATGAGGGGAAGCCATCTGACGTCAACCTTTGGACTCCACACTATGTGTATGCCCCACCCCACATATACGCGTGCATGTACACACGAACGCACGCACACATGCACTCGAAGTTTCAATAGGCATGAAGTGAAATCCATCCCTGCTCTACCTGTTTCTGCCTCCAGGAAGTTTTTAGTAGAAGGTCTCCCCAATAGGATAGAGGACACTGACAGAGATCATTCCTTCAGGCAATAGGATTTATTTAATGCCAGAGAGGACATGGCAGGGGTTCAGAAGAAGAGAGAAGGAACAGGGGAAATGTCGGGCCACTGGGGAAGATATGAGAGACTGCTTTAAAGCAATTGGGAAGGGGAGGCATTGGGGATCATCTTACACTGTGGGCAAATGAGAAATCTAGCAGATAGGGGATGTCTCTGTAGAGAAAAGCCACCTCAGGTGCTTTCACTGGGAGACGGAGGTGCCTTAGCCCTTTAATAGCTGAGGTCTCTCTGTTCCTTAGTTCCTGTCATTTCCCTGGAGTTTGACCACCTAGGGAGGTTGCCTTACAATTGTATTCAGGCTGTTTGCCTCTTTGTAGCATCAGGAAGCAGCTTCAGAATAAACTAAGAGACCTGCTTCAGGAGCCAGAGAGATAGCAAGGGACCCCACATCTGGGATTTACCATAACCTGAAGTCTGAAGGCTCCAGGGAGCTTAGCACAGACCTGTCCCTGTACCCCGCTGTGGGATGCCTGCTAGTGTCTGTAAAATGGTGGGAACACCAAGTCTGCTTGGCTCAAACCTAACACTTAGCAGCTTGAGAAGATCCCCTCCCTGCTTAGCTTACAGCCAAAGTAACCCCGCCGTGACCTCTACATGGACACCTATTCCCCCACTCAGTTCTCTTGGTCAAACTGTTCTTGGCAAAGAATAGAAGTGAAGAAACTAGCAAGTCAAGGAATATCCATGTGTTTTTCCAGAATAGAAGGGGGGTTTCAAGAAATTTGAACCCGATCTCTTCCTCCTATGGCTCTTTTCTGTTTTTAACCCTAGTAATGCTCAACTATCATTGTGTGTGTATGCTCATAAATGCACGTGTGTGTGTGTGTGAGAGAGAGAGAGAAAGAGAGAGACAGAGAGACAGAGAGAGACAGAAAGAGAGACAGAGAGAGAGAGAGACAGAGAGGGACAGGGAGAGGGACAGAGAGAGGGACAGAGAGAGGGAGAGGGAGAGGGAGAGGGAGAGGAATACAATCACTCAGTTACCCTGGCAGCCCTCTAAGATTCGATTTGAGATAGTCTGTCTGAAGAGGGATGTCTGATCTTCAGGGATCCTGTCCTCCGATAAGGGTGGGGTAGAAAGCCAGTTAGTTCCCCAAGACAGCCATCGGGGTGACACGGGACCTTGGCACCCTCCCAGCTGTTCTTGCACGTGCATGTTGACCGCCTGTATGCTGGTGCCCTTGAGCTTGTACAGGGAGAACCGGGGAAGGTTTAAATTGGATAGGGGTCACCTGATGCAATCTCAGCAAGGTTTTAATAGCTAATGAGACCTGTTGTTGCAGTAGAAAACAGGACAGAGGGAAGCTGGGTAGTGGGTGAGGAAGAAAGGAGACCATGACTGTGAAGTCAGTGTGACGGAGTATGGCTATCCCTGCTCTCTTCTGCTGACCCCCTCCTGCACCTTAGGTCCCAGCCATGTAGGCGTTTTTTCCTGTCACCAGCATCAGCTATCTGTACCTGCAGGAGGTGTCCCTCGCTGAGGAATATCAGGTTGAGCAATTAGCTGGGCTCTGTGAATTCCTGGCTGAGAACTGAGGCTATTCTTTCTGGCCTGGTGTGGTTCCTGATTTTCCTGGTCAGCAGTGTCTCCTTGCGTTATCCTGGACAGCATTGTCTTATCTGGGGCTGGATGCCTTCAGGTGCATGTGACAATCATGTCCCCAAGCAGTTTCCCCTCTCATATTCTTTATCTCCATGTGTCCTTTCCAGACACAGCTTCTCAGAGTCTTGTGTGGGGACTTGAACCCTGCCCCTCACCTCCTACGCATTCTTCATTGACCAAGCCCGCTTCTGTCCCCTCCCAGCCTCTCAGAACACATAGTTTATGCAGCCTGTCCTGACCATAAAGATACTTCTCTGACTGACACTGGAGCAAACTGGCCACAGAGTAAATTGATTCTCAGGCTGTCCTGGTGCATAAAAATGTCGTTGTCTCTTTATGCTTTTATTGAGCCAGTAAGGACCTACAGAAAGGACCCACAGACATCGATGCACGCTGCTCTGTCCATTTGCTCTTTGAGCAGCAGAACTGATTTTGCAGAACAATTAGAGAAAGATCAATATTTCATTTTGCCCCGGCAGAATGTAAACTCAGAGCACTGTCAAGACTCACCCGTGGACACAGTTAAGAGGAGGAGTCAGTGCTGGAACGCACCCAACTTCTAAGGAGAAAGCCAATGCCCTTTGGCCTTAATTCTTAGGAGGTTTCTCTGGGGTTTGCCGACTGCCCCATCCAGAGCTATGGCCTTGTTAGAGAGAATCATGAGGAGTGGGGGAGCCAAACAAAACAAAACGAAACCAAAAAATACCATGACTTGGGTGTAACTCCGGGGAGACCAGCTGTCTCAGTTGCCTGGGAGCAGGGGAGCAATGTTGTGCTCGCTTCCTGTTCAGGCATGATCACATAGCCACGTTTCCTGCTCTGCCCTCCTTCCTGTGGACTCTGCCTCCTCACTGCAGAGATGCCCTGGCAAGTCCAGGGTCCTGGAGCCAGGAAGAAAGAAACATGGATTCCAGGGAGCTTGCTTTAGCTTCCTTGATACCTGACACCAGTGGCCCTGGGGAGCTATCTGTGGGTCACCAGCAGAGGAAGACAAAGGTAAACACAGAACTGCTTCTGTCCTGTGGAGAGTGCAGGCCTGGGTGGCTGCTAGGGGACGGAGCTCAGCCCCTGTCTGGCAGCTGTGGAGCATAACACCTGGGAGCAGGAACGCTGGAGTTGGAATCCTGTACTCTGTCTTGTTAGCCTTCACTCTCTACCACCCTGGGCATCCCGTCAGGGCGCTGAGAATGAGGTTCTGGTGAACAGCTGTCTTGTGTTTGCTCGGGGCTGGCTGTCTTTTCTTTCCTGGGGCAGGCGAACAATGATACTCTTGGTCATAGATTCTTCTTCCCTGGGATCAGTGGGGAGAAGTGTGTGTGTGTGTGTGTGTGTGTGTGTGTGTGTAAAGAGAGAGAGAGAGAGAGAGAGAGAGAGAGAGAGAGAGAGAGAGAGAGAGAGAGAAAGAGAGGGAAGTGGGGGGTCAGGCTACAGAAGAATAGTGAACCAACAGGCCACAGAGAAGCAGGGAACCCCTGCTTCTCTGTGAAGAAGAGGGCTGAGGCAGGAGATAGCTTCCACATGCCATTCTCCCTTGCCTAGCACGACCCTTCCAGACTTGATGGGAGTACTTCACCTTTAAGAAGATAAGAGTTGAGAGCCAGGGGGAGGCAGCAGGGTCTAGAAAAGAGGCTTAATATAGCTGGTGCCAGGCAGTTCCACCATACCACCAGCAACTACCCAGGGCTGCCTCAGCAGCAGGCCTGGCGCCAGACACAGGAGACAAGCAGCATAGCCCCAGCCCTCAGGCTGTGTCCCACACCCTGGAATCTGACACAGGACATGTGTAGTGCCAGGCCCTCTTCTTCTTGTGCAAATCCCTCCTCATGCTGTGGATTCTATTATCACCCTCATCTTAAAGATGAGGAAGCTAGTCAAGGAGTGGCCATGTTACTGCTCCAAGGTTACGCTGTGGAAGCTGCAGTGTTAGGATGCAAAGTTGAATCAGAGATAAAGATGAGAGATGGCAGGGTGAGGTGGGGGGCAGGGGGCAAGGGGAGGCACATGGGTGGCTTTCAGGAGGCTTTTCATAGGTAGGGGCTTTGGCAACGGGTCTCAGGTAATGAGAGAGCCTCTAAGATTTTGGGTGGGCAGGGTGCGGAGAGCTAAGCTTGTCTATTTTGGCAGAGGCTGAACCAGAGGGAAGTAAAGAGAAGTAAGAGAGGATCTCTTTTTCTCTTTCTTCCTTCCTTCCTTCCTTTCTTTCTTTCTTTCTTTCTTTCTTTCTTTCTTCCTTCCTTCCTTCCTTCCTTCCTTTCTTTCTTTCTGAAATATTTATTTATTTATTTTATGCATATGAGTATACACTGTAGCTGTACAGATAGTTGTGAGCCTTCATATGGTTGTTGGGAATTGACTTTTAATACCTCTGCTCGTTCCAGTCGACCCTGCTCGTTCTGGTAGACCCTGCTCACTCAGTCCCTGCTTGCTCCAGTCCAAGATTTATTTATTATTATAAATAAATACACTGTAGCTGTCTTCAGACACACCAGAAGAGGGCATCAGATCTCATTACGGATGATTGTGAGCCACCATGTGGTTGCCGGGATTTGAACTCAGGACCTTTGGAAGAACAGTTGGGGTTCTTACCCACTGAGCCATCTCTCCAGCCCCTCTTTCTTCCTTCCTTCTTTTCTTTCTTTCTTTCTTCCTTCCTTCCTTCCTTCCTTCCTTCCTTCCTTCCTTCCTCTCTTCCGTTCTCTCTTTCTTTCTTTTTGAACTGGCTGTGTCTAGCAGTCCACTGCTTTTTCAGCAGCAGTATTGTTATTAAAAGCCCATTTTACATACGGACAAGTTGAACCCCAGAAACTTCTAGTCTCTGCTCAGATACCCACTACTCTATGGCACTAGAGTCTAACAAGATGAGACTAAGGGCAGAGCATGGAGTTGCTGTTAGGAGCCACTGAAGTTTCCTAAAGTATACATCTGCCTGATCTTGGTCCCTAAACTGGACATTGTCTTAGTACACCCCCAGGGGTGGCAGGACCTAACACCTACAAAATACATGCCTGTGCACACAAATACGTTAAGTGGTGGCTGCAAGAGCCCTGGTTCCTTCCATCAGACCACAGGCCTGTGGCAGCTCTCTAGTCCCCAGCAGGTGCCAGCTGGTCAGCCTTCCTTCACCTAAGTTCCACGTGTTCGTGAGCATGGCCAGGTCCTGGCTGTGGTCACATTGGATGAGGTTGGGACAGGAGTACCTGGATGCAGATCTCATATTCCCAGCGTAAGCCCTGCCTGCATACATCTCTAGCTGCAGGCCCTTATTCTTAGGTGTGCTGATCAGCTTGTAGGCCTGGTGCTTTGGCCTGGAACTGTGCGTGTGTGTACATGCACGTGAGTGTGCCTCTGTGTGGCTATCAGCCTTCTCAGACCCGCTGTGCTGGTAGGGAGCCTTGTCCTGCAATGGGGACCAGCTCAGCTCCAGGCTGCTCCTCAGGCAGCACCAGGGACAGCTCTGAACACCTTCTCTGTGACACTGGATGGAACTGGACTGACTAGGGATTCGGAACAGTACCTGGTGTAGCGTTCAAGGAGTGCTAGCCGCTGCTAACCACTTAGTTTTGTCTTTTGTTCCTGTTTGTTCAGACAGAGGCCATATCCAGCAGAGGTCTGCTAAGTGGCGGGGGGGTGGGGGGGAGGACAGGGGGTGGCGGTGGTGGTGGTGGAGGGGAAGGGGGGAGGGGAAGAGACCCTCAGGCTGTCTTGCAAGAAGAGAGCTACACACTGGGACCTCAGGGCGGGAACTCTGCCTTGCAGCACTCACTCCACCCCCAACTGCTTCTTTTCCCACCTGAATTTCCCTCTGGGATGCCTTCCAGCTAAGGGGGCATCCCACTCTGACGCCCTGCTTCTTCTCCCTTCCCAGAACTGGTCCTTCTCGCTCGTGGTGGCCGCTCTCGTAGGAGCCTTCGGATCCTCCTTCCTGTATGGGTACAATCTCTCCGTGGTGAACGCGCCCACGCCGGTGAGTGTCCGCGCGGTCTGCCCGCCAGAGGGCGCTGCGCCCACGCAGGGTGACCAGCAAAAACAGGGGGTGGGGGGAGGAAAGAGAGAGACAGAGAGTTGTCGCAGAACTGACCGGGCCGGGCCTGAGAGATTTAATGCCAGTGCAAGGATTTTAGGAGTTTGGAGCACATGGATTTGTCCTTTTTAGTTTAAATTTTATTCACGCTCAGAGCCATTTGTTATGACCCACCCCTAGCTCCTGTTTCAGCTTGAGATCAATCCCAGGATCTCTGCTGGTAGCAGGAGAAAGTCTGCCTGAGGCCAGGTTTTCTTCTGCCAGCTCCTGGCAGGATGGAGGTGGCAACGAGAGGGGCAGAGGCTGATGCTGAGCCCAGACTTGCAGGTGGAGGGTGGGGCCTGAGAGGCTATCAAATTAGGGAAACCTGGGGAATGGCTCCAAGCGCCAGGTGGTTGGAACACTGGGCAGGCATGTTGGGGGCAGTCTGAAGCCCATAGAAGCCAGGCTGGTGACTCTGGTATCTTTTGGGCCTTTGCTTTGAGTACCGCCATTCTCCTGTGTCAAATACAGGGGAGCCAAGGCTGGTGGGTCTCCAATAGGATACAGGTGCCACAGGGATGCAGGTTGCATCAGTGCCCAGGCAGATCTGGGTTGTAAAACTTGAGTTAAGGCTGACATTTGAGGAGCTGTCCAAGTTATTTCAAAAATCGGTTCTGATGTTAACGGCTGCTGGGAAACGTCGTCGGGTGTGTCTTCCCGATATCTGAAGCTACCTGTTGCGTCTTAGACTCTGTCATTTCAAGATGAGACTCTGACTTACCTGAATTCATCTCTGTAAAAACAGCTTTGGATATAGACTCTTGGTTCATCTGGAGGGTTCGTCAAGGCATTCACCCAATGTTTGTGAAACATAGATCCATGTGAGATTTGAACCCGGAGTAGTGTGACATTACTGACCCATGGACCACAGGAAGGAGTAGTTTTGTCATTCATTCAACAAATGTATACTGAGTACTCATTCCCGTGCTGGAGGCAGAGAATCAGGGAGGCATTCTGAAGGAGGTTGCTCTTGAGCTGAGTGCCACATGACTGGAAGCATTTCCAATGAGGCAGAGGCAGAGGCAGAGGCGGGGTCGGAGGCAGGGGAACCAAAACACACAAGGCCTGCCTAGCTATATAGGGATGTCAATATGCTGATAATAATGAAGGCGTGACTTACCAGGCCCCGAGGGGGGTGGGGAAGTGGGTTAGGAGAAGAGGCAGAAAGCAGAAGAGGCTGCGATTGAGGCCCAGTGTTAGAGTCCTTACTTGCCCAACACAGGTGAGGCCCTAGGTTCAGTCCCCAATACTGAGAAAACAGAGCCAAGAAACTCCACAGACTGAAAACACTTTAAAACAGAAAAGACGGAAAGGAAGAGAAATAGTGCTCAGATCTGCAGTCGAGGAGCATGACCTTACACTAGGGAGATACAGCAGGTTCAGGAGGGGAGACGAAAGGGGTTTAAGACTTCAACATGGGAATGTGGTGGAATTCAATCCGTTGATGTTACTTACCTTCATTCCATCACAATGAAACAGTAACTTGCCCAGGATCAGCTTGAAGAAGGCAGTGCTAGGCTCCAGACCCAGGTCTGTCTGAATCCAACCCATGACCTTTGGAACCCAGTCACTGGCCACCAGTGCCAGGTTCTTAAAGCATGGGGACACTTGGCAAGGCCAGAGAGGGACAGGGTGAACACAGAAGGAGATGCTGAGAGTCTGTAACACAGGAGTGGCCATCTTACAAGCTTATAGCTACCCTAGAGCAAACTTTGAGGGTGCTACAGCCTGGGACTCGGTGTCACCTACACTCTGTCCTTGGGTGGCTCTTTTTCAAATAGCTCATGTTTTCTTCTTGATTACCTGCTGTTTCTTCTCCACTGTGTCTTCCTCGGCGACACCTTCCCTGACCTGCTCATATGCGACAGCACCTCTGTAACCCTCTCTAGTCCTTCGCTCAAATGATTTCCCCTTGCAGTACTTGGAGTATTGGATACTGCCTGAGAATGAGTATACCCTCGCTTCTGGTCTTTCTTCCTGTTTTAAAACTTAAGTTCTGTGAAGACACGGATTCTCTGATCTTACTGTTTCTACAGTGCCACCAACTAGAACAAGACCCAGCCCAGAGCAAGCATTTACAGAAAATGTGTTCTGATCAGATAAAAAGATAAATATAAGGCTTCTAAAGGACTTTCTCTTCTTTGGTTCTATTTTTTTTGCATGGTAATTTCGGTGGTTGAGAGACAAGTTTCCTAGACCTCTGTCTCCCAGTCAAGTTACTATCAGGCATGAGTCTCCCGTGTGAAAGAATTCAAGCACTGCCTCAGTTGTGTTCACAGATGAGACTCAGAACCAGGTCCAGTTATCTAGTGACCCACCTTTCTGCTCTCCTATGTTACATGTTACAGGGGTCAACAGACTTTTTTTTTAAAGGTCCATGTATGTGGATTAGCAAGGTCATATAATTCTTTTTTTGCAAGTCTTCAACTCAGCCTTTATGGTGAGAAAGCAGCTAAAGACAATATGTAAATGAACAAGTTAGACTGTGTACTAAGAAAACTTTTTTTTTTTTTTTTACAAAAACAAGCAGTGAACCAGAAATCACTGGCTAATCCCTGTATTTGAGGAGAGTGTGAAGGTGCCTGGTGTCTTATTCTCTGGCAAAAGGCTAGCTGGATGAACGGTTAGTTCATGGTCAAAAGTGTGTAATGTCCAACATGGACTGAAGTCATGTTTAGTTTTGTTGAGACAGAATTTTTCTGTGTAGTCCTGGTTATTTTGGAACTCTCTTTGTAGACCAGGCTGGCCTCTAACTCAGAGATCTGCCTGCCTCTACCTCCCAAGTGCTGGGATTAAAAGCGTGCACCACTGTAACTCAGTTTGGACTGAAGACTTTCTGTGATGTTCCTCTCCCAGGATTTCACCCTCTTGCCAGAATTTTGGTGATTGCCCAGGCCTGTGTCTTTTTGTTTGTTTGTTTGTTTCCAGTAACCACCTCTATCATCTGTCTTTGTGTATTATCTATCCATCGATCTATCTAGATGTCTGTCAAAAGCATTTGGATACCCTTGTTGTAGGCTGCAGAATCTGAGACTAATTTACATGCTAATCAGTTGTCTCTGAACATTGCATAGACTCTCAGGCAATGAGACTGAAGGTGCTGATCTGGCACATGGCAAATGGCCTTATATTAATACTGTTTAAGCATTGACTGTAAGGAGGAAAATGTAGCTCTTCAGGGGCTGGTTTTGTAGTACTGTTAGAAGAGTCTGATGAACAGAGCTGCAGAGGGAGATAAGCCTTGGCTCATGTGGCCTCCCCATGCCTGGACTCATCAGAGAGGCCAGGGAGGGTTGGAAGGAGACATTGCAACTTCAGTAAGCTGTCTGAGCTCCACACACAGCTCTCTGGGGGCTGAAATGAGTATTTTGTCATTGGGCAGGAAGGATTGTTCTAGGGTTGGGTAGAGTGACATTGTCAGCAGGACACCTGCCAAAGCCCCCTTTGACCTAATACTACACTGAGCCAAGAAGAGCAGAACTGGGCAGAAGGACCTCTGTGGGAGCTTCCACAAACAGCCACCAAGAGGGATGCAGTCAAGAGAAAGGAGAGTGCAAGCAGAGATGCTCAGTTAGCTGTGGATGTTTGTTTTTGTGAGACACTGTGCTAGAAACAGCTGGCAGGCTGATGGAATGGGGTACCCCCAAACCCAAGACCCACCTCCCTAGTACTCCACTTTCTGCCCTCTTTCTTGCTTTCACCTCATCTTGTTTGGCCATTGTAAAACAACAGGCTTAGGAAAAGAGCTGGAGATGTAATAACAGAACCCCCAGCATGATGAATCACTTCCATTCATCTGGACCATGTCTCTTGTTTGTCTATAGACCATGCTAGGGTAATAACCCCATGGTGCTAATGAAGGTGTGGGGGGGCAAACAGTCGCTTGGGACAGCCTGCTCAATCATCCCAACAGCCAAAGCCTAGGTTCTTCCCAGAGGTCCCTGGGAAGTCTTCATGTAAACCTGCTTTTCAACATGTCAGCACATAGGCTATTTCTTGTGGCGCTCTCTCCCTCGGTGTACCCCGTCCCTCCACTGCCTCCACCAGTGTCTTATTTATATAATGAGCATCCTTCCATGCATGGGTAAGTCTCCATCATGGGTTTTTTTCACAGTGTATTGCACATCTCTAAATCAGAGCTGTCACTTCTAATTCATCTCTAAGAAGCTGCTATGTTATTTAAATTGGGAGCATTGAGTCTCCACTGGGTGTGGTTTGGTTTGATCAAACTGTTAGGGCTGATGACTGGCAGAAGTAAATAAAGACCACAGTATCATCATGCCTCGAGGGAGTCCTTGCTCAGAAGGATAAGGCCAGTGGCCACTATCATTAGAGAGCTAGGAGGCTGACCCAGGCAGATGACAGGTGGAGAAACATGGAAGAAGAGACACTGTTGGTAGTAGATGCCATTGAGACATAGTGAAGACCTACTATACACCACTTTGGTGTGGGGAGCCAGATGACATGAAGTGGCTCTGCTGGGCTTCTGTTACGCTTATGGCAAAGGAGCCTTGTCAGAGGCATCTCTATCCATTGTGAGTGCTGACTCTTTGCAAGCCCCCTAAGTGCCTCTGGCTCTGTTAGCCAACACTTAAGTCCTCTGGACCACCCACAAAGTGTTCTATTTCTGTGTGTATTTATAGTACCCCTGAGAGTCACTGCAGATGAATGCATGCCAGGGTCTTGATGAATCCAGCAGTGTTAATATTACAAACCAAGCTGCAAGGTAATTTGTGTTCCATTGCCTGGCATTTCCTGCCATCCTTTGGAGGAGAATTGTAGAGCTCAATTTATTGCCAAAGCATGGCCCTTGGTTCCTTAGGCTGAGAGGTAGTGGTGAATTATTTATAGATTCTCATACCTCAGAAGCAAATGTGTGTAGGTCTCTCTTATTTTGCAGACATAGAAATATAATGATATTGATTCCTCACCACCATCTCCCTCTCTGTCTGGATTCTACTGTGGGACTTTAAGGACTCAGGACTGGGCCTTTTATTTTATTCCTTTAAATCTTCCCAGTAAATCCTTGAAATGGGCAATGATATTAGTTGCAGGACCTAATTTTCAGAGAGATTAAGTAACTCATTCAGGCACCCAGCAGATAGGTGGCAAAGATGCAAATGGAACAAAACAGATGCTATGATCCCTGGCCCCAAGAACACTGTCCAGAGATATGAAACTTCTGCTGCATCAGGCCACAAAAAGGTCACAAAGGTCACAAAAAGGACTCAAAGGTATAAGCAAGTCTTGGATTCAAAGTGGTCAAGTCTCCATTGGTGCCTGTCCCTTTACCTGTGCCTCTTAGGGCATTTCTTTACAGTTAAACTTTAGTTAGCACTCCTTATGGGGTTCTATCAGCTCACCATCTTGTACCAAATGCAGAAGCTTCCTCCCTGCACCACCCTGCTCTTATCCTCTCTAAACGTTGGATGAGTCTTCAAGCTCTGACTACTGTGAACTCTCCAAACAATAACTTACAGCTGTCTATCCACACTCAACCCCTCTAGGAGCTACAGGACTAAGTGAACACTTATAGCATGTGGGTAAAGCCACATAGCCAGCCCCTGAGTTGCTCTACAGCCTTTCTCCTGATCTGGAGACCCACGAGGCCATGTGTAGCTCATTTATGCCCATACATGATCTCCAGCTTTTACACCTTGTGTTTCCTTTGTCCATAGTGGTCCAGCCTGAACCAGGTCTACCTGCCTTTTCACTTCCCTGGTCTCAGCCATGTGGCTGGACTCTGTAGTCACAGATTTTCTTGCTCATGTTGTCATGGTAGACTTGTCTTCATCGGCTCTCATGAGAGATAGGAGCTTTAGCATCAGAAGGCAGATGGAGATCTGATTCCCTAGGTAAGGAAACAGATGTATAGAGACAGAGAAAAAGAAACAGGGTAGACCTCTTGGATGTAGGGCCAGTGAAATAGTAAAGCATGAGAGGCAGGATGAGGGTGGTGTAGACTATCACGGTGGCCTGAAAACCAACTTGGTTTGCAGGATGTTTTCTTCAAATGAAAGCTGACCATTTCCCCCAAAGCATTACAAGTAATCGTTAGGTAAATAAAGGTCTATATGTCCGAGCCTGCTCACCCATAAATCTTGCCCCCTTGAAGCTTCACATCACTGTGAGAATAATGCCTTGGGCTTTGTCCTTTGGAAACTCATGGGTGTCACAGTGGCTGTTACAGTGGCTCGACACCACAGCCACTCTTTTTTTAAAACTCTCGTTACTATCAAAGACAAGTGGTGTGGGATTCTGCTCCATAAAGCCTGTGGCCCCACTATTCTCAGTTGCTTTCGAGCCCCTCTGCTGCATCTTGGGCCAGCTAACAGGGACAGGTAGTGAGCACAATGTCATGTACAAAGGTACATGCTCACAAAGTCACTTCAACTTACACTCCTTGGGTAGCGAGTGCTCCTATAACCCTACCCAAGTGCAAGGAATAGAGTTACATGGCTTTGAGATGCAGCATAAGATAACACACAGACTCCATCATGGCGAGGTCTAGCAAGCTCTGTGGGTCTTTCAAACGGGGACACAGATGCCTCCTGCTCAGCAGCCAGCTATCACACTGGCATTCACTGACAGCTTAGCTAAGCAAGTCAGCAAATTCTAGACCCAGAAAATAGACCTTGTCTCAAACAGACAAATCATATGGCTGCTAAGAAATGACACCTAAGGCTGTACTCTGGATTTTACCTGTCTGTGCACCCATATGCACATTAAAAAAAAAAAATAGTTGGCGGGTTTGGAGAGATGACTCAACAGTTAGGAGCACTTGTTATAGTTGCAAAGGACCCGGTTAGGTTCTCAGCACCCACATGATGGCTCATCACCATCTGTAACTCTAATCCCAGGAGTTCCAATGCCATCTTTGTACCTCTGCAGGCACTGCACATGCATGGTACACAGACACACATGCTGGCCAAACCACTCATACCCATTAAAACAAACAAACAAACAAACAAAAAACACCCTTTAAAACTAAGTTTTTAGCCAGGTGGCAATGGTACATGCCTTTAATCCCTGCACTTGGGAGGCAGAGGCAGGCAGATCTCTGAGTTCAAGGACAACATAGTCTACAGTGTGGGTTCTAGGACAGCCAGAGGGCTACACAGAGAAAACCTGTCTCGAAAACCTAAAGCAAACGAAACCAAGCAAACCAAAACAAAACAAACCCCTAACACTTTTAAAAGAGTTGGAAAAGTAAGACATGAGGCTGGGAGGGTGGTGAGGTGAGGGCTCAGGGGAAGGCGGAAGGAGATAGAATGGGTAGACACTGAGCAGAACAGGGGATGGATACGAGCAAAAGACATTGTATAAATAAATAAATTTTCAAGAATAAATAAAAATTAATTTGTAAGAAGAGTTGGAATAAAATAGTGGTTAAGACTGTGTCTCGGCTGAGAGATGGCTCAAGGGTTAAGAACTCAGGCTGCGAGATCTGATGCCCCCTTCTGGTGCGTCTGAAAACAGCTACAGCATTATGCCAGAGCAGGCAGGGCCTGAGCGAGCAGGCGGGGCTGGAGTGAGCAGGGCCGGCAGAGGTCCTGAGTTCAATTCCCAGCAGCCACACGCGTGATAGCTCACAGCTATCTGTACAGCTACAGTGTACTCATATACATAAAAAAATAAAATAAAATAAATCTTAAAAAAAAAAAAAAGAACTCCGGCTGCTTTTCCAGAGGACCCGGGTTCAATTCCCAGCACCCACATGGCAGCTTGCAACTGTACCTCCAGTTCCAGGAGACTGAAGTCCGTTACACAGACTTCTCTCTGAAGGAGAACCAAAAATGCCAGCCCTCTCAGAGGACCGTGGGTGGAGATGCTCCAGTCCAGTGCTTAGAACAGTCCATGGCATGAAAAATGGGTGCCTGTTTCATAATTGTATTTGTTTGATTATTTGGGTTTTTTAAGATTTATTTATTTATTTTATGACTACACTGTAGCTGTACAGATGGTTATGAGCTTTCATGTGGTTGTTGGGAATTGAATTTTAGGAACTCTGCTAGCTCTGGTTGGCCCTGCCTACTCGCTCATCTCTAAAGATTTATTTATTATTATACATAAGTACACTGTAGCTGACTTCAGATGCACCAGAAGAGGGCGTCAGATCACATTACAGGTGGTTGTGAGCCACCATGTGGTTGCTGGGATTTGAACTCAGGACCTTCGGAAGAGCAGCCATTGCTCTAACCCGCTGAGCCATCTCACCAGCCTGATTATTATTATTTTTTTATCATTGTCATTTTGAATGGCTATCTGACACAAAGCAGAAACCCAAGTCTAAGACAAGCATGTCCATAGCCACCTGTTCTGTGTTACGCACTGCAGGTTATCTTGACAGATAGCAGTCTGCAAATCTCACATTCAATGAGTGTTCCTGTGATAAATTAGAAGCCATCTCATCACCTGGCTCCCATGACCACAGACTGTCTCCTGGGCCAGCGCTGGCTTCCCAGCAGGAAGATAAACTAAGGATCTCTGGCAGCACTTTGAAAGGCTTTCCAGGAAACCTAGCTGCGTGTTGTAGGGGGACACGGGTTGTGTGCAGGTCTTCTAGCTTCCAGAGCTTTCTGTAGAGGCTTTTGCTCTGTGATCTTCCAAAATGAAAGCAACAAATCTCTGTAGATTCCCAAAGCAGTACTTGGCAGTTAGTTACTGCGTACCTTGCTGTACCCCACCATGTTCCCAGATGCAATGCAACTCAGAGGGCAAGCGCTGGTTTGGTTTGGTTTGTTTGTTTGTTTGTTTGTTTGCTTGTTTTTTCTCAAGCCCACACCTGTTAGTTCTCTCCCAGTAATTCACTGCTGTCAATGAGGTACTAAGACACTCTAGACCTGCTATTGGGGCCAAGGTCAGAAGCAAGAACAGGCTTCCCCTGCATTGTGGTCCTGTCTGTCTAGTGGCAGAAATGCTACCCTGAGAAGTTCAACACACTCATTACTTCCATAAGCTTCTCCACTGGCCCCAGCCCTGTTTATAATTGCTGTGATCTCTGTGTGCATGGAGCTATAGTTTGTTCATGTTGCAGCTGTAGTGTTTTCCGTTTTGACTGTTGTGTAGTTTGCTTACCTGTTCTGCCATGAGCCTCTGGGTTGTTTCTTGTTTGGGGTAATTATTAGGAGCAATGTCACCGTGGACATTTGAATAGGTACATCCTGGGCCTGTAGGAGAGTTATCCAATGGGATTTTTTTTTTTTTTTTTAGAAGTAGACCTGCTGAGCTGGGCATGAAAGCATCTTTATCTAGGGATCATGTGAGCTCCATTCCAGTCCTGGACATTGCTTCATGTTCTTACTTATCCCTCAATCATCCCTCACATCAGCCCCTACAGGTTGGAGTCAATTCCATCCCATGGGTGAAGACACTGCTTAAATTACGAGCATAGAGCTTAGGTCTGTGAGAGTCAAACCCAAGCTTTTCTTGCTAGCCATGCTGAGGTTTGTGGTCCCATGTTAGTAGCAATGTGTGACCATAACTATCTGGGGAAGTGAACTTCCTTGGATAGCAGAGCACCATGAACCCAGTCTTTGCTGCACATTAGACCCACCCAGTCCCTGCCTCACACAGCTGCAGTGATGAGGATGGAAAGGATGGAGAGAGATAGATCTCACTGAGGCTTCATGTGCATCTCTCCTTGACTAATGATATTGAGACTGCTGTTTCCTAATTGGACATGTGCATGTGGTTTAGGCCTGTGCAGGTCTCTTGATCATTTTTAAATTATACTGGTTTTATTGTTAAAATATTTTTATGTTTATGGGTGTTTTCACTGCATATATGTCTGTAAACATTGCATGCATTGCCCGAGGAGGCCAAAAGAACCTGTCAGATCCCTCAGAACTGGATTTACAGGTTGTGAGCTGCCATGTGGGTGCTGGGTATTGAACCTGGGTCCACTGGACTAATGGTATTAGCTGGTGAGACATCTCTATAGCTCTGTATGCATCTTCTAATGGATATTTTATAGTTCTTAATGTATTATGAAGACTTTTCCTCTCTAGCTATATACATTACAAATATTTTAACTTACTCTGTGGCTTATTTTCTCTTAAAAATAATTTTAATTGCACTATTTATTTATTTGTATGAGGGTATATGCTATGGTACGTGTAGGCCAGAGACACTTTGAGAGACCCAGTTCTCTCCTTTTACCATGTGGGTCCTAGGGATTGAACCCAGATTCCCAGGCTTGGTGGCGATCATCTTTACCCACTGAGCCACTTCACCAGGCCCCTGTCTTCATTTTTCGATTGCGTTTCTTGAAGAAAAAGCTGACTTGAATTTTGACTCAATTCAAGTGAACATTTTTCTTTTATGCTGATTTTCTCTTCTGAAACATAGCTTTGCTATTACATGGTGGCTCTTTTGTCGAAGTGTGAACTTTCAACACATTTCAAAATTGATGTCACTGCACCCTGAAGTCAGAGCTTAGGGCCTCAGGGTGTTTGACTCCCAGGTTGTGGTTTACCAAATAAGCTATGTTGTCACTCCCAAGCCTCAGTTTTCCTTCCTGCAGCATAAAAGACTATTCCCCAGATCCGTTAGAGGAACCCAGTGAGATAAAGGGAGGAGTTGTGTGTGGTGCCAAGCATGCCAAGTATGCCCTGTAAAGATCCTTTGTGTTTTGCATCTAGCAGAGAGCAGGGCAGAAGGAAATAACTCCTCCTGCTGTTTGTTTCCAGTATATCAAGGCCTTTTACAATGAAACCTGGTACAGGAGACATGGACATCCCATAGACCCGGATACCCTGACTCTGCTCTGGTCTGTGACTGTGTCCATATTTGCGATTGGTGGCTTGGTGGGAACGCTGATGGTGAAGATGATCGGAAAGTTTCTTGGGAGGTAGGTAGGGGCATTGTTTCTATTTGGGGGGTCCCTTTTATCATGAATGTAAGGAGTCTAACTCGTCATCAGTGTCCCTATAGGCAACAGGCTCTCATATAGTTAAACTAGAAAGACTTCACTGCACGAAGGGCAGGGAGGGGGCGGAGAGCGGGGGCACCAGTGTCCAGTGGGGAAGAAAGAGGGTGCCAGTGTCCAGGAAGATTGGGTGATATCCAGTGATGAGCAAGGCTGACTGTATGCAGGGGCTGGGTTGTACAGAAACTAAGTGAGGTGAGCAGGGAAGAAATGCCCAGAATCCCTTGTCCTACTGCCTTCTAGTCTGCTGCAGGAAACCAAAGTGCTTAGTTGTTTCCATCCCAGGGGCCAGAGTAGAACAGGGAGGGGCATGGGTCTGGGTCTGGAGAACTGGAGAACACTCAGCACAGAGCCTTACAGGTTGTTACACAGAAGCACAGAGTGACCATCCTTGAGGACAGCCAGCCATTTTGGATGTTTCCCACTGTATGATTGATGGACACGTGGAGAGGTTCAGGTTGTGCCCATCCCAGATAAGGCTGCAGTAAATTAAGTACCCCAAACTCCAAGTTTCAAGCTAGGAAGATGGCTCAAGTACAGCACTTACCTTGTGAGTATTAGGACCTGAGTTCAGTTCCCAAGAATCCACATAAAAAAGCTGGGCACAGTGGCACATTCTTGTAATCCCAGGGATGGCAAGACAGGAGGCCAAGATGGGAGGGCTCCTGGAAGCCATGAGCTGGTTCGAGTAGCTGACTTGGTGAAGTTTCAGGAAATGGGAGACCCTTTCTTAAAAAAAATGTAGGTACCTGAACAATAACTCCTGAGGTTGACTTCTGCCTTTCAAATGCATTCACACAATAGTGCACCCATGTGCAACACACACACACATGTGCACACATGCACATGCACACATATGCATACACACACCCCACCTTAAGTTGTTCCCCCCCCCCCACCAAGCCCTCTCCAATCAGATCCATTTAACTTTGTTGGCCTCATCCCTAACATATTTATGACATGAATTCTCTTCTCAGGGCAGATTGGTGTATCAGACCCTCTTCCCCTGTCTTCTCTATCTCCTCTCTGCTAACAACAACCTCTTGGGGGTTGCTGACGTGTGTGTGTGTGTGTGTGTGTGTGTGTGTGTGTGTGTGTACAAGACAGACTTGGTCAGTTTCATGTCTGAACTTGAATCATGATGGATTCACTACTAGATTGATGGCATTGGCCAAGTCATCTCATTTCTCCAAGCCCAGGATGATGGTTCCCACCAAAGGAATGTGACAGGTGCTAGGGAAAAGGAGTGGGGAGAGGATGTCATAAGGAGCATCTCAGAGAATACAGACCATGTATTTGTGGTCACCTTGCCATCTATAAAGAACAGCTCAATAAGCCTCTGCTTTACATTAACACAAACTGGAGAAAGGATCCCTTCAGTCTCAGAAAATGTCTCAGACCTTAGAGTTACAAAAACACTTCTAAGATGGGTCCCACTCATTCCTTCCCACCTTGCCTAATGTCCCCAGCAAAGAGCTCCTTAGAATACCGATGTTTCAGCAAGGTTCTCTGAAGGCCCATGTTGGAAGCATACATGTGGTGCCTATGAAAGTATATGGTACCCAGTGAATGAGAGAAAGTTCTGGGGTTTCTCTTGTCTCCAGGGCCAGGGTCAGGGCAGTAACTATGGGGCTTTCAGTACTAGGAAAGCATAGCCATTGCCTAGGGCAATGAGAAATGATTTCTGAGGTCCCCCATTCTCCCAGACATTCTCATACACTCTCTTGTTTCATCTGTTCTTCTCTGGTGGGTCTATAGATGGAAAAGGGAGGCCAGAGAGGTAGGCTCAGCTAGCTCACACATGGCTGAGCTCATGCTGGGAGCAGCCTCATCTTTTCACCTTTCAAGCAGATCTTGTGTAGGGCCTCTGCTGGCAACAGAACTATCATGTCTGTAACTTCTGAGGCATAGGCACACAGTGAGGTAGTATCCAGATAGCGCCACTGGCTAGAGTCCCCCCCGGGTGCTATTACTCAGCCTCTGGCCTATGCCAGACCTGTCTACAGCCCTCCTGCTTTCCCCAGTTAGGCACAGTCATCCCTGCCCCAAGGCTTTGTAAACTGTGATGTCTACTCATCTTGTACCTGGCTGTGCACTCCTACCTTAAAGCTTGTTCCTTAACGAGGCGCTGTACCCAAGCAGTGGAATGGAGGATGGTGCTCTGAGGGGGCCAAATGTTCTGAGTCACCAATCTGGACTTTGCCACCTTATCTCCTAATGCATGCTTTTCTCGAATGGAGCCTGAAAGCCTGAAATGATTGACGGTAGCTTTAGGACCTCCAGTAGCCTGGCAGCTGTAAAGCAGAAAGAAAGGGGAAGGGAAAATGTGTTTGGAAACATTTTGAACACCTTGAACTTGGAGGCAATCAAGGAGCCCTCACCTCCGCCCAGTGGAGCTGTGGTTCTGCTGAGACCAGAGAGAGGGCGCTGTTCACTGAGCCTTCAGCCAACACTAGCTCTTCTCCTTGTTCTGGGAGTCAAGGCTAAATGGAAGTTCAGCTTAAATAGCTGTTGGGAGGAAAAAGAGCTAAGCTGAAGAGAAGGCTACCACTACTTAAATTTCCTCTACAGTCTGGTGCTCAATGTACCACAGATCGGCTACTTCAGAAATCTACCCCAGTTTGCCCTGCCTTTCAAGCAGTAAAAGTGATGACCCATGAGGCTCAATGGCCTGTCTATACTGCAAAGAAAAGGATGGTCAGAAACACAGACCCAGGCCAAACTGACCAAACATTGAGATATCTATTGTCAGGGAGGGAGAGGAAGCTCAGATCATGGTGAGGGGCTGAGGAACAGCTGCAGCAGCCTGGGTGTGCCATTAGAGATTGTTCCACAGCATGGCTAGGGGAGAAGGTCAGTGGACTTGGGTCTCTGCTCAAGTTGGAACTGGATACTGGTAACTCCAGCAGTGGGGGCAGGACTGGCTGCTCATAACCCCTACAGTCTCAGGGGTGGTGGGGTGGCAGCCGTGGCTACTCCACAAAAACCTGTATGTTCAGAGAGCAATGGAGATAGGGAAGCTTGGATAGCCAGGAACAGTCTCTGGAGATGGGCTACATCAACATAGGCAGGCCTGAGGGGTACATTTTCCTCCTCTTCTTCTTCTTCCTCTTCCTCCTCCTCCTCCTTCTCCTTCTCTTGAGTCTCCAACTGGGAGAATTCAGACCATAAAGAATTCTGGTGGAGCCACAGCCCTTTGTTTGTCATCATCTCTCCTCTGCTGAAGCCACAGACCTCTCTCCCTCCTGACACAGGACAGTATGTGTTCAGTTCACAGACATGGCCACAGGCTCAGCTTCAGCTCTGAGCGTTGATGCTGGCAGCTCATGAACTCTCCTTGAGTTACATGAACACTCAGGCCCATCTGGTTTACAATAGCATGGAAATAAAGTAGTGGCATGTGGGAGAGCTGCCACCAAGACTGAAGTAGGTACTGGGTATAAGATGCTTATCCTAGAACTGGCAAGAGTTGCCCACCATGCTTCCCACGACCATGTGAGATGCGAGCATCATGATCACAATGAACTCTTCCTGTGGATCATTGATGCTTGAACAGTATTGGTGTGTGTGTGCATGTGCATGTGTGTTTAAACTATGTTATAACTGTCCTTAGTGCATGTGTCATTGAATCTGATGCTTACTACTAGAAATAGGAAAAAACAAGAAACAAAGTAAGAAAACCCACATGGGCTTTGAAATCAGATCCTTAATCAGATCTCAGACAATTCCGTGTGTCAGAACCATTGTCAGGATGGGGGTGGGGCACGAAAGGGACACACTTTGGTTTGTGAACAAGAAAAGCACCATTCCTGAGGCCCACGGCTGCCCCTGGGGCAGAGAGGTGGTCTGAGAAGCTTATCCGCAGGCTCTTATGGTCCCTGTAAGTACTGAGAATGAGTAACAGGCTCAGCAAGAGGCAGCTGGTCCCTCAAGACAAAAGTCTAAACTACAGAAAAGCAGTATTCACCTCAACGAACAGTTGTGAGGGCTGAACATGATGCAATTTACACAAACTTACATGGTGTCTCATGTCACTCAGGGAAGTCTTTGAATCCCTATCATGGAGCCCAAATCAAGTTGACTGAAGCCCCCAAGGGAATTTGTTGGCACACATGACTTATGTTGGAGCAGTCAGCTCACAGAATGTCATAAGGAAACCCAATCTATCTGTCTTTTTTCTCCATCTCTCAGCCCTACCTTTCTCCCGTCAATCTTTCTGGTGGAGGGTCAGCATAGATCAACACCGTGATCTCTCTCTTAACACTTACCTTAAAAGTGCTAGGTGCTGGGCTGGGGAGATAGCTCAGTTGGTAAAGGGCCTGCCATGCAAGCATGAGAATCCGAGTTCAGATTCCCATGAACCTACATAGAGAGCTGGGAGTGGTGGCCACCTCTTGTAACCCCATCCTAGCTGAGGGCCTGGGGAGAGACACAGATCCCTGAAGCTCATTGGCCAGCCTAGCCAAAGCGATGAGCTTCAGGTTCAGTGGAAAGTGATGGAGGTTGAGTTTGGGTGAGATCTTCAACATGTTGAGCCATGCTGAGCGTGGCAGCAGCACATAGGGTAACCTCTATCCACTGAGCTCTATCAAGGAAACAGGAAGAAATGAAGAAACGGTAGAATCCAAGCAGGGATGCAGGAAAGGATGGAGTGAGGACCATCTTGGCACTGAGACCTAGTATGGTTTATGAGTTGCTGGAAGGCATATGGCGCACACACAGCTTCTCCATTCACCAGGGCTTTCTAGCAAGAGCTTTATAAATGCAAGCCAAAGCAATATTCCTCTGCCTCCCATCCACAAGTCCTGTGCTGGGTTCAACATGGCTGCATAAGGGGAGGTGTGACCCAGTACCTGCCCCCTGGAGCATTGCCAGGCCTTTGATCCCCACAATCCCCATGTGTGCTGATGACTGCTGATAGCCTGAAACTGGTTGCTGTCTCTTCTATTTTACTTTCAGTCTTTCTTTCTGGGGAATACAGTTCTGCCATTATGCAGAGCTAATCACTCCATAATAAATGAAACAGATGCAGTTTTCAGGAATGAGGAATGGATGTGGTCATGGGGCTGTGGAAGATGAGGAATGGGCCTTCCACTTGGCCTTTAGGGCCATGAGAAAGGATCTAGACAACATAACCACAGAGGCCATAAAAAGCCTACTTGACCCTTTGTAGATATTGCTCATTGCCAGACTTGGCCTTGAATTTGGAATCATGAGGAGATACGTGTATCCTCAAGTCCAATGCCTGCTGCATTAATTAGCCAAGGTGAACTTGGGGACATCAAGGATAGAGAGCTAAAGTGGTCTCTAGAAGAAAAGGTATGGATAGGAAAAGAAATCTATAAAACCAAGTAAATGATAGATGGGGCTATCTTGAAGGAGAAAGGCTTGTGTGCGATCTAGAAACAAACGGTATTAGAGGAGAGTACAGGAGGCCTTGGAATCGCTGGGATGAGGAACAAAGATTAGAGAATTAGAAGATAATGTGTAAGCATACAAAAAGTTAGTACATCATTCTCCTAGCTACTTGAAGGATGGAGATAACAGTGCCTAGAGAGATATTAGAGATGGCTAGCTGCTTTACTTGCATAAATTTTAAAACTTTGTAAAAGAAAAAAAAAGTCATTTTAACCTTAGTAGTCTGTCGCCTTTCTGTTCTTCAATGAAAACAGTTATTAAAGACTGCTGTCTGCTGTATCAGGAAATCACACGAGCTGTGCCCAGCTACCCGTGAAGAACAGGCTGTGTAAAAACTAGAAGGAAATGTGCTTTTGCCTTGTGTTAGTTTCTGTTTTAAGGAAGCAGGGGTTGGAATTAATGACCCAGGATTCACAGAATTTATGTAAATTTAAGGATTTCTAAAATAATCATTAATAATGAACAAAACCTTAACAATGTAACTTTAGTATATAAAAGATGGGGTTCAGGCTCTCTGGCCAGGAGAAGGCAAAAGAATGGGAAAGGAGAAGGCTAAAGGATGGGAAGAGAGAAGGAAAAGAATGAGGACAAGAGAGAAGGAAAAGATGGAGAAGGGAAAGGCTAAAGCATGAGAGGAGAGAAGGCTAAAGAATGAGAACGAAGAATGATGAGAATCCTTGGGCAAAGAGAAAGCACTTGAACTGACAGCTTGCATCTACTACTGACTCCTTGTCATAATTGAATTAGCTCCCATTCCCACCTTTCACAGAATCCACCTCGTGCTGAGGCTAGACCTCAGCTATCCTGATCCTATAACGGCTGAGCATGTAGAATGTGGCTCTCAGGCTTCCCTTGATCTTCCTGTCTTCAGTCCAAATCTCCTCAAACTGGCCCTTTCTCAAGGACCTGCAGCTCAACCTGTCTACTACCCTGTTGCTTTTCCTCTCTGCCAGAGAGCTAGTGGCCTTTTGGGTCACACAGGAAAGACCAGAGACTATTGGAGAAGCTCCCAGCAGTGAATTAGGCACCAGGGGTGGAGTTGCAGAGGATCTGGGATTCTGCTTTCAAAACTGATGGCCCTTGTTTGTGTTGCTATGTTCATCCTTGGGAGAAAATGGAAACACAATGATTAAAGGCTGTCTCTGAGCCCCAGGGAGTCAGCTCTCAGAATTATTTGCGAATAAGTTTTCCGTCTTCTCTGGGAGGCCGTCAGGCTGGAGTTATTTTGGGAAGGAAGATTTAATATGATGAAGTTACTAGACGGGGTGCATCCCTGTTTGCAAATGCTTCCTGTCTGACTCAGAGGTGACTAACATTTCCTGCAAGTCATCGGAGACACCACTGGGGAGAGCGTCATAAAGGTGCAGGCTAGAACCGCAGAAGAAACTTGGTTCTGCCCCACCATAAACTCAGCAGGTCTGGCCTCAAAAATATCCAGGGATCTTGCTGCTTCCCTCAACCCACCTTGTTGTCAGCCTGATGGACAGCAGCACTTGCCCACACTCCCTTGATAGCTCTTGCCCTCTCCTGGCCATGAACAGCTCAGAACATTGAGCAGTCTTGCTGGAAGTCTGGTCAAGCCCATTCTTTCTTTGTCTTCTGTGACCACTCCCTTCACACCCCCTGCTGGCCCAGAACAACCCTCAGGAACTTCCCTGCCACTCAACTTTCACCTGCCAGCTTCTGCTGCTTCCTCCCAGGTCCTCCACTGTCTCCAGCCATATTGATCTCAGTGATGTTGTCTGTCTATTTCTCTCTACCTGGAATGCTGCTGTTCTTGGCTAGCTGTCCGCCTCTCCGTCACACCTTTGCTCGAATGCCACCTTCCCAGACACACCTTCCTGGTCCACTCTGTAAAACGATATCCCTTCTCTGCTTCAGCTGCCTTGACAGCATTGGTCACCCCTGGCATGCCACGTGTTTTATGTTGCTTACTGAGAAGACTTAACAACAAGGATGTCATTGTGTTTGTCTTACAGGCCAGAATCTGAACTGTTGTTAAGCATCCAGTCCAGTGTTGTGAATGTTTGTTGAAAGAATAATTGTCTGTGAGTGAATATGGCAGCTACTCTTGCAGGCAGGTTATGTCATGGTCACTGGGTCGCTAGATCTTCATTCAGTAGTATGGCCTTGACTAAGGTACATGCAAGCAAGTCTGTTTCCTCAAGATTATCCAACTTGAAGCTGGAGGGAGGGCTCAGTGGTTAGGATCATTCCCTGTTTTTCCAGGAAAGCCTAGGTTCAAGTCCCAGTACCCACTTTGTGACTCATAACTGTATATAACTTTAGTTCCAGGGGCCCTGATGCCATTTTCTGGCCTATGTGGGCACCAGGCATGCATGTGGTGCACAAATACACATACAAGTACAACACTCATTTACATTTAAAAAAATCTAACTCATAAGGTATCTAATGCAGTGAATGCACAGTGCTGAAGTCCGTGCCTGTTCCATAGTAAAGCTTCTGATTTGCTAGGTAGTGCCCTTATGTCATCTGCACACCATGTAGGTTTTGAAAGGGTAGCTTGGCAGGCTTATTATTTTTCCGTTCTCAGAGTGCAGGCACACTGGTTTGGCCAGATCTGAGAACTATCAACTCTGCAAGCCTCTCTTAGAAGACTCTACCAACAGGGCTGGGCCTATGAGGCCTTCAGGGTTAAGACTGGGATCATGAATGGAAGTTACAAGGAGAGAAATGTGCTTGCAAGAGATTAACCCCCCCACCCCCCTGCTTTACAGTTAAGCTTCTCCTATCTCTGGGATGGAGAGTCAAAATGGAGAGGCAGCCTTACTAGGGTCCAAAGGCCAGGGTCACATACTGCTGGGCAAAGTTGCTGGGACCACAGCTGGGTTCCTAGAGGAGGTGGACACTTAGTAATGGGGGCAGAGAGAGTGTGATGGGGACCCTGTGTGTGTACTCCCACACGCTCCCTTGGGGGGGCATTCATACCAATCCTGCAGCAAGGCTGAGAAAGGGAAAGCATGGTGAAAAGATAGGCAAGCGATAGACACTGTCCTGGTGACACACACCACTCTGCTCTCTGGGATTTCACTGTTCTCCATTACAGTTACCTGAAGTCACTGTCCTGGTGACACACACCACTCTGCTCTCTGGGATTTCACTGTTCTCCATTACAGTTACCTGAAGTCAGCTATATCATGGAATACTGAGGGAGAAATTCCAGAAGCAAGCAGTTGATAAGTATTAGAGTGATTGCTGTTCTGAACAGAGAGATGAATCTCATACGGCCCTACTCTGTCCTGGGACACAGACTGTTCCTTCATCTAATGTAACCACGCCATGCACACTACACACATGCTAATCATGCTTAGCCATCTTGATCTATCACTGGCATGACTGTTTTTCCATCAAAAGGTCCACTTCAAAAATAAAATCACATCATTTTTGGCCAATTAGCGCATCCACATGACTTTGCTTTCTAAAGGACCTAATGGACACAAAGTGCTGGGTTCCCTCTTCACTTTTGCCCTCCAGTCCTTCAGTTCTCCTCGGAGACTCCCAGTACTACAAGTTTGGGTTCCAAGGTTCATGCCTCACACACACACACACACACACACAGATGCACACAGACACGTGCACAGACACACACACACAGAGGCACACAGAAGCATACACACACACACACACATGCATATACATGCGTACTCGTACATAGTCACACTTCTTTTCCACATAGATCACCATATGGTTTACACCAATTTCTATGCTTTGCTTCTTTATCTCTCTCTCTCAGAGCTCTTCCCACCTCAGTGTATAGAAAGCTGCCTCTGATACCTCTGGGAACAGGCGTACAACTTAGTTTACTGTTGGTGAGCACTTGGGCTGTTTCAGCCATCTGCTACTGTAGGATGCTGCTGGGTATCTTGGTGCCACGGCCACAGCTGCAAAAGCCAGCAGCTGTGAGATTGCTTAGGAAGATGCAGAAAGGGAGAGAATGTAGCTCAGTTGCTGACATGAGGCAGAAGTCACAGAGACGGCTCTCTTACAGCTCAGTAAATCTAACTGCTAAAGGGATACCAACTCTTGACATCCCCTTGCTTCTTGTAATCTATGAAACAACTTTAGTGCTTCTTAATTCATTTAATGGGTTTTGGGGGAGTTGGGGTTGAGGGTGGGGGAGGCTGCTTCCCAGACTCTTCAACTTCCTAACTTTATGACTCACAGCAAGCTTCTAACATGTTAGGGTCCTGGCTGACTTTGTATGACACAAGCATGTAAGAGCACCTGCCTCAGAAGACCACTCCAAGTACTAAGATTAGGTTGGCTGCTTAGATTAGGGTTGGCCCCACAGCAAACCTTGAATAAATGGGAGCTGCTGGGTTGGTTCTGCAAGTGAGGAAAAGAAAACAGCCTCTTCATTCCTCAAAGACAGAGCTGTCTTGGGAACAGGGATCCAGCCCCCACAGTGAGAGAATCTCAACTGTGAGGGCCTAGGGACACATTCCTGAAACAGACAGCGGTCCTGAACTACAGTGGTAAAAGTAACGATTGCCAGGGGAGTCTGGCTGGCTCTGCTAGATGGTTCCAATCCAGCTCTGCATCTAAAAACTGTAGCTCATTAAATCTAAGCTGCCTACCGAGTATTAAGAAATATGATTGTCTTATTGAGGGAAGGGGAGAAAATGAGAAATGTAGGGAGGAGGAGGGAAGGAGGGAAGAGAAACAAAGGATCAAGTCTGCCAGCTACAACAGTAGGATGCCACTCTTGGCTGCCCAGATGTTGTCTAGGCACCACATCCTCGGGATTTGTTTGTTTGTTTGCCTGAGTGCCTTGGCTACCAAGTCCAGTTCCAGCTTTTGTCCAATCCCCAGAAGCGGACTAAGTGCCCAGCAGAGAGGTTCCTCAGGGTTCCCCTAAGACACTAGCACAAAAGAGTAGCACCCCCTTTCGGAATCTTTACCCAAATCATTCTTCTAACACAATTTATCTGACTCACATGCTGTGGTCTTTCCGCTAAAATACTGAGTGGTGTCTTTTTTTCTGCTTAGCCTAGCTCCTGCATCATAACTTGTCTTTAAAAAATGTTAAATAAAGCTCAGAATTGATGAAATCAAATCCTACACAAGGAATTCACGGCTTTCAAGTTGGCAGTGCCCCCCTGTCTATCCCACTGTAAACCCGGACTCAGAGAGTAGATGCCAGGTTCAAAGTCACACAGCCAAGACTGGGACTGAGGGGCCAACCATGACCTCAATTCCTAAGCCCACGTTCATCCCACCTTCTGGAGTGACTGGCTTCTCTGTTTGGGGGTGAAAGGTCACTGACATCCCTCACAAGCACATTGTCCTTATTGGGTCGCTTTTCCTTCCAGGAAGTCTACACTGCTGGTCAACAATGGATTTGCCATTACTGCAGCGTTGCTGATGGCCTGCTCACTCCAGGCAGGAACCTTTGAGATGCTCATTGTGGGACGGTTCATCATGGGCGTGGATGGAGGTGAGACTTCACCCCAGTTGGGGAGGAAGGCCATAACACTCCCGGGGGCTCGTCTAGAGTGGAGAGAGGTGCTGGAGGCTGAGATAACAAGATTTTAGAACTCCACAGAAAGTAGGGCAGCCAGGGGAACTAAATCCTCCCCTACACAGAGCTGTAGCAACCAACCTGAGAAAACCAGGTTTGGTAGAGCTGAGTCACTGCCAAAGTCCCAGATGGCTTACAGTGTGCCATGCCACCCTCTGATGAATTATTTATAAACTCTATATTCCAAGTGGTAAGATGCAAGCTCGGCCAAGGATCTTGTGCTTATGACTTCTCATTCTTCCATTCATTCACCACATATTAGAATACCAATTATGTACTGGGGAGGACCCTGCTGCTGGGGGCAGAAGGCATCTAAATTAGGTTCAAGTTCTAGGAAGAAAACAAGGTAGAGCAGAGGGTTAATAAGGAGGTTTTTAGGAAAGCCAGTTAGGATTGGGAAATGTAAGCAGAAGACCAGAATGAATGGAGATTGAGAACTGACTGAAAATCTGAGGAATCAGGTTCTCAGGAGAAAGGAGAGTGGTCCTGAGGTTGAAGGTGATTGGCATTTCTTCTCCCCACCACCCTTTTTTTCTTTTTCTTTTTATTAGATATTTTCTTTATTTATATTTCAAATGATATCTCCTTTTCTGGTTTCCCCTCAAAAAACAAACAAACAAACAAACAAAAACAAAAAAACAAAAAAACAAAACAAAAAAACCCAACCCTGTTCCTTCCCCAATTCCCCTGCTCACCAACCCACCATCTTCTACTTCCTGGCCCTGGCATTCTCCTATTGTGGATGCCAGCAAGTGCTGGCTGACATGAGCCTGATATAGCTGTCTCCTGAGTAGATTTGACAGTACCCAACTAATACAGAAGTAGAGGCTCACAGCCATCCATTGGACTGAGCACAGGGTCCCCAATGAAGGAGCTAGAGAAAGGACCCAAGGAGCTGAAGGGTTTGCAACCCCTTAGGATGAACAACAATATGAACTAACTAATATCCTCAGAGATCCCAGGGACTAAACCACCAACCAAAGAATACACATGGTAGGACTCAGGGCTCCAGCTGCATATGTAGCAGAGGATGGCCTAGTCCGTCATTAATGGAAGGAGAGGCCCTTGGTCCTGTGAAGGCTCTGCCCCAGTGTAGGTGATTGGATTTCTGAGGAAGAGTGAGGGGCCAAGGAGCCTGGAGCTTGGTGAGAAGGGGAGTGTGGGAGCTGAGGCTGAAAGGGAACCAAGGCCAGATAGTGCAGCCTACAGTTAGGAACAAGTGTCAGTGCTGAGTCTGAGAGGGAGCCAGAAAGGGCTGAGAGGAAAGGGCATGGATTGGTTCATCAATGCTACCATATCCATGAGCACTTGGATGTGAAGTGCAGTGTAGATGCAGGAGTGGGGTCTGGAGGACCAGGGGCAGCCTGTGTGACAGGCTGACTGTGTGGCAGGGCAGACAGAGAGGAATGGCCAGGCCCTGCCAAGGGAGTGAGGTTTATAGACTCAAATTACTACCAAAGCAAACTACTTTTGGCCTAATCCTGCAGATCTGTAGAGCAAAGACTCTAAGCCTCAGTATCACCAACCAGCTCTTCTTAGTTTGTGTTTCATTGCTGTGAAGAGACACCATGACCAAGGCAACCCTTATACGGGAAAACATTTCACTGGGGTGGCTTACAGTTTCAGAGGTTCAGTCGGTTGTCATCATGGCAGGAAGCATGGCCGCATGCAGGCAGACATGGTGCTGGAGGAGAAGCTGAGAGGTCTACATTGAGCACTAGGAACCTCAAAATCCACTTCCACAATGGCTTACTTCTTCCAACAAGGCCACACCTACTCCAACAAGGCCACACCTCCTAATAGCGCCACTCCCTATGGGCCATGCATTCAAACGCGTGAATCTAAGGAGGCCGAACCTATTAAATCACCACAAGCTCTAAATGCTCTATCCTTTTCCTCTTTAAAGATTATTTTTATTTATTTTGGAGGCAAGCTGTGTGTCACTGTGTGTATGCGGAAGTCAGTCGGTGGCTTGCAGGATTAGATTCTCATGTTCTACCACATGGGTTCCAGGAATCGAGCTCAGGTCATTAGGCATGGTGTCAATCACCTTTACCCACTGAGCCATCCCACCTGCCTATGTTGTGTATTCTTAATGTTGTCAGCTAAGTTTGGGTTCTCTTGCTCAATTTGAGATAGAATTCATGAAGAGAGAGGCTTCACCCAACAAGATATTTGGGGCTTCTCACAGAATTCCACAGGCTCCAGAGTACAGCAGGAAGAGGAAGACCTAAAGTGCAAATACTGTACAATACATTAGCCACAGTCACTTGGCCAAAGCAAAGCCCATGGGAACAGCAGATAGATATCAAGCAAGAAAAGCACCATAGCTTTTCTTTCTAGCTTTCTGAGTCTCTTTCCCTTGCACCATAGAGGGATCAAATAGCAAGGCTGCCCTGGTTGGATGATGCCAGAATGAAATCATCTTGTGTGTGAAGTACTTGGTCTGGCAGAATCCATGCCTGCCTGCGCCCATCCCAGGCATGGGGGTGGGGGATATTCTTGTCAGGAGTGCTGCTGCTGTAAGTTTAATTCTAAGCTTGTAAGGGGGCAGATCCAGGTTTGGAATCAAGACAGAAGAAGACTGGGGGGGAGGGGGGGGAGGGGAGTGCTGCTTGACAGCTTCCCCAGTGAAGCCCGGCCATGCTCGCTGGAGGTTTTCATATTTCATCAGCCGAGTTCTCCTTGCCTTTGACAGCCTCCCGACTCAGGCTGCACTTGTTGCTTTCTGAATTTCCATGTTCACAGATGAATGCAATTCTTTCACATCTGCAGTCTCAAAATAAATGCCTATTAGGTCCCCTCTCCTGCGAGCTATTCAGAAAGGAGCAAAAGAAAAGGAAGAATAGGAGAACATTTAAAACACTCTGATTTCTGGAACACAGACTCTTGAAGCTGTGCCAAGGCCCAAAGACCATGTGTCCTTTATTCTCACCAAATCCTTAGAGCAGAGAGGGCAAAGCAAGGGCGTTTGAGGTAAGGAAGTTGTACAGGAAGAGAGGAAAACCAGACGGGCTACGTTGGCTGTGTGTTTATAATGAAGAGTTCAAATCCACGGCTGGGGGTGCCACTCAGTGGTTGGAGTGCTTGTGTAGCATTCACAAAGCCCTGAGTTCAGTCCCCAGTGCCATATAAAACCAGTATGATGCCTCATGTCACATGGGAGGTGGAAGCAAGAAGATCAGAAGTTCAAGGTCATCCTTGACATACTTCACTACATACCGAGATGAAGACCAGTCTGGTCTGAGACTCTGCTTAAAACAAAGTAATCCTGAACATTCTAGAAGTAGTAGAAAGATCTATAATAAAACACCATTTGCCCAGTTTCTCATGGAGCTATTGAATTAGATTTTAAAAATGTAGGACATTCCTTTTGTCCCCCTAGTAGATTTAGAGAAATATCAGCATACTATTTTTATACAGTAATAAATATGATTCAATATGGCACTGGAGACAAATTCACACAGATTGCAGAATTAAAAGTGGGAATTTGATGTGAACAAGAAGTTGAGCCAGTCTGTAAAAACCTCAAAACCCGCCCCTAATGAGGCTCTCTTAGCTTCCACAACCTTCTGTACCAGCACCGCCAGCTGGGGACTAAGTACAAATACACGAGTCTGTGGAGGGTGTTTCCCATTCAAAACACACTCGTGGTGTTAGTTAGCAGAATTGATTCCTCCCCAAGGCTCCAATGGAGACTGTGTGCATGGCCTCATCCCCAACTTTTGATGCTGCCCAGTATTGTCACTTGGTGGTTCCAGGCTTGATGCTGCCGCACTCCAACTTTTTATCTTCACACCATCTTCTTCCTTACAGGTCTCTGTATCCTCATTTGGCTTTCCTATAAAATGCTAGTACTCAGTTTAGGCCCATCCCAAAACCCTATCACCTTGTCTGGACATACTAATACTGATAAAGACCAAGTCAACAAATTATGCCAGACCCATCGGTAATTGGGGATAGAGACTGAAATGTTCGCCTCCTGCTGTAGGAGGTGAAGTTGAACAGAAGCAAGAAGGATAGATAGTCATTAGCCTAGGATCTCTGAGGACAGAGGATTTGAAACAAACAGAAGAACCAAAGTCAGAGCCCTAGATCATACTGAGCCCAGAGTGTTCACTGCATCCCAAGGCTCACACATCTAGAGAGAATGGATGGCAAGGAAGAGGGTCAAATGTTTAACAAGGCTGCTTAGGAACGGGGATGCTTAGTGAGTGACAAACCAGCAGGACAGATGGTGCCAGGCATGCTAGGGCACATCAGGGGATCAGGGGCCTGATCCCAGGCTTATCTTAAAGCTTACTTCCTCCACTGGCAAAGCCACCGTTACCATAAATTAACACCTGAATGTGCACCAGTAACTCTACCAATCCATCTATCCATCCATCCATCTATCTATCTATCTATCTATCTACCCCAATATCCAGAATACAGTGGTTCATGCTGCCCCATAACTATACCTTATTCAGAGAGATGACAATTTAGTAATGCAGGTGACTATCACCCAAACAATCTACATTCTCTGGGCTATCTCCAGCTAGCATATTTTATAGAGAATTTGAATAAAGGCAGCTAGTTGTCCACAGTTCAACCTTGCTATGCTGGATAGGGCTCGGCCTTGTCTTTGAGATTCATGTTGTTTGTGTTTCTCTCCTATGGCCTCACACACATTCTTCTCATTATCATCATCTACTTAGTGGAGAGTGGCATATTCACAAGGCTACTACATCTCCTGTTTCTCTCAAGGCACCATCTCAGTCAAAGGTCAACTAAGAACATATAGCAGTGTGTGCACATGGAGCGTGTGTAGCTCCTTTTTATAATACAAAGCACAAATGTGCTTATAATACAGAGAGGGTGTGGCCTCTTCAGTCCCTCCTGTCTACTCTTACCCCCAAGGCACCCGTGAGCTAGAGAAGTTAACGCCACACTGTATTAGATATTTCCTATTGCCATGATTAAAACAAACAAACAAACAAACAAAATCATGACCAAAAGGAGTTTATTATGGCTTATGGTTTAAGAGGAGAGAGTCTATCATGGTAGAGAGGCATGGTAGCAAGTAGCAAACATGGCAGCAGGAACAGGAAGTAGAGAGCTCACACCAGGAGCACGAAGCAGAGAGAACAAAGTAGGACAAGGCTATGGAGTCTCCAAGTCCGCAGCTGTGATGTACTTCCTCCAGCAAGGCTCTACCACCTAAACCTTCCCAAACAGCGCCACCAACTGGGGAATAAACGTACAACTACGCAAGCCTGTGAAGGACATTTCCCATTTAAAATGCTTTACGTCCTCATGGCCATGAGCCACTCTGCTTCTTCCCCATGGCAGTTGTCTTCAATGTGAGCTGATGAGTGTTCTCCTGTGGTCTTGGTGTAACCAGCAGGAGACACAGGGGCATCTGTAAGTGCGCCTCAGGTGACTGTGTGAGGCGGGGCCACTCTCACTACTGTGTTTTTCTCTCAGGCATCGCACTCAGCGCGCTCCCCATGTACCTCAATGAGATCTCACCCAAGGAGATCCGGGGCTCTCTGGGCCAGGTGACTGCCATCTTCATCTGCATTGGCGTGTTTTCTGGACAGTTGCTGGGCCTGCCGGAGTTGCTGGGAAAGGTAAGTGGGGTCTCCCGGGCAGCCATGGCAGCGGCTTTCATCTCCCTGCCACAGGAGACCTTCCTTTTAGAAAACTCATCTCTGAGGGAGTGATTCCTGCCAGGGGCTCAAGTGTTTTAAGAGACTCCTGGGGGAAGGTTGCAGGTGCCTTTCACTTTCTCAGAACATAAACAGTACCTAACAAACTCAAACCTCTCAGAATGTTTGAGTCCACTGCCCCGCTGACCGTGGTAGGCAGCTCAATTTGCATTTGGATAGACTTTGTTCTCTGCCTCAGAAACCCACCTGTGCATGTTGCCTGAATGTGTGGTTGACTGTGGGTTTATTGTTTTCATAGGATCATGCTGTACATATGGTTCTGTAGCTTGCTGCTTTCCTTTTACACCATTCTGAGTTCTTTCCAAGGTATTCACTAACTCTACCTCACTCTAGAGTTTTCCTTTCTTTCTTTCGTTTTTTTTTTTTAAAAAGATTTATTTATTGCCGGGCGGTGGTGGCGCACGCCTTTAATCCCAGCACTTGGGAGGCAGAGGCAGGTGGATTTCTGAGTTCGAGGCCAGCCTGGTCTACAGAGTGAGTGCCAGGACAGCCAGGACTATACAGAGAAACCCTGTCTTGGAAAAAAAAAAAAGATTTATTTGTTGTTATATGTAAATACACTGTAGCTGTCTTCAGACACACCAGAAGAGGGCAGATCTCATTACAGATGGTTGTGAGCCACCATGTGGTTGCTGGCATTTGAACTAAGGACCTCTGGAAGAGCAGTCAGTGCTTTTAACCATCCCTTCTTCTTCTTCTTTTTTTTTTTCTTAAATGATCATGTGATCTTATGTTTTGCCTTGATGTGTGAGGAACAAGAAGGAATGGATTAGAATCCCAGCCCAAGAACATACTTGGGTGGGCTTGACAGAAAAGCATATTCCTTCAGATTGGTATAGAGTGGGGTGAGTCTAAGGAAGGTTTACCCAAAGGTGAGGCCTCTCATCAGGGCATCTGGAAGGCCAAGTGAGGTTTAGATAGTGGTGATGGGGGCTGGGAGAGAGGAGGTGCTAGAGACATGATGAGACAATAGACAAGGCCTCCAGATGGATGTAAGTATGACAGAGCAGTGTCTCTGACTATAACTGAGAGGGCCTGACATCATGAGCCACATGGCTGAGGAAGATGCTTGAGGAGGGTAAGGCGAGCAGCAGCTCACTGAGCCCAGCAGGCTTCAACCCAAAAGAACAGGATGCCTCAGGGGCACCGCAACAGGGCTGAGGTGTGGTCAGATCCACCGTAGAAGGGGCTAGGAGGAGGTAATGGAAAGGGAACGGACTGTAATGGGGAGGGTGAGGCAAGCTCAGCCCAGTAGGAAGGCCATGCTTGCAGTGGCTGTGCTTAGGGAGCAGTGCATTGATGGAGACCTGGAAGGAAGCTGAGTCCACAGTACCTATGGCCTGTGATGGGTGAGGGTGATGACAGGCGCGGTCCAGATGCTTCCTGGGGATGGAGGCCTCTCCTGGCCTCCTGTGGGATGAGTGCAGGAAGGAGGAAGACACGATGCCTCTGCTCACAGCTAACACATGCCTAGGACTGCTCTTAGTACTTAAGCAGTGCCTGATGCCAACAGCTCTTAGCATCTGGATTCTGGCAGCAGGGCATTGCAACAAGATGGCTTAATGAGCAAGAGCACCAGGAGAGTGCTCCCACAGGCCATGTAGTTTTAGCCAGCCAGCCAGCCAGCCAGCCAGACAGACAGACAGCGCCTTACCGTTGCTTCCTGCCTGGATCCTGCCTACAGTTTGGAAGCTGGAGCTGAGCGCTAGACCATGCAGGACTCAAGGCAAAAGGAGCTTGGTCTATGGCTTTCCATTATGTCTACTGGGCATGTCTCACCCAGCCCTGAACCCAGTGCTGGCTTCTCTGGGGATGCTTGAGTTAGGGAAAAGGGACTAACTGTGCCCTGCCTGACTTCATTAGCTCTGGATACTCAGTAGAGGTTCCGTAGGCCCAATAGTTGGGCATGCTGTTCACTGTGATAAGAGGATACCAACTGACCAGTGTTTGCGACATTCTTAAAGCTTTTTAAATATTTTGATTATTTCATGTGTTAAAGCACTCATAACAGAATTTACCATTCTAACTAATTAAAATATACATTTCCTTTTAAAAATTTAACTGTGTCCTGTATGTGTGTGTGCATGCCAGGCACACATGTGAGGTCAAAGGTCAACCTACGATGGGTTCCAAGAATCAAACTAGACCCTCAGTTTGAATAGCAAGCTCTTTCACCAGATGAGCCATCTTACCTGCCTTTAAATGAACGTCTGAGCCATTATACATGACTTGCTGCATCTCAGCCTCAGAGCCACCTGCCTCTCCCCTCTCTGCTGACTGTCTGGAGTGACTACAGGGACACTCTTGTTTTTCTCCTTTTACAAAAACAGAAACAGTGCTTGGTTGATGTTGTCTCTCATGCCTGAAAATCTCCATAATTAGTGCAAGTGTGTTGGAAACGGTTTGTCTGCCAGAGTGAGGCATCACATTAAGGTATCTTTTGCTTTCTGTATATAGATATTTTTAAGTTCTTGGTTTGTCTGTTTGTTTGTTTGTTTTTTCATTTTTTTCGAGACAGGGTTTCTCTGTGTAGCCCTGGCTGTCCTGGAACTCACTCTGTAGACCAGGCTGGCCTTGAACTCAGAAGTCCACCTGCCTCTGCCTCCCAAGTGCTTGTGCCACCACTGCTTGGCCTATTTTTAAGTTCTTAAAATTAGCATTTGTCAGTGATGATAAAAACAATATTACAAGCACAGCCTGAGCCCTTACAATATAGAAGTATATGTTAAAGTCAACAAATAGTATACTTATTCTCCAATTATAGTATACTTATTAGGGCCTTTTACTTATTAGAGCCGTAAGGTAAATTTATTTAAGCCTTACTGTGCTCTAAATTCCTTGTCACCCATTAAACCTTTTGAATGTATCAGAGTCTTTCTGTTCTCCCATGTTCTCCTTGAACCTCCGCCCTTTCTCAGTTAGCAAATGGTTAAAGCACCGAGTTGGATGCTGGAATCCAGCAAAGAGCATGCCAGATATAGTCTCATCTTCCTGATACTGCAAGAGCTGTGTGAATTTTGGCAGGTCACCCCTGCCCCAGCATCCTTCTTGCTACCAGGCATGGCCAAGAGTCCCAAATCCCCATCTCCCACTAAAGTACCATTTTCTCTGGGAATGCATCACCAGCAAATGTATCCTTGGTGTACCTTGTGCAATGCTCTCTCCTGTTCTGTGGTTTCTGTTTGCTTTTGTCTTTCCTCACTCCTGCAGAGTGCATCTTGATGATAGTTATAGGTACTAAGGTCCAGAGGTGTCAAGTTTATCCACCCCCTCTGCAAGTCTGTAGAGATCTCTGTCTGCTGTGTGCCAGATGTTGGGCTGGCTGCTTTTGCTGCTGCAACTATGGAGTAGTCAGACTGGGCTCCACACTAATGGAAACCACAGGGAGGCCATTAGCCAATAGTCGACAGACACAGAAGAAGTGCGACACTGCCTGAGAAAGGATGGTTTTCCTGCATGAGTGATGTGCAGTGAAAGTCTTAAGGATGATTAGGATTTGTCTGGTCCAGGACTGCTGGGGAGGAAGGGTATTATTAAGTGAAGAGGTTACTGTTGAGCAGGCAGGAGAGTTTATGCAAGACCCTAACATTTGTTTAGAGGCAAAAACCCAGGGATGGTACTCCAACCACCCTGGGCAGGGTCCTTTTGCTCAGGCCTTAGCCAATTTCTGTCTCCAGTCATTTTGGTAACATTGGGTGGGAGGTGATACTTCACAGTGGTTTTGATTTGCATTTTCCTGGTGATTAGTGGTGCTAAGTACCTCTTCAAATACCAATGGCTGTTACTAAGGAGTTATTTTACTTGCTAATTGTGTGTGTGTGTGTGTGTGTGTGTGTGTGTGTGTGTGTGTGGTCCTGAGTTTATGTTTGTGTGCCAGGGGCCCTTGGAGGTCAGGAGAGGGCATCAGATCCCCTAGAACTCTTTTTCATGTGGATGTCCAGTTTTTCCAGCATCTCAGGCAAGACCAGAGGGATTGCCCTGGTCTGCAGAGAGCTGCTAAGGGCTTGGCTTAGAATGGCAGCGACAAGAGTGCTTGGGGCAGATATTCCATTAAACACCTCAATCTGAGGGCATCGGTGGGTGACGGTCACTAGGGGCTTGTGAGAAGAGTCAGGACTATCTCTGGGTGTCTGACTTTTCAGCCAAGTAGAGTAGTAAGTAAGTAGGGACAAGATGCCAAGTCACAAGCCACAGAGGAGGAGCAACAGCTTTTTAAGAACCCAGGTAGCAATGAATGGCCCAGGTTACCGAGCAACTGGGAAGCAGAATTGCCTTGCGAACATAGGCAGCACCTCTACTCCAGGCTGGGAATGCTACTCCTGGAATAGTGGGGCATGTCAGCAGGACTCCAACCAGAAGCTCCAGCAACTATGCCCACCACCTCACTGGGCCAGCTGAGAAGGCATCGTTGCCTACAAGTTGTCTTCTCCTGAGTTAGTTTCTTTTATTGCTACAATAAAAGAAATGAGAAAAACATTATTGAATGTTTTTAAAGAGCAAACATTTACTTTAGTTCATGGTTCCAGAAATTCAGTCTATGTCAGCTAGCTGCTTTGTTGAGGGCTTGCGTTAAGGAATGGTGGAAGGACATGGCAGAGGAAGATGCTTACCTCACGGCAGAAAGGGAGGGAAGGAAGGAGAGAGATAGACACAGAGAAGGAATCAAAGGGAAACAAGACACATTCTTCAAAGGCATTGTCCCTTCGAACCCAACCGCGTGTTAATCCACGCACAAGGTCAGAGCCTTCTGGAGGCAGTCACTTTCCCAAAGTCTCCCCTGGAGTACTACAGTGGGGGCCAAGCCTTCAACACATGGGTCTCTTGAAGACACGCCCTAATACTCGGCACCAGTTTGGTTCTTCTAGGCTGAGCTGATTCTGGCTAGAAAAATGTGCGTGTAGTCCCAGTAAGTACGGTGGTGGTAGATCTGTTTGTTGTGTTTTCATGTCCGCACTCTGTGAAGGTGAATGCTGGGCCTCTGAGAGAGGAAAGAACATCAGACATCAGAAGCTTTCCCTTCATCTCCTCCCGGGTTTTGTGAGGTTCCAGCCAAGCGGAAGCCACAGGCGTTTCCTCATGTGTAAGGATTTTATTTCTTTATTTTAATCCTGTTTCTCATTTACCTTCAAAGACAGAGACTGCTAAGCTTTTAAAAACTTACAGAGCAAAAAAAGATGCTTCTACTCAGATGGCTTCTTTGAAACACAAAGGAGGGAGGAAGCGGTGAGAGTTACTTTTGGACCAGGGTAGCAGAAGAAAGAGAGCAATCCTAGCACAGGATCAATGAAACTGGTGTGATGATTTTAGCAGACTTGTGAAAACAGCGGCAGTGGGACATTTCCGTGACATTTTATTCTTCCGAGGGACATGTTAAAAGGCATGTTAATAAAGCATGTCTCTAGCAAAGAAAAAAGAGAGAAGTTGGTTGAAGATTATGGGCAGGGATACGGGAGGAAGGTGTGGGAATGCACTCCAGGTAGCCACTGTTGGTTAGGACATCAGGCCAGGTAGCTGTAAGCTCAGAACTGGCCTCCTCTGCCTTCACAGTCCAGGGATGCCAACCACACAACGCACTGACCTCTACTCCTCGTGCTTGCATGGCGAGCTCCTTATCCACCCAGTCGTCTTGCTAGCCGTGTCTGTCTTTGTATTTGACTCTTAAACTCATTTGAGCTACTTCAGAGCATGGTATGAAAACCATTCACATTTGTTTTCTTCTCCTACCTTTCTTCCACTTTCACCAGGCTCCACCTTAAATCAAACAACCTTCTCCCTGATCATGTTTGAGGCGCTCTTTAGAAGTATTTTGGTTTTGTTTGTTTCAGGACAGGGTTTCTTTGTGTAGCCCTGGCTATCCTGGAACTTGCTCTGTAGACCACGCTGACCTCAAACTCAGAGATCTTATTGCCTTTGCCTCCTGAGTGCTGGTATTAAAGGCATGTACCACCCAGCTCCAAGTGCTCTTAAACACATGTCAAGTTAGCATGTCTACAGGAGTTCCTGCCCATTAGTGTCCCTGAGGCCTCCTCATTCTCTGGCTTTCCCTGCAAATTCTAAATATTGTGTGACTGCCTCTACTGTCAAAGCTGGAATCTTTTCTTTGCTCATTTTCCTCTTTGTTGGGACCTTCAGGACCATTCTCATTTCAAACAAAACTGCCATTGAATGTTTGATCCAAATTACACTAAACTGATACATTGGTTGGGAAAGAGTGAGGTTGCGTCCTGTTTTCATTTTTTAAAGAATTATCTATTTATTTATGTATATGAGTACACTGTAGCTGTCATCAGACATACCAGAAGAGGACATTAGATCCCATTACAGATGGTTTTGAGCCACCATTCGGTTGCTGGGAATTGGATTCAGGGTCTCTAGAAGAGCAGTCAGTGTTCTTAACCGCTGAGCCATCTCTCCAGCCTGGTTCCTTTTTTTTTTCCTGCTAAAAAGAGTGTTTCTGTCCTCATTTTTGGTCTCCTTTCTATCATTGGGTTATATTTCTTTTTTTTTCTGCTCCTTATTGTTATTATTTACAGTTGCAGTTCTTGGAAGGAAGTTGGGGGCCTTGCACAAGGCAGGCAGCTGCCCTATCTGCCACTCACTGATCCCCAAGCTCTGCTACTGTGTCCTTTATTAAGAAAATAGACATTGTAACTGTGTGTGATTCCTAAGCTATTCTGTTTCATTGCTAATGGGATTTATGTTTGGCATTATGTTTTCAAACTGGTGATTGGCAGGTTATTATATGCTGATCTGGGACTCTTCTTTACTTCCTAGTAATGTCTGTCACTTGCTTAGCTAGATAGTTCAAAATGATGGCTGTTTATGGCATCCTCAGAGCCGAGGTCTCCTCTCCCTCACTAGCAGCCAACCCATCATTTCTTAACAGTGACATCCATGACTGCTTGTGTTCTCAGGATGCTGCCACTGCCACTTGACACAGTGGCAGTCTATAGGGAGTTTTATTGGAAACAATTATCGTGTTTCTCTAACTCTCTCTCTCTCTATGTATACATATATATATTAAAATATTAAATAAATATTAAAATATTTATTTAATATGTATACTAAAAGGGCTTGCATAAGGGCTTTCATTTTATTTATGTGCACCACTGGGTGCAGTGCCTGCAGAAGCCAGAAGGGGATCAGGTCCCCTAGAACTGTATGGGTTCTGGGAACCGATCTCGGGTCCTCTGTAAGATCTATAAATGCTTAAATCCCTAAGAAAATCCTCTAGCCCCTCCTATGATGCTCCCTCTAATTTTATTCCTTGAAAGAATGATCTGACTCTTGGCAGGTACATCTCACTGTCTTCTCTCTATGACATGTTGGAAGATAAATTTGATAGTAGTACTCCTAGAACTTTTAGTTTGCCACATTCTTAAGAGATGGTTTCCTAAATAATTTTTCATTTTGGTTGTAGTTAAGTCAAACTACTCAGGGCAATGCCTTTACTCCCATATAACTCTGATTTTTTTTTTTATTGCCATTCATTGTGCTTTGTTTTGTTTATAGAAAATAACTCATGAGTGCCTCCCTTGGGGCACCAGGAAGGTTGATTCTGAGGTCAGTTTGCAATGAACCTTTGTAAACCCTTCATGTTTGTTTGCCTAAGAAGTGTAGTTTCTTCTCAGTGCAATAGAAGCAGACCCAACATGGAAAGTGATTGTTCCAGCCAAGTAACAAAAGACTTTAAATCTGAAAAAACTACCCATGGTATTAGAAAGCAGAGATAACAAATGTGTGATCCGTCACAGAAGAGCAACCTTACAGGAACAGGTCCCAGGCAGTCACCACATGACAGCTACAGTGTCTCATGCCAGACAGCCCCAAGCCTGCATCTCATGTCATCTGTCACTCTCTGGCTGAGGGAATTTGAATAAGTTGCTGAACATCTCTGAGCATGTCTCCTTATCTACATAGTGGGGTTAATGGTGGTGTCTCTTCCAAGGATGTTCCACATATCAAGAGATACACAGCAAGCTCTTGGCACAGACATGCAGCTGGTAGGAAGTTGGTACTCGCTGTCACTTAGCTCATGCTCAGCACTAAGAATGAGTAGCTTTTGTTTCTGTCCAGGTTGAAACTCCATTTTGGGGGAGGTTTGATTCTAGTGCCTATGGCTGTGAGACAGTGGCTGGAGCATCCTGGCTTTCAGCCCACATCTCTGTAGTAGAACCTCTGGTTCCCCTGTGCAGAGATCAGGAGGAACCTCCCCAAGCATAGAACTCTGGGTGAGGATGGCCTCTTTTGGTCTCCATTTCTTTCAAGTGAATCCCACTGCAAGGGCATGAAAGCTCTTGTTCTCAATGAAATTTTTTGAGTTAACACCAAGCACACTTCACTGAAATCAGGGAGGAGAGGTCTGTTTATTTTAGTCAAGATTATATTCATCAGGGGGGATTTATTTAAAGTCTCTGTACCTAATAGAAGAGCCCTTAGTCATCCTGACTTGAAAGTCACACCTTTCTTTTGTGAAAAGAAGATTCTCACATGGGCCACCCCCTCACCTGCTTCTGCAGCCCAGGAAAATACCAGATCTGTTAGGAATAGCCACAAGATGAACAGGTTTGTAGTCTTATTCTATATGTGTCTGTCTATCTGTCTATCTGTCTGTCTCTCTGACTCTGTCTCTCTGTCTATTGTGGACATGTATTTGTACATATCATACATATCTCTTTGTGTGCATGTGTATATACATGTACATGTGTGTATGTGCATAGGCATGACAGAGGACCACTTAGTTGTCATCCTATAGGCAATATCCATCTTTTTATTTTTAGACTGTGTCTCTCTCTCTCTCATTGGCCTGGGACTCACCAAGCAGGCCAGGATAGTAGACCATTAACCCTCAAGCACCACTCATCTCCCCCATGCCACACCATGCCTAGGGAATTGTGCTTGGAAGGCAAGCACCCCTTGGCCTGCTTCTGTATTCTTAATGTCACATCAGAGTCTAAACGCCATTACTAAGTGGCACTCAGCCCTAGAATCTCCTCATTAGGTATACGGGCTTTCAAACAGGACTGTACCTGCGTGGTTTCCCCATTGACTGGGTTTGGATTTCCCAGGAAGGTGGCATGCCAGGCCTGGTGACCCATCTCCTATTATCCTTCTTATCTTAGCCACCCTCCTGCCAGAACAGCTAAGCCAGAGGACATAAAGCTGAAACCTCCACAAGCTGTCATCCCTGGGCCATCCCTGAGCCAGCCCTCTTGGAGCTTGCCTTTGCGCTTCCCCTCCAGCTTTGTCCCGTCTTCTCTGACTGTGTCATCCTTCAAGGTCCCCAGGGCAGGTCCCCAAGAAGAGGCCCCTTCTCTCCTGCCAGGCACTAGAATTAGCCTTTGCCACAAAAGCCTCCTTCCTCTAGCTCTCTTTAGTCCACATTCTAGTTATGTGATTATTCACCTTCCTTACTTTCCAGAACACATGACCAAATGTCTCTTTCGTATTGTCATAGATCCAAATGTGTAGTCTGCCCCCTTGAGGAGGAGGGAAGGCACCATTTTGGCATTGAATTTTCTAGTACTTCCAAGAATCCAGCAGGGCCCCACAGTACTGGGTTGAAGGAGAATGGTCTCCATAGGCTTATTTATTTGAATGCTTGGTTTCCAGTTGGTGGAACTGTTTGGGAAGGGTTAGAGGGTGTGCCTCTATTAGAGGAGGTGTATCACCAGGTGGGGGGTGTGGGCTTTGAGGTTCTAATAGCCCATGACATTCCCAGTTAGCTCTTTCACTCTGAGTCACTGCTGTCTAAACATGTCTTTCTTCAGCTACTGCTGCCAGGCCATGCTTGCCTCCTCTACCATGCTCCCCATCGTAATAGTCATGAACTCACCCTCTGAGTCTGTAAGCAAGCCCTTCATTAAATGCTTTCTTTTGTAATTTGCCTTGGTCATGTTGTACCTTCACAGTAATACAAAAGAAACTAAAATACCTGCCCCATGTTATGAGCTGGGAGGTGAAGAGCCAACTCCTACTGGCCACCAAGTGCTCATGCTGTCTCTCTGGGGTGAACCACCTCTCTTGACTTCCAGTCCTCTGTACATCAAAGGCAGTCTCAGTATCAATTTAGCTCTAAGGCTCCTGGCTGCCTCAACTTCTGATTTGGTGATTCATGCCTCCAGTGGGGGGTACTTTACCTCCAGAGACAGCACGGCCAGCCGTGGCAGCTCTATCTGCAAGCATGGGAGCAAAGGAAGCAAAGATAAATTTAACAGTTCTTGAAGTCGTGTCAAATGGAATTGTAAAGAAAGCCTTTGAAGCGTGTCTGAACCTAGCTATCCTATCGCTGAAGGGCCACAGGGGAAATGATTAGTAAAGTTGCCCTTTGAGGACATGGCTGTGAGTGGGAGTTAGAAGGGAGACGATTCTGGAAGTGAGTCACAAGCCCCTGAGGACTGTGCCTTCACTCTCTGGCCACCACGCCCATTGCACTGCTTTCTCTTGCAAACTGTCTCCCAAGTTCTGCCACTTTCCAACTGAACCAGTGCTCCTGAGATTTCTGTCTCATATATCCCTGTGACCACTGGAATGGGCCCTTGGACCATGGCAGCAGGTTCCTAACATCCATAACCCTTGCCTCCCATAGACACATGATTCTTCTCATTTTTTTTTTCTGGGCTTCCAAGTACACTGGACCCCACAAGGAGAAGCCAGGGAAAGCCTCTGCAGGCAGGGCACCTCAGGGTTTAGAAAAGCAAATGTCAGAACACAGAGGAGTGACCTCATGGACAAGGATGACCTGTGTGGCCATAAGAGAACTCAGGAGTGAGAGAGCCATGGGGACAAACTCAATGGAAATCTTTCTAGAGAGGGTGGTGTCCACTTTGTAGTGTGAGGGACAATCACTCAAGTGGGAGGGAAGGGAAACACAGTTCCAGGCTGAGGGAACAGCCAGTGCAAAACCAAAGAAATCAAGAGGCTCCAATACATTTGAAAACCAAGAATGCTTCAGTCACCACGCCTAGGACACAGTGCCAGCAGATGAGATGGGCTGGCCAGCGGCTCCCATGTGCAGTAGCACGGTAGGAAGTGAGCTGAACTGAATGTAAGGAAGTTGTGGGAGAGAGTCTGTCCTCTGGCTTTTCTCTAGTTGTGTGACCTGGACAAGCAACTTCAGCTCTCTGAGGCTCAGAACCATTAAATGAGATGCTGTGTCCTCACCTGGGATCCACAGCTGATAGCCATCATGCCAAACTGGCTGTGGTGAGCATTAAATGAAAAACATTTTCCTGCCTGCATTCAGAAGTCCCAGATTTGGGAGTCTAAAATCCCACTTTGATCTGTTCTCATCTCTAAGACCATGCAACTTCCTCTCCTTCTCTAGACTGGCCCGGACTCTCTCACATCCCACACTGCTCAGGCACTAGTTCCCCTGAGAATCCTTGTTTCCTCCTCTACATCTCTACCATCTTCCTCAAGGAAGAACCTACTCAAACAATAGAAAGATGCTTTCCCTGGCCCTTCTGAAGGGATGGAGGTGTGAGCTTCTCTTCATCTACCAAGTGCTCACACGATGGCATTACTTCCATGGAAGTTTCATCCTGGGAGAGGCCCTGTCTTTTCGCCTCATTCTGACTTCCTCTTGACTGTCTTAGGGTTTTGGTTGCTATGACAAACACTGTGGCTATAGGCACCTTAAGGAGAAGAGGGTTAATTTCTTCTCTCATATCTGAACACAACCCATGCTTCAGGGAAGTCAGGGTAGGAACTCAAGGCATGAACCTGGAGACAGGAACAGAAGCAGAGGCCATGGAAGAACACCATTTACTGGCTTGCCTAGCCTACTTCCTTATAGCACCCAGGACAGCTAGCTCAGGGGTACAACCCATAATGGACTGGGCTAAGAATGCAGGCTTCCCTACAGCTCAATCTTTTGGAGACAATGTCTCAATTGAGGTTCCCTCCCCTCAAATGAATCTATCCTTGTATCAAGTTGACCTAAAACTATCAAAGGCAGGAGTTTTTAAACTAAGTATATTTTAGCAGTTTCTGCTGAACTATCTCCCCCACCTGCTGCTATCCTTAGCTTCCTCCCTCTCATCTCTCACTAGTTTCCACTCTCAGGTCCCATGTGTCCTTTGCCCATACCCCATCCCTCCTCATGTATTATTATGTATGCATTGTGATGGTCTTAGTTTTGATTTCCTGGGCCTTTCCCCTTGTGCCATAGCTTTCCATGCTGTTTCCTCTGCAGGGAACAGCAGCCTCCCTGCATTGTGTCTCTTGCTGCAGAACTCTTCCCCTTTCTTCAGTTTCTTTTTGTCTCTTACCTCTCTGCTAGACTCTTTCAAAATGTCTGCTGCTTTTCTTCATGTTTAAAACAGTGCTGAGCAGGATGCTGGCACAAGCTGGGCTCCACACACCGGGACTGTACCTACCATTTCTATAGTGACCACACCCACATCAGCAGGTTGTTTTCCACCCTCTCTTCCCCTTGCCTAAGGTCAGTCTTCTCTTAGCAGAGCAGAAGACACCTATCTGGAAACCCAGGTCCACTGTAGGTGATGAGGGCTTTCAAATGTATTAGACTCTCTCTTGACTTCTTTGGCTTTGCACTGGCTCTTCCCTCGGTCTGTGTTCTTGTTATCAGCCTCCTGCTTTGCTACCAGGCCTGGTCTGCCCATGGATGTAATTATCACAGGTCTGCTGATGGGCAAAAGCACTCCCATGGGGCAGGACAGCTGCTGGTTCAGGAGATGTGGGTTTTGAGGATCTTTCTCCCAGTCTATGTTTTGTGGCCCTGAGTTATGAGTTATGAGTCTCTAGGGTGAATGCCTTGCATCCTTCTGGGTACCCCACAGAAGGATGCCCCACTTTGTTTTTCTCTCTTCAACACTGGGCTGAAAATTTCATTCCACAATTGTCACCAGTCCAACCTCTCACCCTCAAGGTTACCTTGCTTGTCAATGCCCATATCACCATGTTTATGAATCAAAGATAAATAAACATAGGCTATCTACCTTATTTGTGGGAAGTTTTCTCTTTTTTCTGTAATCCCCTACCTACTGTGAAATACACAAATGGTACCCTGAAAACCTATGACAAATAGATTTTAAAGTAACCCAATAATAAAATGCTGGATTAGACAACACTCTAAAGAAAGCTTGAAGCATTGTCCTTTAAATGGGGAATTGAGGCCCCACCTTGCTTGAATGCCCCCTGATGTTCCTGCTACCTCCATAGCAGCGGTTTGCAGGTGCAGGTAGTTGTGTATCACCATGCCTGCAGTATTCTTAGAGCATCCTGATCCAGGCTACACCTAGGCCTCTTGGATCTGCATCTTTAGACAGTGCTCCAGAGGCTGTAAATGGCTAGCGCTGGCCCAATTTGGTGATCATTGAGAAATTGAGGCAGAATCCAGACACTACTGTAACTTTAATTTTTTTCAAAACCTACTTTTAATGATGATTCTTAAGTGCTTTAACCTTAGCTCACCACCCACCAGGGGTAGTGGAAAAGAAAGGATACGGGGGAAGTGGACCTGTTAAAAAATGGTTCTTTGGAGCAACTCCCATCTGCATTGTCAGGAAACCAGCAGTTCCCAGGTCAGCAGTGGCAGCTCTGTCCACTCACAGAAACACCAGCAGTCCAGTTCAGCAGAGTTGGGATAGCAAACATGAATCAGCAGTGGTGGCACTACCTAGCAGAGACAGCCAGGCCTCAGCCCGGACCAGGGCCAACAGGAAAGCCAGATAAAGTTCTCAGCGGTGCCTCCCTCAGTGAAGTGAAAATCAATGAAGAAGCAAGACCAACAAGCATTGCATAGCTAGCTCTATAAGCAAGCCAAGCTCAGCCTCATTCATTGTCAGCTGAGTCCTTTTTATACTCCCTTCAAACATCCCGTACCTCCACGGGCCTTGCCTCAGCACGTGCGTCTGCCTCAACTGACATCACTCTGCCAATCAGCCCAAGTCTATAGAAGTGGCAAGAAACTACAGATTTTTGGTGTGTTTCCCTCTATGGAGTCCCAACAAATGGAGCTCAACTACATAATGTAAGGCAGACCAAAAGACTAATGCGTGTCATTAGCGAAGACTCCTTCATCACCTGTCCTTTCACATGCTTGCTTTAGCAGAACATCCCTTCACTTGTGTCTGCTTCAGCCAAACATTCTTTCATGAGTCTGCCTTAGTCTTTCACCTGTGTCCACTTCAGGAAAACACTCCTTCACGTGTTTGTCCCAGCAAAACACCATCCAACACAATCGAGTTTCCAAAGAATCCTGAAGTTTCTAGTTCACACGACCTGACCTAGTTTACTGACCGGGCTTTGTGGGAGAGTGTGGTTGTATGCGCAACTAGCAAGGCCAATGTAGTCCCTGCTCCCTGCACTTACAGGAGCATGTGAGTCTGTAGAATGGGTGCTGGCCTAGACAAGGTGGTTGCTGTACTCTGGTGAGGGGAAGAGACAGCAAGAGGCCTTTCCTTGTCTCCCCACCAGCCAGGATGTACCAGGGGCTTGCTCAATACCTGGAGCTACAGCTGCAACCTTGGGGACAGTATAGGCAGGACAAGAGACTAGGAATGCACAGGCAAAAGTCCTGAAAGGTAGCTTACAGTCTTGGCAGTAGGAATACCTCTGTATCCCAGATGAGATTTTAAGCAAATCTCTCAAAGAGTAGCCACACTTGAGTCCTGTGGAGATGTGTAATGTGGAAGCAATGGCTGCCTTTGACTGAGTATTACTGGTAACTAGATGCCAGGCCAAGCCCGTACTGTAGACTAGTTATTGTCTCTTTTACCTAGCTCCTGGTGGCTACACTGTCAAATAGCAGTATGTATTGGAATTTTAGGACAGAAAGTCACACTGTAAGATGCCACCTCTGCTTCCTGCTGAGGCTGTGGACTTAGTGAGTCAGAAGAATAGGACAATCAGAGCTTGTCTCTTTTTACAGATTCCTAGATGGGTACCATCCCCATACAACACACTCTTAGAGCATTGCAGAAAGTTGGCCATAGATGATAAAGACCACAAGCCTGTGGCTCTAGGACTCATTTATTCATTGGTTTAGTGTGTGTGTGTGTGTGTGTGTGTGTGTGTTGCAGCTCTGTGGACCAAGAGCATATGAGAAGCTGGGAAACTGATGGCAGAGAGTCTATGAGAAATGCTAGAGCCATAAGGCACAAGCTAGGATGCCCTACTGCTGCCTTGCTGACCCACTGCCCCAGATCCTCCCTCTTCCATCAGAGAATGTCTGGGATTAAAGGTGTGATGGTGGAATGAGTTGAAGGATCAGGGTATTTTCATCATTGAAAATTAATCTGTCTCTCTGAAGAGAGTGCCCTGAGAGTAGTGTACTTAGAGGCATGGAGGATGTGAGGTGCCCCTGGGATGAGGGCTGGAGGAGCACCTTGTCCATTTACCAAATGTTCTAAAGAAGGGCAAGATGGAGGAAGGTGGAAGCTAAGAGTCCATGAAGCAGAGCACCAGTTGCCCTACTGAATCCCAGGGATGACCAGCACTGGGTGATGGGTCTCCAGGCTCTGGTAATACCACAGTGAACTGGTTGGGCAAGGTACAAGCTTGGAGGAGCCTAAGGCATGACAGAAAGGTAGATAACAGTATCATAGTATCAAAGAAGCTGTCTTAGTCTAGCAGAGAAACTGAGGCAGGTACTCATTTCAGTACTGCTAGGTTTTAGGCGAGGGCTGATTGAAGTGTAGGAACACACAAAGGAGAAAGGAGGTTCATAGGCTTCTCCTCCTCATCTTCCTCCTCCTCTTGAAAGACTTATTTCATTTTATGTGTATGGGTATTTTGCCTGCATGTACAGATATGTGCACCATTTGCATGCCGGGTGTGATGGAACCCCTGAAACAGGAGTTACAGACAGTTGTGAGATGCCATGTGAGTGCTGGGGATAAACATGGGTTCTCTAGAGGAACAAGCAGTGCTGAGCCATCTCTCCAGACTTGAGCTGCCACAAAGGGCTCAAAGGTCTGGGATTCAGGTAGCTGGATAGAAACCCTCAGTGGAGGGGGAGAGAGAGAGATTCATAGAGACAGTGAGAGAGAGGAGAGAGAGAGACAGAGAGAGACAGAGAGAGAGAGAGAGAGAGAGAGAGAGAGAGAGAGAGAGAGAGAGCAGGAGGAAGGAAGAGAGACTCAGAGAGACAGAGAGAGAAATAGAGGGGAGCAAGAGAAATAGAGAAAGAGACAGAGAGAGAGCAGGAGGGAGGGATGGAGGGAGAGAGACTCTAGAGACAGAGATAGAAAGAGGGGGGGGAGAGAGAGAGAGACAGAGAGAATGAGAATTGAGGAGGAGGGGTGAGGCCCTTAAGAGTGTGTCTGTTCTCCAACTTCTAGACTCATACTCAGACCTGAGATGTGTTCCATATACCCAACTAAGATGCTACAGTCCCTGGGCTTGGGGCAGGGGCCAGCAAATGTGACCTTAGACCAGCTCTTGAGTTAGTGTGGATCATATAGGCTAGTTGAGCTAGGCTCATTTTCTAGCTGAGCAAACTGATCCAATAAAGAGCAAGTCCGAGATCCCATAGCTAGGAGCAGCTGAAGAATCATAATGAGAACTTGGATCTAACTTCACAGCCTTCCTCTGACCTTGGACTTCAGTATCCCCAGATGACATCCAAGGTCACAGGAGCATGAATAAATAGATTCAGCCTCATCAGAAATCAAACCTCAGACCTTATGGATCCCCAAAATTCAGAGTTACTAAGGAGAAATCCGACTCTGTACAGAGAGTCTGTCTGCATCCCTACAAGTCCTGCTGCATTTGCAAGCATCCCTCAGTGTCCCGCTGCATTTGCAAGCCTTCTCACTTTGAGCTCTATTTGGGAACTGCTGATCATTGAGGGGTAAAAAAGCACATGGCAGACAAAGAGAACAATGGGACTCAGAATCCAAGGTGATTCAACTGGAAAACAGAAGTCTGGCTAAGGGATTAATCATGGGTTTCAATTCCAAGGAGAGTGTGGCTTTGAGAACAGCAGGTAGCTAACTCCTTAGGAAGTAAGAGAGAGAATTTTACAATTATAGTCATGGAATTTGGGTGTGCCTCAGCAAGGTACAGCTACACAATGGCCTGTTGGACCCTGTGGATAGCAGAGGTTAAGGGGATAGAGCTGATGGCCACCCCACCCCTACAGCTATTTATAGTATATAATTTATAGTGTATATAGTAAATGTAATTGCCAATGGGGTAGAAAATTCTTGGTACCTTGGTTTCTTCAGCTGAGAATCAACTAGCAGAGGTGCCAAAGACTCAGTAAATCTGTCCAAACTCAACAATGTCCGATCTAAGAGCGTGGCTAGGGGTGGTTCATAGGATCAGTGACCTTTAAAACTAGTGTGGAAGTTTGACTTTCTTTCAAATAGGAGCAGAATAAAGTTAGTTTATGGATAGCTTTTGCTCTAAGACTTCCCAGTAGCCCTCCCCACCCCCAGCCTCAGGTTCTTTATCTATAAAATGGGGATAACAGAGGCTTATCTTGAGAACCAAGCAAGGCAGAAGACAGGTAATCTCTTCTGAAAGCAGGAGGAGGTGGCAAACAGGAGGGGATGAACACTGTATGTATAGGACTATAGTGTCCCCACAGGAGGTACTGGCAAAGGCTTACCACATGAGGGACATGTCTGTGGATTGTCATACCATTATTGATAACAGAGGGAAATGGGGTAATAATATAAATTTGTAAAGGATCTCTCTTTTTGTAGAAATAGAATCAGGCCATGGATACACACCAAAAATATTTAGAACAAATATGGTCATAAGGAATGCAGATATTTTAGGTGATGGAGCAGGCTATTGGAGAGTGATTTGAAGGAGGGGAAGACTGCTATGGCACATTCAGGTGGCCATGCTGTACCCCAGGACACTGTGAAGCTGTGGCCATCAGGGCTCTCCTTTGGGAAGGGGCTGATGGTGGGAGTGGCAAGATCACAGGTGTTCTGCAGTCACTGCTGATGGAGCTCTTTGCCGACTGAGCCCCAGCTCCTCCATACTCTGAGTTCACTCAGGATGATTGGCAGAGCCACCTTCTCAGGGTGGTCCAGCTTTGCATATAGCACCTACCTCACAGATCGGCTGATTCCTGCACCTGTATCTTCCTTTGATGGAGTCCCTGCTGTGTTGTTGTGAGCCATTGGAGCTGAGTTTGAGTGATGGCTGATGAATTCTGCTCAGGGGACAGATTTAGCCTAATAGAACTGACACACAAATTCCCTAGTTAGGTAGCAGCTGCCAGGCCTGAGAAAGCTACTGCTCTGTTTTGCTTTGAACTGAGGGACAATAACAAGGGAAGAGCCTATGTAGGGGGTCAGAGGAGCTAACCTATCACCCAGCTAGTCCCCCAACTTCTCAAGGGAACTTCTATGCATTACTGACCGTTCAGCTCCAATAGAGCTGAAGCCTAAGAATGACACATAGGGAGATCTCAATTATGTTACTACAAAGTGTCAGATATTCTTTAATAGGATGCCAAATAGGAAAAGCTTAAGTTTAAAATCAAATATGTCAAGAATGTCACAGGGGGTCTCATCTCTAGCAGCTGCATCCATGTCACCAGTCACCTTGCCCAACACATTCAATCTACCAGCACATGCTGAGCACCTGCTATGTTTCAAGCACTGGCAGATAACATCAAGTTGTGAGACTAGGGTACCTCTCAGGAAACCCAGTCACCTGGAAGAAAGAACACTGAAAAACAAAGTCATTCAGTTTTTCACAGAGCTGTATAGAGAAGTTATCCCACTGATAACCTCCCATACACAGACCATGAATATGAGGAGATATAAAGAAGAGTGTCCTTGGCATCTCCAGAGCCTTGGAGACAGGCAGGCTCTTGATGCTGCACATTCAATACAGTCAAAACTGCATCCAGGCCAGTGTGGCCTGCTCACCTTCAGGCCCCCTGCTTATTTCTCTGTGATCCCCGGACACTTGGTGTTGTACAGTACTAAGAACTTGACTCTGTGAGATCCATGATGCCTACTCTACTTTAAAATGGTGGCTGTCTCATAGTCTAGGAGGGGATAATATAAAGAGGACTAAAGTCTTCTATATCTTGGGAGAAGTAGAGCCTAGAAGTCTATCTTTAAAACAGAGGCCTTGCAATTAAATGAACAAGGCATAGTTATTAGAACACTCACAGATCTTCCCCACTGGGATGTTAAACATTGTCTTGGTCAACAAGATGACCCACATTTATCCTCCTGGGAACAATGGGTACAAGGACTTGGACAAAAAGCCACTGAGCTGGGGTCCTGTGTCCCTTCCCATTATCTCAGGCCCTCACTGGGCCCTCCAATGCTGACACCTGTGGCACTTGCCTAGGTCCCACCTAGGAGAGAACAATACAGTTGTCCGATCAGTTAACAGAGTAGCAGATCTCTATGCCATTTTCATTCAGACTTAGTTTTGTTTAACTCCCGGTACCACATGTCCCTCCCTCATCTCTATCCCTTATGTTCCTATACCCTTCGCCAATGTACTCTTTTTCCCTCTCATATGCACTGCCCACCCACTCACACTGCCCTCCCTTAAATCCTCTTTTTTCCTCTTCTCAAGGGACTCTTTCTGGTTTCCTAGCCTTTATTAACATTTACTCCCATCCAGATGCATGGCTAGAATCTAGGATCCATGTGAGAGAGAATGAGGTATTTGTTTTCATATGGTTACCTTGAACTCTATGTTTTTAAAATATATAAAACATAAAAACAGCCTGAGTCTGAGGCTACCCTCAAGGAGTAGCAACTGAAGCTGGTCAGTGCATGAGAAAGCCCCTCCTGCTCTCATTTGTCTCTCAGTAGAGAAGGCAGCTCTTGGATGCCACTGCAGCTTGAGATGCTGGTTTTTGGTTCATGTTGGTATACTGCCAAGGAGCATCATGGATGGCCCTTGGCACCAAAAAGACAGATGGTCAAATGCAGCTCACCTGACTCCTCTGGTGATCTTGAGGCCCCTCCTAGGACAGCTTAGGATACTCGTCCATGGCCACAGTGATTGGAGTATAAGCAAATTCAGATCGGAGCCACCTGCTCAAGAGCAAGGTTCTTTGCCACTCACTGGGTGACCTGAAAGACCTGCCTTAATTATGGTGGATTTTACTGCCTCTTATCAGAATGCTTCTGTGTGATATTTTCATGTAACCTACGAATCATCTTGAGACTCGTTATAATACCTAATGCCATGCAAATGCTATGTAAATAGCTGGTACACCATATTGCTTAGGGAATGATGACAGAGAAAGAGGTCTGTTCGTGAGTATTCAACACAAATACATTTCTTCCCCTGAATATTTTCAATCCACAGTGGGTGGTGAGTGCAGAATGCACAGGCAGAACTGACAGACTGTCCAGTCATTCTCTACCATGTTTAAGATGGATCACTGAAATATAATTTGCATGACAATTTATAGTAAAAACCCTGTGATTTCTAGAATACTCACAAAATGATACCTAACCAGAGTCCATCTACATTCAGAACATTCCATGACATCTGAAGGGACCCTATCTGTGTTGCTTGGCACTCCTCACCCATGATTGCTCCCTTTGACCTTTCACAGACCACTCTCTCTGTATGGTCTTCTAGTCACATGCCTTTTCAAATTGAGAAGCCTGGCTTGGCCTCACCTGTCATTCAAAGGGAGATGGAAGAACTAAGCTGGCTGCTGAGTAGATGTACTCGCTAGCTTCAGAGAGGTGGAGGGAGGATTGGAGTCACCTTGGAGATGAGGGCTGAGCCAGCACTGGCTGAGTGTCCTGGCAGGCCCCTTCTGACTTGCTCTGTGCTTCAGGGGTCCCTGATGCTGCACCCTGGCAGTGTCTGGCACTCTCATGGGCTCCCCGCCATCAGGGCTCTTACAGTGGGTCTCAGAAAAGCTGACAGGGTCAGTCAGTTGTGGGATGAGGACAAACAGTAGCATATACCCAAAGGCTCTGAACTCATTGACCCTGAATAGGCTAGCAGACTTCTGCCCATCGTGTGAAGACTTTCCAGGTTTCAGTGTGTCATTCTCTCCTGGGGTATCTCCTTTTCCTGAGTATTCAGTGTAGAGCCCAAGCCTTTTGTCTCCCCCATCAACACTGGCCTAGGGTGACATGCTCCTATGCAGGCAGGGCGCACAGTGGGAGAATATTTGTAAAGCTCGGTGACACAGGGAAGGATGTCACCTTGATGGACACAAGAACATATGTTCCACAGTGCATTTAAATTGCACTGTATGCATTTACACTGCATACAGTGTAAATCGCACTGCACACTGTAAGTTGATGATACACATTGGAGGTAGCCATTTCTCTCTCCCCGCCAGTGGAAAGTGAAGGCCCTCCATACATAAGAGCCATCCTTCCTTCCTCTGTCTTCATTGATGATAGGAAGATGGGTTCTGCACAGGAGGAGTTTTGGTCCATTGTTTAAACTCAAGCATGTCTGACTTTATACTAATGGTGAGCCATGCTGGAGGAGTGGAAGAAATCCAATGAGACCTCAGGTTGGTTGTGGTGGCCTGTGCTAGGAGGGCAGCCACCTCTGGTACCCCTTGAGTGACCTGGCTGCCAAGGTCCATCTGCTTTTCAGAGATATGCTAGGTCACCATCCATGGGGACTCTGAGGCCACACAAACTCAGTGTTCTGTTGCTTCTCTTAGCTGTTGTCAGTGGGGACAAGCTGAGCAGGGAGGCTTCCTGTAGAGTCCAAGCTACTCTCAGTCCAGTGTCCCCAGTAAAACAACTAAAGGCCCCTCCATCAACACAGTCTTCTCCCTGCAGGAGAGCACCTGGCCATACCTGTTCGGAGTGATCATTGTCCCTGCCTTGGTCCAGCTGGCGAGCCTGCCATTTCTCCCTGAGAGCCCACGCTACCTCCTCTTTGAAAAGCACGATGAGGCAGGAGCCACGAAAGGTAGGGTCCTTCCCTTTCATCACACAATGCCAGGCTATGCCTGGGTCACAGGCTATAAGGTAGATCAAGACAAGTGTCAGCATCTCTGAAAGCACCATGCCAAGGGACACCCACTTTCTTCATCTCCCCAGCTGCGGGCACGGTTCATTCAGATGGCAGAGGCTCTGCAGTGTGAAGAGGGTGGTTGAAAAGAGCCTAAGAGGTAGGATTCCAGGAAGCAATTGACTTGCTGGAAGAAATGGAATCTTCCTGTAGCAACATGATATAGCCTGGCTTGGGAGAATTCCTCTCTACCTGCCCAGCTAAGGGAGGACCCTTGGGAGGAGTTTCAGTTACATATAATCAGAGTGGGCAATAGGGACACAGTGAGTGACTGAGACTCCAAAGTCTGAATTCACAGCCCAGTAGGAATGTGTATATACAGGTATAACTGTAGATGTGTTTGATATATACATATTAAGTCATAATATGAGAAAAATACTATGCCTACACCTGGTAAAAAAACAACAGAGATAATGAGATCCTGACCTTAAGTTGAAACATAATACAGAGATCTGCATTCCTATCAACAACCGTATCAATTTCACTCCAGATGTTCAGCAAGCAATTGTTTTTTTGACATTCTGAGTGTTCTGTCAGGCAATGGAAAAGACAGGGTCATGAGATGGCATCCTTGCTATTGTGGAATGACTGGAGTGGTCTGTTAGGATGGGCAGACATCCTGAGGATAGAGAGTGTATGTGGTATCCTGCTTGCCTAGCATGTGTGAAGACTTGGGTTCAACCTCCAGTTTCCCAAACAAAACAAAAATAGAAAACAAAACTGCAGGTGTGGTGGAGCATGCATGTAAACCCGATATTCTGAAAACTGAGACTTTACCAATGAAGACTAAGGAGCCAGATGTTGGGTTGAAGGCTTGCTAGTTCAGAAAAGGATAGAAAACACCCAGCTCACCATTGTACTCCACTAATGTCCCAGAAGTAAAAAGCCGTCTCTTCTCCATGCTGTCTTTTTTTTTTTTTTAAGATTTATTTTATTTATGGTTGTACAGATGGCCATGAGCTATCATGTGTGAGGCTGCTGGGAATTGAACTCAGGACTCTGCTGGCCCTGCTCGCTCTGGTGTAATTCACTGTAGCTATCCTCAGATGCACCAGAAGAGGGCATCAGATCTCATTATGGGTGGTTGTGAGCCACCATGTGGTTGCTGGGATACGAACTCAGGACCCTCAGAAGAACAGTCAGTGCTCTTAACCTGCTGAACCATCTTGCCAGCCCCTCTCCATGCTGTCTTAAATACCCTTCAACCCAATGGCCCTCCTTTCTATTTCCTGTGTTTTCTTATTGTCACTCCCTGTCAACTGGTTACTTGCTTTACCTCTATAGTTGATTTTATTTAATCCTGTTTACAGAAAGCTCTTGGATTAAAGGTGTGTGCTAGGGCTGAGCTGCACCCCAACAAGAAACAGGTTTTTCCAGTTCACAATCTTGGGGTTCACAATGTGATCAAATATCCTGCAGCACAGAAGGATCCTCATGAGCTCAAGAACAGTCTAGGCCATAGAGTAAGAACCTGTCTTAAAAATAAAAAGATGGAGAGACACCACCCATGAGTGAAAAGTGGGAAGTACTTACATATTTCTAAGAACCTAACATGAAATCATGTTGTTTAAAGCAAATCACATGACCTGTTCCATGTCAATGGGAGGTGGCTACACACTCAGAAGACAAAGAATACTGCCACAAAAGATACTATCATAGAAAGGCCATGAATTAGGGCCAACATCTTAATAGGTCCCATGGGCCCTTCCAACATCTCCACTCCGTCCCACTACTAGTTCACAGTAGCTAGGGGTCAAGTCCTAGCCTTTGATTTTATTTATTTATTTACTTATTTTTTTATTTTTATATTTATTTATTTATTTATTTATTTATTTATTTATTTTTGAGACAGGGTTTCTCTATATAGCCGGGCCTGTCCTGGAACTCACTCTGTAGACCAGGCTGGCCTCGAACCTGAAATCCGCCTGCCTCTGCCTCCCAAGTGCTGGGATTAAAGGCATTCGCCACCACTCCCCACCTTGATTTTATTTATTTAAGAGATACTATCTAAATCTAAAATTGGGGGCAAGAGTCCAAACTCATCGCAAGAGGAAGGGCAATTAATTAACTGAGTAGAAATGTAATGCCATTATAGTAAATGTGATGGGCAAATAGATACTTCATAGACTTCATAGATCAGGGCCAGAGAAATTACTGTGATGAAGTTCAGGTGACATCTTCTAAAGTGGTTGCCATCACCTTGCATTCCAGCCAGAAGTGGACAAGTGAGGAGGGATGCAGAGTCACACACTTCTGCTCATGTCCCCTTCGACTGAACATCATCTCACAGTCCCTCTTCCCTGTACAGAGCCTGGGAATGTAGTTCTTCAACCATCTGTTACCACAAATGTCAGGGTCTTCTCTAAGGAGCGAGGGCAATGAGTGGTGGTGTCTAGATACTCCAGACTCTACTGCATAGACAGACGGTGAGAATGGCTTGGTGACTAACACCAGCTGAGAGAAGCCTTGTGGAGTCTCCAGAAGTTGATTGCTTATGACTCTATATAAGTAGCCATGGTACGCATAGCAAGAGATGAGGATGAGTTGGTACATGAAGAACAAGCCTTGAAAGTTTGATGACAATCCTTACCAGTACATTTAAGTTAAGGAAAAATTCTGAAGTTCATGTGAACTGCCTCTATGCATCAGGCATGGAAGGGCAGTCAGGGAGATGGAACAGCAGAGGGGAAGGCATGCACACTTCATAGCACATCCTTGAAGGCAAAGCCCTGAGACCAACTCTTATACCTGTTCTGTGTCTTCATCTAGCTCCACCTGTACATCTCTGCATGGACCTCTGTATACCTCTGCATGGAGGGTCCATGTAGGTCTGACTCTCTGGGTCTCAGCTCTAGTCATCCCAGAGGACCTGGACTCTTCTTTGGAATGAAGTGTTTTAATGGTCCAAGCAAAGCTTGTATTCTCAGCTCATGTAAGGCATGAGAGTGGTTTAAGGAAATACTGAAGAATGGCATGTGTTGGTGCAGTGTTGGTGATACAGTAGTGAGCATATCTGTTTTCCTAAGCCTATTGTACTGGGGCAGTGCCCACACTCATAGTCCAGTGGATACTCTCCATCTCCTCCCTGGCCTGGTTCTTCAGACCAAACAGGTAAGGTGACACAGGGGACTGATTGAGTCAGCTTCCTGTGGCTCAGCACCAAACCTCCTTGATCCTCGAACTCTGCCCTTATGAAATCTCAGTGAGTCTTCACGTTCTACAAATGAGACCCACTGTTTTCAGCTCTTCATAGTGCTAGTGTACAATGCAGAGAAATGGCCTCCACTACCCCTCCTTATTAAAGGGGTCTGCTTCCTATTTCCTAGAGCCTGAACCTGTGTAAAGGCATGGTGTGTAGGTCAGACTTTGCACCCCTGTGGCTAAATATGTAATACAATGTAAATATATATAATATACCTAATGTAAAGAGAAGGGCAGTTGCAGAGGCTTCTGTTTATCACAGTAAGGGACATGGCAAAGCAGGAAGCAGAGCTGAGCCTTTTCAGGGAGGGGTCAGGACAAGAGACAGCTCCCAAAGGCACACTGGCAGGTGACTGACTTCCTCCAGCCAGGCCCCACCTTCTACATTTCCTTTGTCCCCATAGTCTCTTCAAATTTTATATCTATCAGTGGATTAAACTATCCATCATCTCAGATACCTCTTGACCTAATCTTCTCTGGAGACACACCCTGGGTGGCTCCCAACCCCATTCTGCTGACAGTCAAAGTTGAAGGTGGCACAGGACAAAGGAAGGAAGGTCATTGATGGAATTGAGGCTGCCAATCAGCTGGATTCAGACTGGAAGAGCATCTGCCTGGGAGGGGACACTGCCATCACAAAGATTCCTCTAGAAAGTAGGACTGGGAGCAGGGGGAGAACCAGAGAGATGCCCCCATGAGATAGACTTGGCTGAAGGAGACCATCTTTCAAGATGACAGGACAGGGCCTTGGGTCAAGCTAAATATCACAGGCAGCAATGGGAGCTAGGAACTGTCAAGAAACTCACCTGTGTGCCCTGTCTGTGGCACTGAGCTCATCAGATTCATTATGTAACTGACATGAAGTTCTTCCAACCTGGCTTTGACAATGGCTGGGCCACAAGAAATAGTTTTGTCATTTTCCCAGGAGGAACCACCAAAGAAAGAGCTCTGCACTTCCTGGTAGTATCTAGGAAAAAAGAATGAGTTGATTTCTACATGGACTCTTTCATCAATGTCCCAGGAAAATAAGATATGGATCAAAGTCAGGTAGGGCCACTGAGTGCCGAAGCCTGTTGTTGGTAAGAGTTAGAAACCCAATGCCTTCACAGATCAGGGAACTGTTACCCCATGCCAAGAGCCACTGGAGAGAAGCCCTGGGTTCCAAAGAGGTGATAATGGGGAGTTTGGGGAAAGTTTCCTGGAGGAAGTGACATATGAGTGGGCGGGGAGATGATTGATATGAGCCAGGTGAGGATAACTGTGGACGGTATACAGTTAGGTTGATGCTATGTATGTAAATGTGTATGGCTAGATCGAGCATGCACAGACCAGGGAGGAGGCCAGTGCTCTTGCTTAAGCCTCCCGTGGCTGTCATTCATCAGGGACAATCTTCCCATGTGTCCCAGCTCAGAGTGGCCCTCTGGAGGTTGCCAGTTCTGTTTCTATTGTGCTCATTCTAATTCCTTCTTGAGAGCAGCCACCTACATACAGCTGTCATGTGACTGTCCAGGTCATACAGGGACAGAGGCAGAACTGCAGAAGAACCCAGCTCCCTCCCTCTCCTGTACCAGCAGGAGCATGTGGTCATCATGATATTTTGTCCACTTAAAACCACACCTATGGAGATATGAGTGAATCAGCCACCATACAAGGGCAGACGGAATTCCATCGTAGTCAAAGTGATATTTAGATCACCCGCAGTCCTGGAGGAGGAGGGCTTTCCCTCTATTTTGAGATATCCCCAAATTCTTGTACTGAGGGCATGAGAGTGCAGAAGGGGGGTCATCTCATATCTCTGACCACCTCCTGTCGATGTCATTGCTTGATCCGAGCTTGTACCACCCGCACAGACTCACAGCAATGCTAGAGTGGAAATTCCTACTCTCCTGCGGACTTGATCCCTCTTTCCTCAGTTTCCTAAATGTTAAAAGGCAGTAAGCACAGAGTTTGTAGTGATCTGGTGTGGCTCATGAGGCTCAGCTAATACTGTATCTCTACCAATCCCCTTGTAGCAGCTGCAGCCCTGTCTCGAGCTTCCCTTAATTGGTCAGTCTTGGTGGCTCAACCCCTACCCCACAACAGCCCTCAAGAGCTGGAGCTAAATGGAATTGAACCGAGTCTCTCCTCTCAGTCTCTCTATTCTATGGGGTTTTCACATTGTTCATTTGAGGTGTGTGGAAAACCTGTCAGACAGCTGGTTACCCTGAAGTCATCTGGGGCATACCCCCCCAAGTCCCCAAAGGGCAATATGCATAGCAACACCCACCTTCCAAGGCTGTTGCAATGGGAAGAAGGTCTGGGCACGGCACATAGTAGGTACAGGAAATGCCAGGCTCCTGATTCTCTGGGGTTCCAGTTCTGCTTTGGCTATGGCAATTCTGTAAGGGGCAGTAGATCAGAATCCCTCACTACTTCCAGTCCAGAAGTAGTGGGCCACATAGGAGACTGTTCCAGATGAGAAATGAACATGTCCTCCCTTTGCAGATTCTTTAGAGTTAATGACTAGAGTATGGGCAGGAATATGAATGAGGTGAGGCTGTTGGAAGCTGCTTGCTTTCAAATTGAAGAAAGGGTGTGTCAGGTGTCCTGGAACAGGCTGTTTTTCAAAGACTAGGGTGAATGGTCTAATGGAGGGCCGTTCTCCATAGGCTAATTGCTTCCTGAGATGAGTGTCAGGACAGAGTGGTGACTGAGACTACTTCTTCTCTGGAGTCAACCCATTAAAATTCAAGGTGTCTGTTCTGCCTCCTTCCCCTCAGAAGCTGTCATCTCCCAGTCCCAACATCCATAGAATCCCCACGTAGACAGAGACCCTCTTGTCCTCTGTCTTTCTATTGGAGCTGGGTCCACAGTACCTTTGAGATAGTCACCAAGCCCCCGTGTACACTTCTGGAATAAAGAACTCACAGTTCCCAATACGAGTCCATCCTTAGACATGTGAGTCAGGCAGTTCCCAGGCTGGGCCAATGCCCTCACATCAGATCTCCTTCCTGTGACCTTGTTCTGACCTTACCAAGGACAGCAAGAACACCATCCATTCCCAGCCTCTGCCAAGAAATGTCCCAAGGTTTATACTGTTTTCAGCAGCTTCCAGTGCACCCTCAACACCTACCTGCCCAGTTTCCTGTGCCTCAGGTCTCCCTTCTCTAGAGAGAGGCTAAAGGAAATCTTCTCAGGCTTAAGGTGGGAAAGGTACAATTCCATACAGCCTTCATGCTTCTGGGTACAGTGTAGTTCGTGCTAATCTTAGCTCACAGAGCTCGTGCTGATGAAACTGAGAGCAGCAGGCATGAGCAAAAGCCAGGGCTGTCTCCTATGTCTGCCCAGAACTCAGGATGCAAAGGGAGAAGAAAGGAGAGGGGAACCAAAAGTTAAAGCAGTATTTGTTCTTGTTAAGGACTGAAGGTTTGCATACCCCTAATTTATATATTGAGGTCACAAACCCCAGTGGGATGGAATTCAGAAGCAAGGCAGAGAGAGAGGGGGGCGGGGAGAATAGAACAGGTGCCCATACATCCCAAAGAACTAACTCAATGGTACCTTCAGTTTAGACTTGTAACCACCAGACTGTGAGACTATCTAAACCTCAGCCTGGGCTATTCCTTCCAGCAGCTCATGCCAACTAAGAGCACTGCCAGCTCTGCCTTACTGCCTTTTAATACTTAGGAAACTGAGGGATGAGGAATCAAGTCTCACAGGAGAGTGGGAATTTCCACTCTCGAATTGCTGTGAGTCTGTGTGGGTGGGACAAGCTCTGGTTAAGCAATAACAATGACAATACTCCCAGGGGCCATTATTGATGCTCAGAAGGAGACTTCAGGAACTCCTGCTAGTCACAGGAACACTCCTGGTCTCTTCTGTCCCTGGACCCTTTTCCATTGCAGTTGCCACCCAGCTGTGAGACAGCTGTGAGCACAGATGTGGGCAGACATTTCCACACCTTCAACACACCATATGTTGTGTTCTCCACGGGCAGGAGCCCATCCAGCTCACATATAGTGCAGTGTGGATGTGTGGGGAGTCAATTCCTTTCAGATGAGCACCCAGCCTCCCCGGTGGAGGGCATTCTGGGAGCTATTCCTTCAGGGGCTGCTTAGAAGTCCAGTGACACCAACCCATTAGGGCCAAGCAGGTCCCCCATGACGTAAGCCTGTAAGGTGCTGTTGACCTTCTAGCCTCCAATCTCAGGCCTAGTCCCTTCTCTGTTCGAACCTGCAGAGTAACAACACGAACCTTAGGGGTCAGTCACAGGAGAACTAAATAAGAGCAAAAAGCCTGCAGAGAGAGAGAGAGAGAGAGAGAGAGAGAGAGAGAGAGAGAGAGAGAACTTGTTTATCTTCTAAAGAGAGCAAGCAGGAGCCAAGGTGGTTTCAGTATTGTCCTTGGCAGTAAGATGAACCCACAGAACCCTATAGACAGAGGCAGTGAGGCTGCTGACCTGGCACATCTCACTTACCACACGGCTCCATCCCTAGAACAAAGCATCTGGAGAAAGCAAAATCTCCCTCTTCCCCAATGTCAGTCAGCCACTCTGGTGAAGTAATGAAAGGATTCAATTTTTATATAGACAAGCACAATTTTGCAAAACCCACAGAAACTCATTTGGATTATTATAAAGCAGGGATTTAAAAAAAGAAAAACCTCTTTGTAAGATGCTGGTTTTTTTTATTATCTCTCTCTCTCTCTCTCTCTCTCTCTCTCTCTCTTTCTCTCTCTCTCTCTCTCTCTCTGCCTGCGTATGTGTGACTTCAGGAGTAAGTGTGCCATAGCATGTATGACAGAGGTCAGAGGACATCCTCAGGTGTTGGTCCTGGCCTTCCACCCCATTTGAGAATGGCTCTCTTTGGTTTTGGGGTTGGTTGGTGGGTTTTTTTGTTTTTGTTTTTGTTGCTTGGTTTTGTTTTTGTTTCCGTTTTTGTTTTCAGCTGTGTATGCCACAGTGGTCTGGGGATTCTGGGTCTATCTCCCATCTTGCCATAAGAGTTCTGGGCTTACAGACATGCACTACCATGTCTGGCATTGCATGGGTTCTGAGATCTGAACTCAGTTTTAGATGTACAGATACAAGAATTCTCCTTGATGATCTGAGTACCCAATCTTGACTCCCAAACAGACACATTTCCAATGATCTCTTTTCATTGCACGATTTCATTTAAACATTGCTACTTTCACACTCCTGCAGAAATCTCTCCCCTATCTTGAGGACATAAATTAGTTATTTGATGATTTTACATTCTCTGCTAAGCAGTGCCAGTCAGTGCCCTTGAGACTTGCAGTGGCCTGTAACTGGAACAACGGCAGTGTCCCCACTATGTCACAACTTAGTTGGTGCTGCCATTTGTTAGTTTTTAAATCTTTAATTTCTTTGAGGATTGTTTGTTTGTTTGTTTCATTTTACTCAGTCCCTTGTGACCTGAGCCTGGACTCAAGCTCACCGTGTAGCTGTATGAGTTACTGTTCTGATGTTGTGATAAGGCACCATGACCGTGGCAGCTCATAGAAGAAAGAGCCTATTTGGGTTTACATTTCCAGAAGAATAAGAGTCCAGCATGACAGTTCTGAGTGGCAGCAAGGGTCAGGCACGGTGGCCAGAACAGGAGCTTAGGGCTCACATCTTGAATCGCAAGCACAAAGCAGAAAGAGCACCCCGGGAATAGGCCAAGACCTTAAGCTCTTAATGTCCACCCCCAGAGACATCTTCCTCCTTGCTGGTGGAAGTGGGAGCCTCCTCAAACAGCACTATCAACTGGGGATGGAGTATTCAAACTCATGAGCTTGTAGAGGACATCTCATTCCGACCACCACAGAAGCCACGATGACTCTGAGCTCCAGGTGGCCCTGACTCCCCTTCACCTGGGCCAGGATTACACGCATGCACAACCATGTCTTGAAGCCTTGGCAGGTTCTCGATAAAAGACCTATATATTTTTCACATTAATTCAATCAAAAGACAAAATTATTAGCCTCCAATTTGCTAATCATTATCCAATTCACTGACTAGTAAACTGTACAAAGCAATGTATCACTGTGTACTGATCACAAAGGGAAACTGTAGCACTTAATCATTTATATTATCCAGTATGTATACCCATAAAGACATGGGAGGCAGGAGCTGAGGGAAAAAGCCTGCTAGCTCAGAGACATAATTTTATTTTCTTAACTGTGTTCAAAATATCTATCTACAAGCCTGATTCTACAACTACCCTGCTAGCTCTTCAGAAATCTCTCTCTCTCTGTCTGTGTCATACTGGCAAGCTAGTCTATTCAAATCCAAGAGGGCTCCTTAGCTCTCTTTCCTAGACTACTGTTTCACCTGTGTCCTGCCAGCTGCTTCTCTGGTGTTCCTGCAAGCCCAAAGAGAGAATCTCTATCTCTTACCTGGAGCTCCTCCTATGAAGCTCTTCCAAGCCAAAAGAGATAGTTCTAGAAGGTCCAGTTGCTATAAAAAGAAGTCTCTAATTCCTCCCCTACACTCTTGGAAGGCTCCAAGCCACTGAGTAAGGGCGGATCTATTTTACCGTTTAGGTGGGGCAGCTCAAGGCTATCCAGACAACTTTGCTTCGGGTCACAAAGCAAAGGCAAGACCTCTCCCAGGCAACTTGACTTAGAATAGGCAGAAACTTTCTCCACTCTTTAGCACTCTTATCTGCGGATGCTTTCAGAGGCACACCAAACTGCAGCTCTCCAGGATGCACTTAACTGCATCTGAAAATGCAATATCTTTCTAAGCTCATATATTTTGCTAACAATTCGCTTTTCTGTGTGCAAAAAATCAAATATACTTTAACAGAAAACAACAGTGCTCTGCTGGCTTCTCCACAGTGTGGGTTCTCCCACACCCTCATACAGACCATGAAGTTCCAGGCCCAGTCACAATAAAATTGTATAAAACTACATAGAACCTCAACTTCTCCTTCTATACCCCCTGTTCCCCCATGTAGGGCATCACGACTGTAGATAATGAAGGGCCTGCTTTAGAAGCCCCATGACATCTTGCTCTTAAATACCAGTAGCAGTTGAAAAGAAATGACTTGACAAAGTTCCTATTTTTAGATGTCCTTAGTCCTGCACTGTGCAAGACACAGAGCTCAGAGCATCTCTCTGCACATGATCACAAAGGATTATTGGGGATGCTCCACCTGACATTCTTTTGCCTTCTTTGTTATGGAAAAGAAGCCTCCAGACCACTCTGGGCTTTGCTCTGCAAGAGGTAAAGAGCATTCAAATAGATACAGTATGGCTGCCACCACACCACAGAGTCCCAGGCTGCCTGCCAGCTCAGGACAACCAACTACATCAACTGACTGACTGTACCCTTGTTCTAGGGACCAGAAGTCTGAAGTCAAAGTACCAGTAGAGTCATACTCCCCTGCTAGCTGGTGATAGTGCCTAGTATCCTTAGAGTCTCAGCACCCTTAGTCTTCCATACGCTTGGTGCCCTAGCATCCTCAATTCTGCATCCTTGGTGTTCAGGCATCCTTACTCCTTCTGCATCCTCAGAGCTCCCAAATCCTTAGTATTCTAGAACTGTCAGTGTTCTTGGATGACAGCTGCATCCCCCAGTCTCCTCCATGCTTACATTGTCACTGAGCTTCAGCATCTGTTCTCTGTGCCTCCAAAGACAAGATTCAGATAAACCAGAGCTACCCCAGTATGACCACCAGCCCTTACTAGGTGACTGTTTCCAGAGCTCACATTTACAGGTACCATATAACAGGTAAACAGTTTAAGCCATAACAGAAGGTTACAGCATTTTGTACCCACTAGACAAATAAAAGGATTATCACATCTGGGAATAGAATCCAGGGACAGTGTCAAACATCTGGCCGTGCGCTAATGTCTCCATTGAAGCAACTCAGCTCAAGAAGTCCTTGGTATCAAAGTGGAGATCCCTGTTGTGGGGGAAAGTTCTAGATTTGCTATCTGAGCCATACTAACAAACATCACCCTGGCACCTGTTCTCTGGTCCTGACAGAAGATGATGAGGTGGAGGAGTGGGGTTTAAAGGTGCAATAACAGTGCAAGAGGGGATGCTGGGCAGAGAGAATTCAGGGAATGAGAGAGCCTGACCCTGGAGCTGTCAGCAAGGACAAGGCTGTGCAGGGAAATTCTGACGAGCTCTGTGCATTGAATTCGCTTGAGAACTTCAAGGTGAAAGGGGATAAAGTTTTCCATGTTTTTAGAATGGAAATATCCAAACTCTAGACCTGTTTTATAATACGGATGTTGCATTTTGAACATGGAAGAAAAAGTCAAAATACAATGATATAGTGTGCAGTAAAAACCCAGTTACTTTTCTTCTGTATGATTAACCAGTGCTGGCAAAACCATTAAATAACAGCTTCCAAAGACATGCCTGGAAGCAGCTTGCAGTGCCTCCGAAGCCCTCCTGAGCTCGCTGCCTGTAAAATCTGGAATGGGCTTAGCTGCTTTACTTCTCTGCTTAAAAAGAACAATTTCACACACCCGAGGTGCAGGAGCCGTGTTATTAAGGACAGTGCCTGCTGTGTGCAGAATGGACTGTCCACAGGAGCTATCACCATTGCTACTTCTCCCTGCAGGGGGAAGACGAAGGGCAATGAATATGGAACCCCCCCCCCCCCGAACGCACGCTCTGTGATCTGGCTGTTATGATCTCAGGGGTCTGCTTTTATAAGGGATAAAATATGGTTCCTCCAGTGGGTGGAAATTTGCAGTGCTCAACTTAGAAATACATCCACCATAAGAATGTGTGGATCTTCGCTCTCCTACTCCACTCAGGGCACCCACATTTCAGAGGGTCACGTGGAATGAACCTTAATGAGGCTCGTTAGGTTCAATCTTCTTTTTACCCATAGAGGCAACTTTGGGGTTGGCGAACTTGTGTGTGGGTGACCATTGACCTCCCTCCAGAAATCCCCAGTGAGAACTGGCCAGGCAAACAAGAGGTGCTCAATGAACATTCGTGGGAATAGCAGTTTTGGTAGGTGAGCTCTAAGTAAGGCTTGACAGGTTTGGTGCTATGCAGTTTGTCCCTAGCTGTGAGGGGCAGGACAATATATAGAAGACAAATGGGGACAACTGTCTGGGAAGATGGATTTGACTGCTGGGCATGCTCTGCTTTTCTGGGGAGAGGGTGGTGCCTGAGAGACCCAGGTTCTCTCTCGGCCCACTTGATGACTTCAGGAAAGTTGGTGTGTGTCTCTGGGCCCCTATCTTCCTATTTTTAAACATAGTTTTTGTATAGATCCCAAATGTCTCTGATAACCATATGCCCAGATAGTGGGGCCCATCCATTCAGAGCCAACATCCTAGATGGCCAACATCTCAATCCCTTCCTGTCCTTCTTCGCAGCCTTCCAAACATTTCTGGGGAAAGAAGATGTCTCCCAAGAGCTGGAAGAGGCCCTGGCTGAGAGCCGTGTGCAAAGGAACCTCCGCTTGGTGTCTGTGTTGGAGCTTCTGAGGGCGCCCTTTGTCCGCTGGCAGGTCATCACTGTCATCATCACCATGGCCAGCTACCAACTATGTGGACTCAATGCGGTGAGTACACACACACACACACACACACACACACACACACACACACACCAGCATCAGCACCAAAGAGAACCTGAGGGAGGCCAGAATGTGGGTGGCTCAGGGAGTGAGTGCAGGATGTCTAACTGCAAACCCAGCTCTGTAAGCCTCCACTGAGCTGTGCCTTTGAGTATCTGTGGAACTTAGCTTCTCCTCAGTCCCCAGCTCTGTAGAATGGGACAGAAGGATATGGGAGCAGACTTATCCACACAGTGTTCAGTCAGCAGCAAGCAAGGTTGTCCTACTGTGTGTCCCTGAAAATACATAAGAGTGATGGATCTCAATAAACAGACACAGGAAGTCAAAGGGACAGAGGACCAACACGATTTAAACAGAAGTAATCTTGATTGTGTTGGCATCAGCTTGTTGGAGTCTGAACTGAGTCCCGGAAGATAAAATCCCCCAAATCTGGGAAGTGAGGAAGCTAGTTGTGATTGCTCTTTTCTGGGAAAAGGAGTGGGATGCCTCACCTCAGGATGTGGTTAATTCTCCATCCATGAAGGGATGCAGACAGGCTTCTGGGCACACAGCACAGAGGGCGGGAAGGGTTGCTGTGGGGAGAGTCTCCAGAGAGCCCATATGATGTACACCTGCTCAACAAGAGCCAAGCACCTCCTGCTGTCATTCAGGTGCTGCTCAGGTGGGAGAGGGAGCGACAGCAATGCTCCTGTCCAGAAGCGGGAAACGGCTGCCTGGGAAGATCATAGCCATACATTCTGCCAGATTTCAACAATTCTGGGTTCTATTTTTGGAAACACCGGTATAAAAATGAGATCACTTTGTTCCTTAGTCATTTTTGCCTTTTTTGCCTTGGTTCAGTTAAGTGAGAACTAATGGAGTCGGAGAATCCACAGCCCAACCTAGAGTGGCCATTGCCCATTCTGCAGGTTCCTCCCCTAGACAAACTCAAGGTCAGGTATATCAGACTCTCAGGCAGCCACAGAACACATCTCCCATTTTATAGACAAAAAGATGCATACTATTTAGTTGTAAGTACCAGCTATAAGCCTGACACCCTGGCTTGGGTCCAGGCCCTCTCCTGTAGCCTTCTCCTCCACAGCCCAGAGCCCTTAGCCAAGAACTAACCCAGATAAAAACAGTAGGTGCCTTTAAAACATGCTTTGTCCCTTAATTTAGATGACTATGATCACTTGGGGGGCTCTGGTCAATATTTCCAGGCAGGCACCTTCCCATTGGTTATACTTCTCTGTTCCCCAGGAGTCCTACAGGGTGGAGGCATCATATTCACTTCTTAGATGAGAAAGACAATGTGGTTTATAGATAGCTCAAGGCCCAATGTGGAGCTTGCCCTGTCAAGTTATACTTGGTCCCATTTTATAAAGAAATCAGACAAGTTATGCCTTCTCTACACCCTACCTGAATCAGCAAGCCCAAGCTGGTGAGAGAGCCTGTTTCAAAGAACAAGGTGGATTCACCTGGAATGATATCTGAGTTTGCCCTCTGACCTAGACACGCACATGCACACCTACACATACACACACATACACACGGCACCTGCACTAGGCTAGGGATTCTCCAGCCCAAACCATTCATATATGAGGCTGGAATTCCATCTTGAGGATGCAGTGTTCGGTGTCATCCTTAGCCCCCGCCCAGCTGCAGCCTTGGGGGTCAAGTTGCCCTGTCTGAGAATCACCCTATGAAATAGGCCTTCTGTATCACTCAGGCCACTGATGCCAGAGTCCCTGTCGGTTTCTGTGTTCTCTAGGTTATACCAACACTGAGTTAACAACCTTTAGTTACCCCTAAATCCCTTTTCCATGTTGGGCCATTTGTCCCCTTTCAGTCACCTATCAGACAGGCTCGAGTCATGGGTCAGACTTTTCAGTGATAGTGGCTCCAAGTTTCTGCAAAGAAGAGCTGGTCTGGTGGAGTGCACTGATCCAGACACTCTGGAGACTGATGCAGAAGGGTTGGAGCTTTGATGCCAAATAGCCTGGGCAGCTATTCTCATTTAACTTACACATCAGCAAGGTTATCTGCCTCTAACAGGAGATTAACAACACATTGCCCAGCTTTGTGTCCTCTAAGACCAGCAATCTTAAAATTAAGATCAAGTGAAGCTAAAGGGCTTTTTAGGTGTCATCCGTCTCCTTTCCTCTCCCTCCTCTCAATACAAAGGGACTCTTTAAGAAGGAACTGTGAGGTAGAGAGTGGCCCAGCTGGCAAAGTGCTTACTGTGTGCAAACTGGAGGACCTGAGTTCCATCCCCACAACCTACATTAAAAAGCCAGTATGGTGGCACATGCCTGTAATGCCAGCACTGAGAGATAGACAGGTGGAACCCTGGGGGCTCACTAGCCAACCAGCCTACTTTAATCAGCCAGCCCATGCTGGTGAGAGAGCCTGCTTCAAAGATTAACGTGGATGAGCCGAGAATGATACCTGGGGTTGACCTCTGACCTAGACACACATGCACCACACATATGCACCCCCCCACACACACACACACATGCACCACACACCTGAGTTGACTCAGGGCACTCACCAAGGGCATTTGATGGGCCAGGGCTTCTACTTGGTAACTGTTCCCATTTGTATTTGTCTTGTATGTGGCCATTTTCAAACCCGGCCTAGTTTATCTGGTTTAATTCCAGGAGACTCTTACCATGCATATTCTGGCCTGCTGCCAAACCAACGATTCACAGCAAAGCTCTTGATAGAACAAGCATGGGCAGCTTTTAACGGGACCTGTAGGCCTTTCCCTCCTAGTCCTCAAAACAGAGCCATAGATCACCATGTGTGGGAAGAACCCGCCCCCAAGTAAAACATAATATAAATGAATTACGTCTCTCTAGTGTGCACATTTCTTGTCACCACTGGACATTTAAAAGAAAAATCACAGCACTGACATCCAGAGACTTCAAACCACTTGTCATTATACAGCTTTGGAGGTCAGAGGTCCTCAAATCAAATCAGGCCACCCCCAATCCTAGACACTGTAGGAGAAAAATCCATTCCCAGCTTTCTAGGATCTGCCTCCTTCCTTTGGCTCATGGCCTCCTTCCTCCATCTTCAGAGTCAGCTGCAATTAAGTATGTTTTATTTTTCTCTCCCTCCATCCTCCTCCACCCCTACACCTTCTTTCTCCAACTCTGCCTCCCCATTTCTTCTTCATAAGGAGTGACAACATCTAAGGTTCACTCAGGCAATCCAGGAAAAACTGCCACCTCCAGGGCCTGACCATGTTTAGAGTCAGACTTGCTGGGTAAACTAAGATGCTCAGATTCTGCGATTAACACAGAGATGTTTTAAAAGGACCATGGGTCCTCCTGTGTCCATCAAGCACACCCAGGTCAGCATTATCTTGCTCTGGGTATTGCAGTTTGATGTGGACCTTCCCCATGTGTTAGGCCACATGGCCCCCAGGTGGTGGTGCTGTGTGTGGAGACTGTGGACAGCTTAGAAGACAGAGACGAGCTGGAGAAAGTGTGTTCCTCCAGGTATCAGGAGTCGCAAACCAGCTTCCCATTTGCTCTTTACTTCTTGGTCTGTAAGATTGTAAATAGTCTCAGCTCCATGAATCCCACCATGGCAGACCATACCCTCTCAAACCACGAGCCAAAAGCAAGCAACAAAAACCATCCACTTACTTCTTGCTAGCTGTTTGGCCACTACCAGAACAGTTATTCATATTATGCTGGACAAAGATGAGACAGGCACCAATAACATTGGTTGACAAAGATCAGACCGACCGAATCTCTTAGCCCATGGCCAATGTGTTTACAGCCAAGAGCAGGTAGAGGAGTTAGGAGCCACAGGTTACAGTGACTATCATGTCTGTATCCTGGCATGTATTGCAGGAAGAGTGGATTCCTTGGGGAATGGCACCTCCCTTCTCTGGTGCCACTGAATAGGGAGTGGCCCCTGCTTTCTCCTCAGTCCCCTCACAGATAGAATGATTACATAGCATCCTGCCTCATCAAAGCACTGTGCCCGGAGCTGAGAGTGAGGCATTAGGAGACTCAGAAAGCCCTGCCCTTGTGGGACTCCTCAAGGGTACACCTTTAAAGAGGAGGGCATCACAAATGCCTTCCACAATGACTGACAACAGAGGCTCTTTTCCTAAGTGTGAATATCTCCGTGGAGAGTTGGAACCATCTAGAAGGATGCCTATTGTTTGTTAGATGAAGGCTTTTCCTAGATACTTCAGCGTGTTAGAACCATGCCAGCAGGGAACCAGAGGCAGCCTGCAAAAGGGGAGGCGAGTGGAGGGAATTGCTCATGCTGACCTGGTGAAATGGGGGGCGGGGAGCTCCAGCTGTGATTCCGTGACTCTGAGTGTCCCAGGCGCTTTCTTCTTTTTCACAAGGGCCTGAAACTGTCTGATCATATCTCCTTCAGTTCATACAGAGGTCAAGGTGAAGGCAGTCATCTCCCGCTTCTTGAAATGAAGGTGGGGGCAGGGTGCTACATGGATCAGGCAGAAGGGGACAGGCAAGCCCTGCAGACCTCACAGGCTCCAGGCTGGGGCTGGGGGGTAAGGGACAACTCCTGCCTACTGCTGTCTAGATACATTTAGCAAGGTGGCTTGGTCTTCTTCGTGGCCATACGACAGTAAACAAAGAAGGTCTTGTATGGTGACTCCCGCCACTGACTTTCAACCTGCTCAGGATGTCCACAGCTGTACCACTTCAGGGAGAATGGAAACTAGAGACATAAGGGGTCATGGAGGCCGGAGGAGCTGAGATGGCATTCGGCTGGAGAATAGCTTCTACAGGAAAATATGCATCAAGTGTTGGTGGGGGCTGGAAGCCCTGCCTCCCTGTGAGTGGAAGGCACAGAGCCCATGGCACTAAAATTCAGGGTGACAATAAAGAACATCTCTTAACTGAGTCTACAATCTAACTGTGACTGAGTCTTGGAGGCTGTGGCTACCCCATGGGGAAGGAGCTGGTATGAAAAATCCAGCGATACCAAGGGTTCAGATTGATAGATAGCCTCAGAACTGCAGGAACTGAGGGGGCTAGTAAGGTACTGCCTCTGTGTACTGCAAATATAGCAGTCAATATTCATTCTGACCACCTCTCTATCCACTCAGTGGGGATGTGGATAACACAGGTCTTTACTTCATGTGAACGTTAAAACTCATCTCTACTAGTTGATCCAAGGACTAGGATAGTAGCTCATATGCACTGTGTCTCTGCGTGTTTGGGAGACCCTGTGAAAAATAACCTGTCACTGCAAACCTAACCAGCTGTTGGCTACAAGTTAGTCCTTATTCTCTCTGCCATGGGCATGAACAGCTTTCCAAACAAGTGTTTTTAACAAGACATCAGAAACAAGGGCTTCCTCACATGAGCATCAGGGTAGTACAGTGCTGTGCCTGACATGAGAGCTATGGGTATCAGTCCAGATGTTTCTGTATGTGAGGGGGCGTGGCCAAGAAACTGCCAACATGACTGATCCATAATAAGTTTTTGTTGTAGATACGAGAGGGAGAACAACCAGGGACATTGGGAGAGTCCAGAGCAGAGGGAGAAAGAAGTAGACTGAACATGGCCAACACACTGGGGCTAGGGAAGTGGGAGAGAATGCTGGAGATAGTGGGATAGCAAGAGATAGAGAATAGAGCATGTGTGTGTGTGTGTATGTGTGTGTGTGTGTGTGTGTGTGTGTGTGTGGAGAGAGAGAGAGAGAGAGAGAGAGAGAGAGAGAGAGAGAGAGAATAAGAAAAAGTATGTGGAAGTAAGAGACAGTAAGAGAGTAAGTGGGTAGCAAGAGATGAGAGAGAGTGTAGGAGAGAGTAAGAGGGTGAGCAGTGAGCTAGCCTGCTCATAAGGAGAACTGGTAGCTGTGAGGAGGGAATCCTTTGAGCTGAGGGGAGTTTAGGGTAGGGGAGGAGGTGAGAAGGGTGGATGCTATTGTTGGCTTTCAAATATAACAGGTCCTTGTGATCCTGAGAGATCCTGGAGGCCAGTGTGCGCTTTCATATGCTGACAGGTACCCCAGGTAGCCATATGACCCCTATACCAGAGGTAGTGGAGATGATCCCTTTGGGCAGATGGAATCAGTTTCTCAATGAGGAAATGCTGGCTTTTATCTAACTGCCAGAATCCCTCCTCTCATCCAGGTTGAGCTCTGGATATTTGGGCTGTCTTTGGAGTTTGGGGAATTAGTTTTCTTGGAATCTGATTGTACATGTATAGTCACACAGACCTCAAGCATCATCTCTACTGTGTGCATTGTTGTAGATTTATCATGGCAGTTTCTACTGGGTCATAGTGAAATGTTTTTGTGGAGCAGAAACAGTTCCTGATTCTCACAGAGCATACTTAACAAAGGTTACTCAATGACTCAAGAGGGTTACCGAGGTGCCAACCATCACACTCTGCATCCTGGCCACAGAAAGGGAAGTGGGAAAAAGTAAAGTAAACATGAAAGTATATCTCTTTGATAAAGTTTCTCTAAAAGAAGAGGAGGAAGAGGTGGGGGTAGGAGGGAGAGGGTTTGGTCAGTGAGGCTCATCCAGTAAAGGTTCTTGTGACCACTGATCAGCATTCAACTCCTGCACCCCACATGGTTGCAAAGAGAGAACTGACACCTACGACTTCATTTATGACCCTCCCTCCCCCAACACACACACCGGCACCACCCTACAATAAATAAATAAACAAGTAAATGAATACATGTAGGACTAAAATATGAAGCTTTGTGCTGGTCCCACCAGTATTTCTGTTGCTACCTGTTCCTAACTGCAAGGCGGTGTAAGGAATCAGTGTCTTGGGTGGGCAGACATCACTCCCAAGATCCCAAGAATGATGCAGGAGTCTGTTAGTGAATAAGCAGGAGTCAGGGGTGGGCGGGCACCACATGACTACATGGTATAGCTCACCTGTGACTCTGGATTCTGTGGTAATGTGCAGAGAGAGCCTCATACTTTAGTCTAGCATGAGGAGGAGGCTGAAGTCTCTAGATGACCTCCCTTGATCTTTTCTGTGTTACAGATCTGGTTCTACACCAATAGCATCTTTGGGAAAGCTGGGATCCCTCAGGACAAGATCCCATACATCACCCTAAGCACGGGAGGGATTGAGACGCTGGCTGCTATCTTCTCTGTAAGTCACCAAGGGCTCCTGAGAATGCCATAGGGGCTGGAAGGCACATAGGCATCCAGGGGACCTACTAGGGTTTGCTTCACGAGGCCGGGCCTTGTCAGGGGACCCTGTCTGGATTCGGGAGAGGCTTGTGCTCTATGGACCCTTAGCCTACTTAGGCTCTTCCTCTCTGTATCTCATTTCCTTGGGTCTCCAATCAAAACACGCTAAACTCCTCCTAGCTCTGGCTGTGTGTTGCTAGACAGTGTGGTCAACATTTCTGAGCCTTATCTTCTCTCTTGAGGAAGCACTCACATCTGTCTTCTTAAGGGAGTATGGGCTGTGCTTCACTCTGTAGACACACAGTACCCCTGGGATTCATCAGCAATGAAAGAGGTATGAGCCGACATGTCTGATGTGGCCGAGAGTGGGTTCTGACCTGGAAAGAGATGCTCGAAGTCCAGTCTCCCTCACCAATCTCCACCACCAAGAGTAATGTTAGCACAAACAGGCAGATTCCCTACCCTCCTGCTGACTTGTCAGTAGATTCAATGTTTCTCTTTGACTTCCTGGATCATTCTAACGACTTACTTCTTAAAAAACGAATACCATTAGAAATGTAGACAAGTGACGTTGGGGCTCTTTCCTGACCTGCTTTTTGTTATGAGGGAAATATTTCGATGCTTCGTTATTTTCAAGTGTCGCCAAATTCTGTCTTCAGCTATAGACTGAACCAATCCTGTTATTAATTCCAACTTTGATCAATAGAACTCAGACAGGCTGGGTGAAAATGGAGGAGGAAGCAGAGGGGGGGTTAGAGTTTGGGTTTTTGTTTTGTTGCTATAAGAAACCAATACCAACTTATTGGGAGTAAATTTGTAAAAATCCAGAAAACTTAAAAGAATAAAGATATTGCCTCTAGTCAAGCTGAGAGGGGTAGCCTGGGAAACGCCCACCCCTTTCTACTCTGTGTACTGCTTTGTTCTGTGCCTGGGAGGCTGCAGCCTTGTCAACATTCCAGCCTGGGCCCTGCTTTTGTAACAGAGGCCGGTGCAGGATGACTTCCCTTCTACTACTAATCTGGCCACTTTAATAGGGTGCATCATATAGCCAGAAAAGAGTTTGTCTGAAAAGTTCCTCTGGTAATGAAGGCTGTATCAGCCTCCAAAAGCCTGTGCTCTGCTTCCTTTCTCATCCTCCACCCACGGGGTGAAGTTGTTGGCATCTCTACTCAGAACACGGATGGACCAGGTTCCCGTCCCAGCTTTGCTCCTTGTGAGACAGGTGACTCTCTAGAGAGTTGTTCGACATCTCTGTGGTTCCCTTCCTCCTTTTATACAAAGACATGTCCCTGATTCGCAGACACAGACTAGGGAGTAAGCAAATGACACTAAGTGACTCGCAGGACTGGAGGATGGGGTGTGCTTAGCAGGTGCCCATGGCTCTTTGTGGATAGGACTTCACCCTGTCACCTGAAGTGAGGTACTTGTCCTTGTGTCTTTGCAAAGAGAACTTCCAGGGACTGTTCTCTCTCTCTCTTTCTCTCTCTCTCTCTCTCTCTCTCTCTCTCTCTCTCTCTGTGTATGTGTATACATGTATCTCACACATGAGCTTCAGAACTGGACAGTTCTACAATCCCATCCCCAAAGTCCATTTACCATTATCAAAGTGGACTTAGGGAAATTACTATTACATCTCTAAATGGGTTCACACATTTATAAAATTAGCTTTTAATCCTCACCATCTGTGACAGGAAAAAAAATTAATAGGTCCCAAAGATCCCCAGGTCTGAAGTCACAGACCACGAGATTGGGTCAGAGGGAACTTCCCAGGTGGGAGTAAGGGTTTAGAGATACACCTGGGCTTATCTGGGCAAGCAGTGAACCTCTGAAGTGACAAAAGGAAGAGGTGAAATGTCAGTGAACAGCAGGCAAAGGCAAGATGTGAGGCAGAGGGGGCACCATTGCTGCCTAGCCTGGAAGATGATGAAGTCAGAACAGAGAACCTGGAAGGCCCCAGAGAAATGGGAAAGCCACAACAGAGAACTGTAATTCCTCAGGGAAATAGAAAAGCCAGTCTTTCCTCCCCAGAGTCTCCACCCCTAGAACTGTGAGATTTCCCCTGTGAGATTTGTTCCAGATTGCTGGCTGCCCAAAGCATAAACTACTACCTTTGAGTTGGTTTAAGCTGCTTGTTAAAGTAACAATGAGATACTTTAACTCTGCGAGAAAGAGTCGTCATGGAAACAAAAATCAAAGCCTATGGCAGCTCCTCTCCTCCCCCAAACTCAACATTCAGAAAGTCCTCTGCCTTTTCCAAAGTTTGTGTGACCTGCTTTTCAGGGCTACACAGACTTCATCCAACCCTTTAGGCTAACTGTCTATCAATAAAAGGACACCCTGTTTTTTTTTTCTCCACTCTCTTTATTGAGATTTTTGACGGTCTATTAAAATGGCTCGGAGGCCTAATAAAACCGAGATAGAAAGACACTGTCATTCTTTTGATCTGCTGTTAATTTGGGCAGCGGCCATCACTCAGCAGCTTGCTGGCTGTAAATAATTGCCATCTTGCAGAACAGCTGGCTTTCCAGACTGTGTTTTGGGGCTTCAACTGTGCTATTCAGCTGACTGAACTTCCAGAGAGGAAGTGTCATTCACCCATGAGGATGAGGGTCCACCATGGTTGGGCAGGGACCATGGGGAGCCAGCTCTGCCTTTGGCAGGAAGCACAGACTGTGTTACTATTGCAAGTCAGGGGCAGAATCCACAGCACCATGCTCTTGTCTGTGACAGCACAGCTTGGGACTATGCTGCAGTGGACTAAACACAAATCTTTAAGAGTTTCTATACTTCCCAAGAGTCCTGAAATTTCAGTATCATGGTCTGCATTCTCTGTGACCATGAGGGTGACAGGCCACACAGGGACATGTTTGGACTCAGTGGTCTCCGAGCCCTGTTGTTGATCACAATCTGGGGCCAACTTTGGTGCCAAATGCCTAGCTTTTCAGACCCTCTCTTTCTTCTTAGGGGGTACTGGTAGTAACGGATTACCCCAACAAGAGTTGCTGAAGACTGACTGCACTAAGCTCAATGGAGACTCAGTGCATGCCACTTGGAATGTGACTCCTTAAAACTCACATGCTAAACTCCCCAGCTCCCCTACCCCCCCCCCCCGTGTGACCTCATTTGGAGACAGTTCACTGCAGGTGTTGTTAGTTAAGCTAGGATTGGGTTCTTCTGAAGTGAGTTGAGGCTCAAATTCACTGTCTTTATAAGCAGGGAAATTTTGGGAACACACCTACAGGGAGACCACCCATGAATATTGGAGTCTCTCTGCTAAACGACAAGGACATCAGAATGGAGGAAAAGGCCAGGGCAGATCTCAGAATGCAGAGGGGGTTTTGGAGCAGATGCTGAGAAGGCTGGGAGTGGACTGGAGCAGACCCTGAGAAAGCAGGGGTGGAGCTGAGGCAGACCCTCCCCGAGTCATCACAGGGAGCAAGGCTCTTGATCTTGGAGTTAAAGCTTGGGAAAGATGAGGAGCATCCCTGTAGGCTGAGCTCTTCTGCTTGTAACATGCTGTTCCTGCAGCTGTGGAAGCGAATGCAATCACTGATGGTTATTTGAGACCAAGTCCTAGTTCACAGAACAAAGCATAAAGGGACTCAGCAGAGGAGACACCCCAGCAGGTTAAAACAAAGCCAGCCACCTGCTTTGGCCCCTCTTTACTCTCTGCAGATGTGAGTGGTTGCTGGCAGCCTCCCCTGAGCTGGACTGTTCTGAGAATTAGAACCTGTGCAGGCACTGGACACAATGCTCAGCGTTTGCAGATCTGACTGTTTCAATGACTTGTTTTCAATGACTTGTTTTCAATGACTGTTTCAATGCCTTCTGAGAGTTCATTCCTGCACAAAAGCAAGATTTAGGTCTTAGAAGATACTCTGCTCTCTGCCCATCCCAGGCTAGCTCTTTTCTAATTCCGATTCCCACACTCTGACTCTTGCCTAGCTGACTGAATGCTTGAGGAAGGTGGCCCCTAATGCCTCAAAAGGCTTAGGGAAGTACTGTGGGGATAACATCCCAGGTGGGTCCACCTGTTTCTGCTTGTACATTTTGGTTGAATTATCTCAAGCCTGTTTCAAAAGACATTGCAAAAAACAAAAAAAAAAGAAAAAGAAAAGAAAAGAAAAGGTGAGCTGCAGAGTGGGAGGCTGTAAAAACATCTGACAGGGAGCGTATGTCCTACATATATAAAGAATCCTGAGAAATCAAGAAGACCAACTGCTCTCTGAAAGTATTCAAACAGATCTTTACCAAAGAAGATTCTCAAAGGTCAAAAAACACAGGAAAAAGTTCTCCATGCCATTAGCCATTAGGTAAATTAAAATGCACAACAAGATCCTGTCATTCACCATAAGGGCAGACAAAAGTTAATTTCTGATAATTCCAAATGTTGCCAAGGAAATATAGTAACAGGAGCAGACTCTCATACTGCTAGTCAAGTTATTCATTTAGAGAACATTTTTGACAGTTACCTATGCATTCACCATTCAATGCATGAGTATCTACCCAAGAGAAACAAAATCCATGTCTACATAGAGACCAATATGCTGATGTATCAGAGACCAAACCTAGAAGCAACCCAGTGTCTATTACAGGTATTTGGAGAAACCAGTTGTGGTATATCCACTCAGTGGAATATTGCTCAACCATGAAAAAGAACTATTCATGTGTACCACAAAAAAAAAAAAAAAAAAAAAAATAGGTCTCAAAAACATAAAGATCATGAAATTCTAAAACTCTCTGCTCAAAATCCAGTGTTAGAAAGTAGATCAAGGCTGCCTGGGACTGAGAGAAGGGACATAGGTAGTCTTTTGTTGGAGGTGGGGATTTTCTATATCTCAATTGCAGTTATAGTAATATGGAACAAAATTATAACTCAATACAGTTAACTTAAAATTCTAACAGAAAATATTTTGCCACTGCTATCTGCCCAAAGGTCCCAACACATGGGGGGGGGGCTTCGAGGGGATCTTACAGCACAGAGTCCCCAGAGGGCTTCTTAAAGCACCAGAAGTCTGACAGTTGGTTCCTAGTTGACACAAGTAACCTTCAAGAGCAGCTATTCATCTTGAGTTAGTGTCTTCCCTGGCAGTTTTAGTCTAGGGTAGGAGCATCCAGTCACTCCAGTCGCTTTAATCCCTTCAGACAGGCTGTACTTCAGGAAGGCCTGGAGGAGGGAGCACATTGATGCTCTAACCCAATAGGACCAGAGGGCTATTTCCTCACTCCCATCTCTGCAAAAGCTATATCCTCAAGGGACTCCCTAGACCTACCTTGTGATGCTGCAGCCCTTTAATACAGTTCCTCTGGCTGGCAAGATGGCTCAGCGGGTAAGAGCACTGACTGCTCTTCCGGAGGTCCTGAGTTCAAATCTCAGCAACCACATGGTGACTCATAACCATCCGTAATAAGATCTAACACCCTCTTCTGGTGCGTCTGAAGACAGCTACAGAGTGAGCGGGGTCGGCAGAGGTCCTGAGTTCAATTTCCAGCAAACACACACATGATGGCTCATGGCCATCTATACAGCTACAGTGTACTCATACACATAACATAAATAATATAAATATTTAAAAAAATATAGCTCCTTATGTTCTGGTGACCCTCAGCCATAAAATTATTCCACTACTACCTCATAATTGTAATTTTGCTAGTGTTATGAGTCATAATGCCAACGTCTGATATGTGACCCCTGTGTGTGTGTAGGGGAGAGAGTTACAACCCTCACAGGACCTCTCAGGACTTGAGTTCTGTCATTTCCCATGCATGGAACATGTCCTAGCTTTAGGCTGACACAGCTTCCTGCTTCCTCAGTGACCTGGGGGAAACCACATTTCCTGCCCAGCAAAGCCCCTGAATATTGATGTCATAGTGTAAAATATTGATTCTTAGCTAGCTTGTATTTGGGGGACATTTTCAAATATTAACACTGTGTTGGACTCACTTGAAGAAGCTTCTCTCCAGAGCCCTGTACCCTAGGCTAGTGAAACCTTTTTTATGTTTGAAAACATGGATATCAATCAACAATGCATATCCATCTCTGTGGAATTTAACACATTGTTACACCTGAGTGTAACACACCGTAATCTTGGATTCACAGCACAAGGCAAGTTCAGCCCACTGTAACCACAGAGACTCCCTGTGTAACAATGTGACACATTAATCTCTAACCGTGACATACTAACCTCAGCACAGCTGTTACATGTGTCAGAATCAGAAGAGCAATGTAACATGCTAATCTCACTCTGACCTGGTCCCCTACGCCATATGGAAGCCTGTCCCTGGCAGCCTCTGTGCTGATTTCAGCACCATGTTCATCAGAGATTCTAGCTTAGCATCTCTGAAATTCTGAGACAAAGACCCCCATCCTCCAGCTCCTTCCTCCCTCCCTCCCTCCCTCCCTCCCTCCTCCCATCTCTCTCTCCCTCTCACTGCCTCATCTCTCCTTTCTCACTGCCTCTCTCTCCTTCTGCCTCTCCCTCTCCTTCTTACTGCCTCTCCATCCTCTTTGCCCACAAAGTTCTGCTCTTTGCTTCTTCCGTGACCCTCCCTGGCACACGTACCCCTCCACACCTCCCATAGAGTGAGCTCATTGCCCCCTCCTTTCTATTTTCACTGCCCTCCCATGAATACTGTGTATCTGCCTTGCCCACTCCATCAGCAAAGAACCCATGGCAGCCAGAGGTGCTCCTGGATTCTTGGGGAACAGTGATGTGAGGCTTCCAGGGAGGGTGGGGAGAAAAGAGGGTCAGCCGATGACTTAATGCTCTATGTGTTCAACGGTTGGACATGAAGATGGGACACTGGGCTGCTACAAACTGAGGGCTTTGTCTGTTTCTACTTTGGGAAAGTTAATATATTTGGAACTAGAAAAGATTCTGCAGGAATCTCTGCTTCACCCTTTATCAGCCATGTACCTTGAACAACTTCCCAATGTCTCTTGGTTTTTGTTTTGTTTCATTTTGTTTGTTTGTTTGTTTCACTTATATAATGGGGCAAAGAAGTCCTGTTTCATGGGAGTATTTGTGGAGATTAAATGATTAGTATTTGGAATGTGCTCAGTGCACTGCCTCCAACAGAGTGGGTGCTCAGAAATGACTCCCCTCCTGTCACCTAGACTAATCCTGTGACCATACAAAAAGAAGTTGATTCATGAAAGGGCTGGCCTTGATGTTCAAGGCCATGGGGCCAATTAAAAGCAGGAGTGAGAGCAGCCACTCAGGCCATTCTTTGACTGATAGTTTCTGCTTTGATGGGCAGGCTCAGTTGCTCCTGAGTTAAGTTTAGGCTCAGCATGCTTTTCCTCTCATCTCACAGCTACCCTGCAGAGATACTGCCATCCACACTTCCCAGGTGGGGAAACTCAAAGAAGTTCAGTCAGTCAGCCATCTATTCTGCATGCAAGGAATATTGAGAGGCAGAGCCATGACTTGAGCCCAGGTCAGCCCATCGTCCAGCCCAAGTCCCTCTGGACATCTTCTTTGCTCTATTCTCTTGGGTCTGGTTCCTAAGAGGTGAAGTTTGGGAGGCCTGGGTCTGCAGGAAAAAGCCCTCTCAACCAGTCAGGGTATCCCCACCTGCTGGCAGTCCCTGACTATGCACTAAAGGCTCCTCCTGTCCCAGCAAACTCACTCCTGGGTGATCTGATCACAGACTGCTCTCCATAGTCACCTGGCCTATGGGACTGTAGTCTCCTAATAGCCAATGCCACTCGTGCCCTAGTTCCTGTTCTGCCTAGATTGCAGCTCCCTTTCATCTGAGGAGAAGGACCACCTCCCAGGCAGCTTCTGGTCACTTGGCTTCTGGTGAGCAGGGCACTGACTCCCTGCATTGAAACTCCAAGGCAGAGTTCCTCAAGGCTTCTGGACCTTGTCCTTCTTCTTATCGGCTGAAGCTGCCAGGAAAGGAGGTCACATGCTCAGACCTCATGGCCCACAGCAATGTTACTACTTTTGCTCGCCCAAAGCAGATAGGTCTAATTGATGAATTAATGGATGGATGGATGGATGAGTGGGTGGCTGGGTGGGTAGATGAATTGATGGATGGATGGATGGATGGATGGATGGATGGATGGATGGATGGATAATGGATGGCTAGGTGGGTGGATGGGTGGGTAGATGGGTGGATGGATGTGGAGTTTTAATATAGTGTGGGTTTTACTCTGGCATTTTCACACATCATTCATTCTTGTTGATCCTCCCCGTTTCTCAGAACATCCTCCTGCTTTCTTGTAGCAGGAATTTTGTTATCTCCCTTTCTCTCTCCCTCCCACTTAAGATCGCCTCCCCTCAAAGGACTCTTAAGTCAGCCAACCATAGACACCTACTTGGGTTCAGTTCCCAGCCTCATTTTCTGCTGTGTAACGTCTTCTAGGTTATCTCATCTCTCTGATCCTTGATGTTCTTTCTTTGTGAAGCAGTGAGGGATGGGAGGGCATGAACCTAATATAAACAGCAGGCAGTATATAATATACTTATATAATCCATTCAACTGCTTGATGCCTCGGGGTGGGGCAAGGTGAAGCGACAGTGCTCCTGTTCCTGCCACAGGGTCTTTGAGACCTGAAGTCTTAAGCCAAAGTCCAGACAGCTGCAAAGTGAAAGAGCTGGGATGTCCATCTGGGCCTGGCTTACTCTGATACCTGCCTTCCATCATTAATGTATTTTAGGGTCATTGCCTTTACCCACCTTGGTGGCAGACAGAAGAGTCAGTGGGAAGAGACCAGAAACAGTCCCAAAGCTGCAGCTGCTGAGAGCTGGGTAGGAGGACAGGGCTGCCGAGGCTGCACATGGTTGTCCTCCTAGATCAACCCCTGTGTCAAACCAGTCCTCCATAGCCTTCCACGGCCCTCCACCATCTTCCCAGGACTGAGGTCCCTTTTATATGGGCTTGAAGTAAAATAACTCTCTCTCTCTCTCTCTCTCTCTCTCTCTCTCTCTCTCTCTCTCTCTCTCTCTCACTGAGTAGGGCTTGGTCATCGAGCGCTTAGGAAGGAGACCTCTCCTCATTGGTGGCTTCGGGCTGATGGCCCTCTTCTTTGGGACCCTCACTGTGACACTGACCCTGCAGGTGAGATATTGTGCCTGTCACATTTTAAGGGGATCAGCGGGTAACTGGCTCAGCTGCCATCACTTTGGAGTCTTGTGGGTTCATCCTCTCAACAGACCCCTCCTGAGAGGCATCTCTCCTGTGGAGCCACACCTCCAGAGCTCTGTGGGGCATTGGTGTTGGGCCCCGAAACTTGGAACAAGAAAGGGCCTGATTTCTGGCCCTGCTACTGTCACAGATGACCTGTGTTGTGAATGGGACTTCTCTGTTCCCTGCACCTCAATTTACCTATCTTTGGAGTAGGGGGATTGTGTTAAGTACCCCTAAGGTGCCCCTCTAGTTATCACCTCCTTGCAAAGGGAGCTGGGTTCTGCCTGTCAGGTGACTTCTCAGTAACCTCCCGGTCACCTGGATTGCTTGTGCTGGAGTCCTGGCTTTTCCACTTAGTGTGCTTCTGGCTCCTCTTGGGCCCTAGCTCTACAAGGGAAAGCCATCCCTGTAACCTGGGATGCTATGAGAAGCCCCTGACAGCATGTGGGAGAAGTGATGCAGGACTGTGTGTTTATACCTGTAGGTGCCTATATTTACACAGAGGAGCAATTATACCTGCTCTCCTTATGAAACTCAGATCGTCTCCTTTGAAAAACTTTTTAACATTTTATCTTATGCACATGGATGTTCTCCCTGCATGTATGTCTGCACCCCACATGTGTGACTGGTGCCCATGGAGGACAGATCCTCTAGAACTGGGGTTACAGATGGTTGTGAGTCACCATGTGAGTCCTGGGAAGTGAACTTGGGTCCTCTGCAAGAGCAGCAAGTGCTCCTAACCACTGAGCCATCTCTCCAGCCCCAGATTCCCTCCTATTATGGAGGGAAAGTCTGAATCATAAATACAAGAGATCAGGTTTCACGGCTGGATGAAGGCAGAGGTGGGTTGGATCCCAGGGTCTTTATGACAGGCCCACAGCTTTCCTTCGGACCCCTACCCTTCTCAGAGCAACCTGCATTCATGGAGCACCTACTGGGTGTCTCAAGCCAAGAGTGCTGCTAAGTCTGGGCAATGTGTTTTTTCAGGAATAAATCTTGACATTGAAAGTTGGGCATCTTGGTCATCAGGCAGATATCCTAACATTCCAAACGGTTCTAGAAAGAGGCAAAGGTAATGTGGTGAAGTCAGAAGCCAGTCTTTCAGAGGCAGTGCTGAACTGGCTCCTGCTTGGGAGACAATGTGTTGCCTGAGCTAGTATTTTTCCATATCCAGGCATATAGATGTCCTGAGCTGGGTAGCTTTACAGTGTCCTTGGATATCTGAGGTTTTGAGAGAAAAAGCAGAAGGTGCTCTGGGATCTGTCATTCTTCTGCCTCAAGCATCCCCTCAATCTAAGTCCCACCCAACAGGACCTGAGAGCTTTCTCAACACCTGCCTATAGATGAGTGATAAGCTCCCTGGACACATTCCATGAATGATTTAGCTCCCCACACTCATGGAATGACAGGAGGGTGAACACGGTGCTTTACACAGTGATAACTTAGTCAAGTGTGGCAATACTTAACACTTGCTCTGATGCCTTGCTTTAGAGCAGTGGTTCTCACGGTGTGGGTTGTGATCCCTTGGAGGGTTGAATGACCTTTTCACAGAGCTCGCCTAAGACCATCAGAAAATGCAGATATTTACATTATGGTTCTTAACAGTAGTTATGAAGTAGCAATGAAGTAATTTTATGGATGGGGTCACCACAACATGACAAACTGTATTAAAGGGTCGCAGTGTTAGGAACTGAGAACCACCGCTTTCGAGCACTTGGTTTGCTGGGAAATGTGCACTTATTTTCACTCTGCTTACTGGCAACTGTGGCATCATCTCCTTGCAACCCATGTCAGAGAACAGAATGGCTGAGTGGTTGCCATTTTTAGTGACGGGGGCTCAGGGGTATGAAATGGCCTGTCATACAAAGGGAGTCACAGAAAATGTAAAAGTCAGGTTCTCTGGATGTTCCACAGCTCCTCACCTGTTCACGTTGTCCTTCTGCAGGACCAAGCTCCCTGGGTCCCTTACCTAAGCATTGTGTGCATCTTGGCCATCATCGCCTCGTTCTGCAGTGGTCCAGGTAAGGACACCCTCCTGCATGGTGCCTGGTCTGGGAACTGAGGAGAAGGGGCAGATATCTCCTGTCCAGTGGGAAACTTAGGCCCTAGGAAGACATAAAGCTCAAGGGGGGGGAGGGTGCACCCCTGCTTGCCCTTAGGACTTACCAAAGTGCAGTATGCTATCTTCATTCTGTTCGCAGAGGCAGGTACAGGCTAACCCCACAGACATGCTGATGGTAATGTCTAAGAGCCCAGTAATGATGAACCTGGGGTGCCATACGCCAGGCTCAGGAATGACTTGGGAGGAATCAAAGATAATCAAGCTACACTCATGCCTTGGAGAAGGCACAGGTGACACGGGGAGTTCACTGATGGTGGTGGAAGGGTGCATGAGTCACTGCTGGTAGACAGCACTCTATGAAGCCTAGAGAACAAACTCCCTCAGGGTTCGTGGTAGCTCTAGGGGAGACCACTGTCACTAAGTAGCTGGGGAGCTTTCTGCTGCAGACCTGGCCCCTGTCCACCACCTTGCATGGTACCTGCTAACTGTGGAGCCACAATTGGAGGAATTTCAATTCATCCAGTTCCACTCTTTCCTAGCCATGCATCCACTGGGAAGGTCTGATCTTCTTGTTGTACCTCAGTTTCCCTCTCTGTAGGATGGAGTTTTCTTCATGGTCTTACCATTTTCTGGTTTCATGTCTGCGTCAGGCTAGAGCCTTCATAAAACTGGTGCTGAAAAGAAAGATTAGGACAGCGTCCAACATGGCTGCACACTCTCTCCCTGACAGGGCTTCATAGCCTTTTGTTGATTTTCTGCATGTAGATGAAAAGACTGAATTGTGGAACTGGGGTTCAGTTAGTCATGTATTGCCTGGTCATGGTGACATTTGCTTATTTGATTTCTAGCAAAAGAAATGGAATCAAACCTTTATGTGTCATTGTGATTTTAAAGGGCCGTCTTGTTGTTGGTTCCCATTTGTGATTGGTGGATGGAAAGAATTTGTCCTCATCCAAAGTTTTAGGGAACTATGATAAAATGACAGAGGAGACCTTGTAATGATCAAGAAAGCACCAGTACACCACACACACACACACACATACACACACACACACACCATGAAGGCAGGATGTTCAGAATAGCTAGAGGCTAAAGGAAACACTGTGCTGGCTCCACTAGATTTATGTCAACTTTATACAAGCTAGAGTCATGGCTCCGTGGACAAGCTTGTAGTATACTCTCTAGATTGATGATGGATGTGGGAGGGCCTAGTTTATTGTGTAGCCTGCCATGGGCTGCTGGTCATGAGTGCTATAAGCATGCAGACTGCTCAAGCCATGAGTTAACATGCCAGTAAATAGTACTCCTTCATAGCCTCTGAATCAGTTCCTGCCTCCAGGTTCCTTCCCTGACTTCTCTGAGTGATGGAGCTGTAAGCTAAAATAAAAACACTTCACTCCCCAAACTGCTCTCAGTCATTGTTTTACTGCAGCTAAGACTTAGCTAAGACAGGTACCTATCAGGCAGGGCAGTGAACTATCAGGAGGAGACACACTGAACACTGCAACAACCTATAGATCTGGGGACCTAATCTTGTTTCCTAACATTGATGACCAATAACTACTCCTCACCTCTCCTGTGATCTCTCCCCAACTATCCATTGATATTAGACCTTCACTAGCTCATCACTAGCAGCTTTGAACATGTTGAATGCTCTCTTACCTTCCTGCTCACCAGTTCAATCCTGAAGTGCAATTGGCATATTGAATAGAGAAGTAGCCAGGCCAGTTTTTTCCCATTTGAACTGTCCTCCCTATGCTAGGGATAGAAAATGGGTTACAGCTGGGCGGTGGTGGTGCACGCCTTTAATCCCAGCACTTGGGAGGCAGAGGCAGGTAGATTTCTGAG
>NW_022196905.1:32672320-32730654 GCF_008632895.1 Mastomys coucha | reverse complement strand
AAAAAAAAAAAAAAAAAAAAGAAGAAAGAAGAAAGAAAGAGAAAAGAAAAGAAAATGGGTTACAAGCGAGCCTTCAAATTCTTTCCAAAGGAACATTATTCTCAATTTATAGACTAAGAGAAAAGCAGTTCAGGCTGATTAATTTCCTGAGGCATAGAGTTGAGAAATAACAGGTTTAGACCTTCACCACCTTGTCCTAAAACCCATGATCTTAACGCCTTCATATACCTGGCTAGTGTGCATTAAATGCTTGCTAGAGCTTGAGCAGGATTAGGTACATTTTGAAATTGACCTACAAAGTTAAAAAATACTAAGGTGGCTCAGTGGCTAAAGGTACTTGCCACCAAGCCTAAAAATATGTGTTCGATTCCAGGACACACATGGTAGAAGGAGAGAACCAACCCTTCCCCTCCCCGCCTCGCTGCCCCCTACATGCCCCCGCCCCCTACATGCCCCCACCATGCTGACCTCCATGAATGTCCCACACTTACATAAACAAATGTAATATTTTTTTTCAATGACTCAGTGGGAAAGGGGCCTACACTGAGATTTCTGGATCTGAGGAGGACGATTCCACGTATTTTTTTCTCAGGATGAGGTTCACCACCATCATCATCAATCTACCCTGCATGCATCTATACAAGCACAATATTGTCACTTCTGACAGATCTTCTCAGACCCTGAAGTGTGCTGATGTCCATAGCTTCCATCAGTTCCTGCTTCAAACATCATCCCTCCTCAGAAGTCAGAAACTTAACTCTTAAATTCAGATCCCTAAGTCAAAGCACTTGGTGTTAATGAGAAAGCTTTTATGTCTCAGGGTGTGAAGTGCTCAGCTCCACACTGGTGTCTAGGGGGCCCCCTCCAGGGAACTCACCTGGACTCTACAAGCACAGATTAACTTTTAATCCTGATACTGTATCCCCAAATCCCTTGTGTTCACTTAGCAGCCATGCCTCCTGCAAGCAATGATCTCAGCCACAAGGTAGACTGGGGTCTAGGACCACAATAAACTCACATTGACAGTGTCGAGCCCAAGACCCCACGAAGATCACCTGTCTAAGGGAAATCCAGATTGTGAGAGCTTTGGCATCTACCTAAGTCGCTGGGCGGAGCCCATCTCAGGAGGAGCTCTCTAGAAAAATAAGGAATGAGGGTGCTGAGAGATAAATGGTTGAGATAACCCCTGATGTGTTTTAAAAAAAGATAAAGAAGGGGGAATATGTTTTGGTGGGTGTGTGGTAAGGTATAGGGGAAGGGGGTACCTTCAAGGGCCCATGCTGAGGCATCTCTTCCTCCTGAGGGACCAGCCACACAATGGTAAAGTATACAATGGAGTTTATTCAGGGCATGGGGAGGGGAGTTAAGAGAGTAGTAGAGAGAGGGGGGGAGAAGGAGGAAGAGGAGGAGGAGGAGGAGGAGGAGGAGGAGGAATAGGGGAGGAGTAGAGGCTGGCCATGAGTATGAGGAGACAGAGGGGTAAGTAGTGAGGGGATAGAGAGGGAGCAGGAAGGCAAGAGCAAGAGAGAGAAAGGAACAGGCAAGCAGCCCCTTTTATAGTGAGTCAGGCATACCTGGCTGTTGCCAGGTAACTGTAGGGCGGAGCTTAGACAAAATGCTAACACCCCCACACACTACCATAGCCACTAAGGAAATGCCAAGAACCCAGGGGCCCTCTGGAATAATCCTCCCAGGAGAACCCAGCAGTTTGCTCCAGACAGCTCCCCTGAGCAATCAATTTAAGGAGACCTGACAGGGAGTTGAAATTAGACAGAGGGAAAGAGAGAAAACAAAGCAGCAGTTACCTACTACATATTTTATGTGTATGCACAGCCTCAAGGTAGCTCAGAGAATCTCATAAACAAGGCAGTTGAAAGCCTCATTTTGAAGGACAGGAAATCTCTCTACATCTCATTTCCAGTCTGAAGACTGACATGAGGGCCTGACACCTGGAAAGAGGAGGGCTCTTAGTGGGCAGGACAGAGATACCTAGATGAGGATAGTGTTTTAACCTGGGAATTAGGATGGAGACTAGCAGTGAGAGGAAGGTGCTGGCCCAATAGGTTGTACCAGGTGCCTGCCTAGCATAAGTCTGGTCTGAAAAGGGGTCCCTTCTACTTGTCATAATGCCCTGGCCCTGTGGAGCCTTTCCTACAGGTAGAAGTTACCTGAGGGCTGGGTGAAGGGCATACAGGAGCCCTCCAGCTATGCAAGCCAGAGTTTCACAGAGGACCCAACATCCTAACTCTAAGCTCTTGCAGACCCCAGAGAAGAGTCTCAGTAAGGTGATGGGAACAGAGGCGAGTGAAACAGGTCAAAAAAGAAGGCCCTCATCACATCTACAGAGAAAGAAGCGAAAAGGTCCTATTCCTGACCTGGGGAAGACCTGAGGAGTCAGACCTTGCACTAACCATTTTTCAAGGGGTTTCCAGGACAAGAAGGGACCAGGACTAATGGGTGTTTATGTCTAGCATTCTAGATTTATCTGAACATTGCTCTTCTTGTTCTGTATGTCTGTGATCTCATTGTTGGTCAGGTCTGGGCTCTGAACCCTGCCCATGATACAGGTAGTATACAGAAGTAGACAGGAGACTGAGTTTATAATATGAACCATCCTGGGATAAAATTTAAGCAGCAGCTACAAGATCTCAAGTGCCTCATTTGGGATTATAGACCAGAACAAGAGCCCTGGCCCTGCTAGTGAATCCCACTGCCACTAAGTCAAGAGCCAACAGCTATTGAGTCTCCTTGTACAATGGCTACTGTGCACACAGTCCCAGATATTCCTTCCTGTTGAAAATGAACAAGTGTAGGAACAAATGAAAGAGAGAAAGAGAAAAAGAGAGAGAGAAAGAGAGAGAGAGAGAGAGAGAGAGAGAGAGGAAAGAGAGGAAGAGACAGACAGACTGACTTCTATGCATGTCTTTGGCTTTCTCACAGCTGAACTATGCAGACTAGATGGGACTCAAGTACCCTGGGGAGCTAGAAAATTATATCCAAAGCAGAGTGACAAGAAAATTAATTCCTAGTCATCCTGACTAAGCAGGAATTATTGGGTAGAAAAAAATAGGAACAATTAAACTCATACAACTAGAGCCATAAACTGAGATACATTCTGACACCAAACCTGTATGTGGTCATGATTCTTGAGAGGCAAAGCCATGCAATACAAAATTAGCTGTCATTGCCAAGGACATATCAGTGAATTTATACGAAGGTGAAGCTTACCTCTGGATTCATCAGCATGCATCATTAATAGTAGCCTCCTTCTAGAAGTGGAAATCCAGCTTCATGCCCATAACCACACAGGGGCTTGGAGGAAGGTCCCTGTGACATGAACCCTCTAAACCCTGCTTGTGAGCACTAAGACACAATGTAAAAGCTATAGCTGCTCCTGGGCCTGGTAGGAGATGCGCCCCACCCCTAGCCCCAACCCCAGGCATGGCAGTCAAATGTACTTAAAGCCATTTTGTGAATGATGATCTCTGTAATCTGAGGGTTAGGCCAGAGGACTCAGCAAGAGACAGAAGCCCCAGGACCAGCCACAGTGGGAAGAAGTCCCATTCCCATGGTAACTCAGACCTGTGGAAAAACATATGGTAGTACTGTAGCCTGGAGTGAGGCTGTGTAGTGATGCTGAGTGGCTGCCATGTGGAAGCTGTCACCCTCCAAACCAAGGGGTACCTGCCCTGAAGTTAGAGACCAGTCAATGAGCTTCTCCAAACAGAGCCATCTCAGTGAGCAACTGGAAGACAGTAGCCATAGTCTCAGAGCATAGGGACCCAGATCAGGGAATGACAGGACAGCAGAGGGACTTAGGGGCAGGAGGGTAAGAAAGGAAACTAGCTCAAGGAACTAGCACAAACCATCGTTCTAGTCTTGTTTCCATTGCCGTGATAAAATGCCCTGGCCATAGCAACTCTGAATGAGAACCATTTAGCTAGCTTACAATTCCAGGTGAAATTCCACCATTGCAGGGGAGTTAAGGCAGGACCTTGAAGCAGATAGTCACATCTACGATCAAGAGCAGAGAGAAATGAATGTATATCATTTGCAGTGCTTATCAGTGTTCAGCACCTCTCTACACATATGCAGTCTACAGTGCCCTCTCTAGGAGGTGGCAGTGCCACACCTGACCCAACCACCCCTTCAGGTGGCAGGTCTTCCCGCCTGAATTACTGTACTCAAGAGAATCCCCACCCACAGCAACTCACAGCAAACATGGACTAGGAAATCCCTTGTTAAGTCTCCTCCAAGGTGGTTCTAGAAGTTGACAATTAAACTGACCAGCACAGTAACTTACCATCCATGTAAGCACCTTCCCATTATTCAAAAATTACTTGAGACACCCAATTTAGAATCAGAAAGGGGTTGTTTGGGCTCATAGTTTGGGAGATTATGGTCTGTCTTAGTTAGGGTTTTATTACTGTGAGGAGACACCATGACCAAGACAACTCTTATAAAGAAAAACACTGAGGCTTCCTTCATGGCAGGAATCATGGCGGCACAGGCAGACATGGTGCTGGGGAGGTAGTTGAGAGATCTACCACCACCCTCAGGCCCCTGTAGCCTGAGAATGGCACCTCCACACTTCTGGAAGTCACTAGGCAACCAACCCAGCCACAACTACTACAACCCAGCTACTTCCCTGAATCTGGATGCCTCCAGACAGCATCACCAGATCTGCCAGCTCCAGCCATGGAACACCCTTCTTCCATCGTCTCAGACAACCTAGAGGCATGGCTTCTCTATCTCCATTAGTTCCAGGCCTTGAGGGGCTGTAATCCCCACAGAGGATGCCCAAAGCTTGCTCAAGTCAGCCTCATCCCAGGTTCATGTACATTTAATAGGATGTTAAGTTACTTTGACCAAATACTCAACATGAGCAACACTGAGGAGGAGGAAAGATTTAGTTTGGCTCAGGGTTTCCAGTCACATTCCTGAGCTCGGTGGATGCCAAGCCCATTATGTGACAGAAGGTCACAATAGTAAGGACTGAGCAGAAAGGGGCTCTTCACCTCAGGGCAAATGGAAAGTAGGATGAGACAGAATGAGACTAGTATGTAACTCTCAAGGCACACTCTCAGGGACCAATATCCTCCAGAGCCCTACCTCCTAAAGTTTATACATAGAGAGACATGGGGGGAGGGGGGGACATAGAGGGAGATGGAGAAGGAGAGGGAGAGGGAGGAAGGGAGAGGGAGAAGGAGAGAGAAAGGGAGATGGACACAGAGAGAGAGGGAGAGAGAGACACAGAGAGAATATACTACCATTTGGGGACCAAATATTCAATTCATGAATTCTGTAGGAAACATTCCCTATTTAAACCACAACGTGTTCCTTTCTCATGGTGGATTGAATGACATCCACCAAGATTCATGTTTGCCTGGATCCTTGGGATGCAACCTTGCCTGGAAATAAATCCTTAGTGAACAGTTAGTTAAGGCTCTCGGAATGTGATCAGCAAGGCACTGTCCAATCCCAAGCTTCCAGCATCCAGGCCTGAGATGACAGCTTCCTGTTTTGAGTCACCACATTTGTCTTCATTTGTTGCAGCAGGCACAGGAAACTAATCTGGCCACTGTGGTGGCAGGAAAGCACTTTGTCACCCCAGGCAGCTGTAGGCACAGGGCAGGTGGGCCTTGGAAATGAAAGATTTGAACCATCCATTGTGACAGAGGCATGTGGACAAGCTGCTCAGCGAGGGTACAGCACACGCTCCACTTGTCCAGGAAGCCCAGGGAGCTTTCAAAGTTCTTATTAGCTTCCTGCAGTTGAGCACCTGCTCCACCAAGAGCATTGCTATGTGCATCCTGAGGACCACAGCATCTCTGCAAAGGAGACTGTGTTTGCTTGGTTTATTGCTGTTGCTGCTTGTTTTGGGTTTTTTTTTTTTTTGTTTTTGTTTTTTGTTTTGTTTTGTTTTGGGTTTTTTTGGGGTTTTTTTTTTTGTTTGTTTGTTTGTTTGTTTGAGACAGGGCTTCTCTGCATAGCCTTCACTGTCCTGGAACTCATCCTATAGACCAGGCTGGCCTCGAACTCACAGATATCTGCCTGCTTCTGCTGCTCTCCTGAGTGGTGGAATTAAAGGTGCCACCACCTGCCTGTGTCATCATCATCTTCTCCTCATCTTCCTTTTCCTCCTCTTCCTCCTTCTCCTCCTTCCTCTTCTCTAGGCTCCAGGAAGCCTTGCTTAGTCTGCCCTGCATGCAGCACAGATGGGGTGTAACCAGAATTTCCCTAACTCTGAGCCTGATCTCCTCCCCTACCTACCCCACTCTCCCTTGAGTCTTTCACTGCTCACTTTTTCTTCTTATCTTTCCCTACAGCCTTGGATAGAGTTAATTAGTGAGCTTGTTGCTTGCAACTTGAGTAGGAACACATGGCTGTGTGCTTTAAGATTTTCTGCCAAGCTCACTTCAGAGAGGTTTGTCTTCAGAAGAAAACACAATCAATCGCTCTTTAAAACAGTTCTAAGTTTCTGGCAAGTCTAAGTTTAAAGTCCACTTTTTTTTTTTTTTCAGATTTAGGCATATACTGAAAACAAGCTAAGATATCCAGCCTTGTGGACTGAACAACTGCTGAATTCTTGGATATTTTGTTGGTAGAAAGCCAATGTAGGACTAGCTTGACCACTTGTAAGCCATTCTAATAAATCCTGCTAATAGATAGATAGATAGATAGATAGATAGATAGATAGATAGATATGACTCATTCTGTAAGTTCTGTTCCTCTAGAAAACCCTGACTAATACAAAACAGGGCCTTTCTGGCCTCAAACCCATGGACCCCTTGCCTCTGGCTCCCTAGTGCTGGGTTCTCAGGAGTACCACCAGGTTCTGCCAAGCCTTGAGGTTTAACAGACATTTAGAAAGTTCCCAGAACTGACTCTTACTCCACAGAGACAATGACAACTGTCAGCTTCTGTTCCCACCTCAGCTGCCTTCCTCCTAGCTGTGGTTTGGGCTATTCATCAAAATCCAGCAAAGAAATTTGTCTGTTATTCCTACCTCCACTGACAAGTGACTGACTGCCAGAATGCATCCATTTACTGTGGCTGATGTCGAAAGCTAGTACAGACTGGTGGATTCAAATAACAGAAATGCACTCCCCAGTTTTGGAAGCCAGAGGCCCAAGATCAAGGTTGAGCAGGGATACTCCCTCCCTCTCCCTTTTCCTCTTCCTCTCCCTGTCCACTCTTCCTCTTCATCCCCCTTTCCCTCCCCCATTTCTTCTTTCTTCCTCTCAAATCTCCACTCTCCAGTTTCTCTCTTCTCTCTCCCCTTTCCTACTCTCTCTCCCCTCTTTACGTTTCTCCTTCCCTTCTACTTCCTCCTTTCTCTTTATTCCATGTCTCTTTCATCTCTGTGATCTTTGCCTCTGTCCTCTCATAGCCATCTTCTCTGTACCCCAAATATCCAAATAAGTTCCTTGCATAAAGACCCCTGGCCTATTCTGACAACAAAGAAGAAACATTGGAAATGAAACACTCATTAAATCACAAAGTGGGAAACACCCCCAGGAGATTAGATGAGGCAGAGAAAGAAAGGTTGAGGAGCTAAAGAAAAAGTGAGGAATCATTACACTGAGATAGCAATAACAATAACAACTACGGCATTAAGGAACTTTGGGACCCAATTAAGACAGCAAACCTGTGAATCTGACATGTAGGAGAAGCAACCAAAATATAGATGAAAGGTATAATGAACTCCAAGACTTTTATAGCAGGACATTTCCCAAACTTAAAGAAAGAAATTGATATACAGGTACAGGAGGCATTTAGAACTCCAAAGGGACATCACCAATAAAGAACTTTCCTATATCACATGAAAGCTAAAATTAAAGAGTACAGAACAAAGAATTTAGGGAACTGCCAGAGAGAAGTGGTGAGTTACTTACAAAGACAGACCTGTTAGGATGAGAGCGGGCTATGAGCACAGACCCCATTGGCCAGGAGAATACAGACAGATATGTTTCAAGTCACAGGAAGTATACTACCAATCAAGATTATTATACTCAGCAAAATTAACCTTTAAATTCAAGGGACAAATAAGGGCCATCCTTGATATGCATGAACTTAAGTAATTTAGATTACCAAACCAGCTCTCCAGTAGATACTGAAAACCATACTACATACAGAAGAGGAAGAAAGTGATACACAATCATAAGGGCTCAGGAGAAAAAAAAATTCACTGAAGGAAAGAATAAACAAATGAGAAATAGAAAATAACTAAAGCTTATTGACTCAGTAAACTAGAACATCTCTAAGATGAGTAAGGAAGAAATTAGCCTGTGTTTTCCAATAATAATTTTAAATGTAAAGGGTCTAAGTCCCCAGTTAAAAGGCATATAGTAGATGGATGGGTTAAAAAGCAAGTTCCAACTAATTTCTATCTGCAAGAACCCTCATTGGCAAGAACACAGACAGATGCAAAGTGAAAGGATGGAAAATGGTATTTTGAGTAAAACACTCTGCCATAACACTCTTGATTCTGATGAGCACATTTTCAAAAAGGAACAGAAGATAAAGCCAATACAAAAACCAGTGGCTTTTCTATATACCAATTATGAACATGCAGTGGCAAGAATCAGGAACACAATTTTATAAGCAATAAGGAATAAATCTGGCTAAAGACTTGAAAGACCTCTACAATGAAAGTGATGAGCTCTGCTGTGAGAACTGAAGGAGGTACTGGAAAGTGGAAAGACCTCTGACATATATCAGCAGAACAAATATTGTCTGAAAGGTCATTTCTTGAAGACCAATCTACAGATTCATCTAAATTCTACTGGAATTATTCCCATAAATACAGAACAGCCTGACAATTCACATGGAAGAAACACAACAAATTCTAAATAGTCATTCTGAGTAATTCTGGGTATATCAATGTCTACTTTTCAGGTGGCTGCAAAACACTCTTCTCAGTGCTCAGTGAGAAAACTAATGTCTCAGAGGAGTACTAAAGCTAGACAATTATCGCCATGATTACCACCATCATCTTAATCACTACCAGCTCTGTCACCATGGTCACCATCTTCAACATAACATTTCCACCAATGTCGTAATGGTGGAAATGATCATTAGCAAACACCGCCACCACCATCACTGTAGTCACCACCTCACCACCACCATCACCATCACTATAGACACCATCATCACCACCACCATCATTATAGACACCATCTTCACACCATTACCATCACTATAGCCACCATCCTCACCACCATCACCACAATCATATTATCCTCATTGCCGTGGTAGGCGGCAAAGCATCACCACCACTTGTCTTCTTTGGCATCTTTAACAAAACATCACATATTGGTCAACCAAAGCAACAAAACATCTCCTAGTTTGAGAGGTTGGAAATTCAAACTCAAGGTACTAGCAGTCTCAGTGACTGATGAAGATCAGCCACACAGTCATAGATAGCATCTTCTTGCTGTGTAGTCACATGCCAGAGGAAGGCACAGGCTCTGGGGTCTTGGTTTTAAGGTTATTAATATTACTCACGAGGGCTTTGTCTTCCTTGTGCAATCACCTTCCAGACTCTCACTTCTTAATGTCACTGCATCGATACCATCAGGTGTTCAATGTATAAATGGGGAGAGTAACCCAGTCCCAAATATCACCACTACCATCACTTGTTACCTTTGCTACTACTGTTGTCACCCTCAACACCACAATTTCCATTAGCACCCCCATCATTAGCAGCAGCAGCAGCAGCAGCAACACCTTTACTGAGCCACCATTACATTCTGTTATGGTATTAGGTCTTTACCTGTGCTATCTAGCTCCTTTCACAAGAAACTCAAGTGAGTCAAGACAGGAAGTGAGGTGTTGCCCTTCGTGAGCTTCAGCCTCTGTTAGAGCCCCATAAGCTGAGTAGGTGGTAGAAACGGGTCATGAGAAAGCCTTCCCTCCCTCCGTGCCACAGCTTCTTTCACAGCTTTAACGAGCAGACTCTTGTAGGCCCGAGGCATCAACATTGGCCTTGTTTTAATTTGCACCTTTCCAACTGAGAAGCAATTACAGGATAATGATTCATTTCTCTAATGTGTCAAAAAAATCAGCTGCTAAAAAAGGCAAAAGCAACCCACTGCATTCATATTCTGACCATTGTCTTCCTGTTCCTCTGAGGGAAAGCTAGCTTCAGGCCTCTCAGATATAGTGGGGATGTTATTCCCCACTGGGAGCAAAGTGACCAGAATCAGGAGATTGTTTACTTATTACCCCCGCCTACACACACACACACACACACACACACACACACACACACACACACACACACAATTTTTTGAGACGAGGTCTTATGTAGCCCAGGCTAGCCTTGAGCTCATTAGGGTATCCATAACCTTAGATTTCTGCCTCCCATATTCTGAGATTACAAGTGTTCATTCCTCTGCCCTCTTCAGCATCCCCATGTGGCTGCAACCTGATCTTACTCTCCTTCATCAGTTTACCCACAGGTGAAATGGGTCATAGGAACCGTGAGGACTAAGTGAGAAAGGCACAGGAAACAAGGGCATGTGTGTCACTGGACAGCTCAGGAAGATCATTCCATCTCTTATCTGCCACCCCTTCCAGGACATCTGCCTTGGAGCAAGTATTGGCAATCTGCAGTGTGACCACATTTGTGGCTGCACAGTGTTTGCTCGTCTCCAAGTCACTACCTTGTCCTTCCTTCTCAATTTTTAAATTGTCTCTTGCTCTAATCAGGAGAACAGAGGCTAGGGAAGCCATGAAGCCATCTGTCCCCTTCTTTAGAGAGGTTTCCTCTTCTCATGTACATCTGTATTTGTAGCATCTACACAGAAGGACAAGTCCTATGTAGCTTGCCTTTCAAGGCAGAGAATTTTACAGTAGCTAAGTAGCATAAATATAAGACTAAATTTTAAGAAATGAGGGATGAGAGCACCAGATAATGAAATGAAGAATGACGGGGTGAGCTGGAAGAGTGGGAATGAACATCCTAAGTTCCTGTGCATCCCAACTGAGCATGTGGAGTTCATAGGAAGGTCTGCAGACAGCTTAGGACTGAGCTCAGCAGACAACTAAATGCCAAGCTCCTAGGCCAAGGGGACTTCTCAGAGATAACCTGCTAGATGGGTGGAGCCAGAGGGTGGGCAGGGCACTATGAGTGCGCAGGAGGTGGAGCTACCAACCCCAGAGCCAGGAAGGAGCAAGGGACAAAGAGGTTGGAGGGAGGAGGCTATTTTGCAAGTCTCTTGAAGAAACAGAAGGAAAAAGAGGAAGGAGACCCCTGAAGAGGAGAGAGCTAGAGGCTTGAGGGAGCAGGTGTCACTGAAGGGGTCTTTGGTGAGGAGCCTAGCATTGCCTTCCAAAAACAGGAAAAGTGCTGGAGGGAAGGGGTGGCTCAGAGGTCATGTGCTTGCCTAGCATGCCGTAAGTAAGTCCCTGGGTCCCATCCCAGCACTGCAAAAACAAACAGGCGAGGAAAACATCTTCCTCAGAAGTGGCCTGAAACAGGTCCAGCCCTGCAGCTGTCAGCTTGGAGCTCAGGGGAAGCTTTCAACCTCCCATCCACAGGACTCAGCCGACCTTGGAAAGGGCAGATGCTTGTCACAGCTAACCCAGGATGGCAGTGCTGCCCAGCTGTAGAGCAAGCTCTCTGGCTTCTCTAACCCTACCCCAGCCTGACCCCTACAAAGCTTGGGGGAGGGAGTGGAGCCTGGAACAGGGAAATCTGCTGCCTACAGAATGGGTTAGAGGAGACAGCAGAGAAGTACAGAGCCGGCTGCTGCCTTGTACAGACTTTTGCCTCAGTCGGCCCCACGTCCTATCCCTCTGTCCAACAATGGGTTTCCTTCCAGTCACCCTCACTTAGCCTGAGGCTGGCAGTGAGAAAAAACATTTGTTTCCAAGGCTGGCTCTGCCATGGACTCCTTAGAACCACCTCTGGAGGCTCACCCTTCTGTGCCTCTGTGCCTCTTGTAAACTGAGATAATATGGGCCTGCCTAGAACGAGTCTTAGGGACAGGAAAATGAATTACCATCACTGCACAGGTTGCATGCTGCAGCGGACAATACATCATAGCTATCGTTTAGGTAAGATGTTCTCCCTGACTGAGAAGGACACAGGGAAAGTCCAGTGCACTTGGGTCCCAGCCCCCTCTATGCTCTGCCTTGCCACCTGTGGGACCCAGGGTGGTGTCTCTATACCCTTATCAGTCAGTGGCTTGTCTGGAACAGATTTGCAACGCACCTGCCTCTGAACAGTTGTTAATAATTACCCCACCCCCTTACAGTCTCAAATGTCTGAGTGGAGGGCAAATCATTTGGTGTCTCTGCCATTAGATGACCGTGACAGTACCACCCACTCTCAAGGGTTTGGATGAGAACAAACAGAAGTGTGCCCCTTTATCATCAGGTAGCTTCTGGGAATCTTCACATACATCCTGCCCGTAGCAAAGATAGGCAGAGATTTGCTTCCTATGACAGCCAGTCATGCAGACACCAGAGCCTTTGAGCAACAACAGCATGCTATGGAATGAGGGAAAATCAGTTCTCCAGCCAGTTGAGTCTCAGCTCCACCAACCTACTGAGCCTCTGCCCCACCCAGGTCCCCCGATGAGCCAGCCCCTCACCAAATGACCCAACCTATCCACCTGACCCAACCCTCCTCCCTCTGTCTGCTCTGTTTTTCCTTAAGTAGACTAATTTAGCATTTTGGGATTAGTCACAGCGGGATTGCTTTCCTCTCTAAGCAGTTTAGGAGCTGATTAAACTGAGATCTCACCAGGATGATGGAGTCTCTGATGCTCTGCTGTAAAGCTGGGGCAGTAGATCTCAGGTTGAGACCTTCCAAGGTTGACTTTTAATTTCGGTACATTCCAGGATGAGTCCCCTACCCCGCCCTGCCCCAATAGAAGTCTCCCTCTCTTTTGTGCTCACCTGAGAAGTAAAGTAGCGCAGGAGAACTGTGTCTTCCATGTTTACCGAAAGATGAACTCCACCCCAGCCATGACTGGAGCTTGTTCTGATAGACTTCGTGTTTCTTAGCTGACTGTTTGCCATTCATTATAATGTGGGAGACCTTATCTTTAATTAGAATGAAGAAGCCAGTTTGAACTCCATGGCCTGTTTCTCTTGAGACTCCAACAGCTTCTGTGTCTGACAGGAGGGTTCTGAGGCCATGGTTCCAGCCTGAGCATCACTTTGGAGTGGTGAATAGACAACTCTCTGAGAATAGAAACATTCTAATTGGCAGCAGGGAGGGAAATGCTGTTTCTCTGCATGACTGATCTGTGGGAATCCAAGTTGGGGTTACTCTGCCTCTGTGATGACCCACAGAGCTGTGAAGCTCTTGCCAATACTTCGCACCCCTACCCCACACAAACACCAGAGTTTTCAACTGCTTGTTTCCCATTGATGTCCCTGTCAGACACTCTACTCTCCCTCCAGCTGACCCTGCAAAACAAATAGCCCTTCAACAATGGCTTGTGTGGCTGCCTCTGCCTACAGGTGTGCTCCTGTGGCAACCTGCTCAAGGGATCATGGGCTGTGTTATATTTTCCATCATTCTGATGAATAACTAGAAGGATGTATTTAAAAGATCATTTTGGCTCACAGTCTCTGAGGGTTTGGATCTATAGGTCACAGCAGGTTTTCTGGCCCCGGTGTGAGGTATAATAGTACCATGAAGGACTGATGGACAGAGCTGCTCACTCTGTGACAGACAGGAACCAGAAAGAGAGAGGAAATGGCCAGAAATAATGCCTATCTGTCCAGGGTATGTCTCCAGGGAAGGCAGAACACTACAGAGAGAGGATAGGGCAGAGATGAGATGCTTGCTCTGTAACAGACAGGAAGGGAGAGAGAACAGATGGAGAGAGAGAGAGAAAGAGAGAGGGGGGGAGAGAGAGGGAGAGGGAGAGGGAGAGAGAGGGCCGCAGAGCCTGTACCCTTTCAGGACATGCCTTCCCTTCCTCTAACTATCACCATCAAGTAATTAATCTGTTGATTAAGCTCATGAGCTACTCACATCTCAAGATTACACCCACTAGCTAGAGGACCAATCTTCAACTGTGAGCCTTTTCAGTGACACTTCATATCCAAACCATAAGTGTCCTGATTTGAAGACCGAGTCTCAAGCAAATGCTGTAAGGCTGAGCAACAAGCAGGAAGTTGACCTCCATTAATTGTATTTTAACCCAAAATAGGTTTATAAGAACTCTAAATGAAGCTGCATCTGTAGTCCATCAATGTCTGTTGCTTTGAGCGTCACGCAGGTCTGTGCAGTACTGTGTCTGTGCTGATTTCAGCCTGGGCTATATTCCTCCTTTGTCTAGGTCAGGGAAATGTTTGTGTCTCTGGAGCCTAGGGCTGAGGGCTACCAAGAGTACCAACCCTCCCTCATGCAGAAACAGCTCCTGCCTAGACAGCATCCTTACTTTATGTTGTGGGGGGTGAGGCCTACTCAGGGGTTCATTCCTGTCGCAACTCTCCCCTCACAGGTGGGATCCCATTCATCCTGACCGGAGAGTTCTTCCAACAGTCAGAGCGGCCGGCAGCCTTCATTATCGCAGGCACAGTCAACTGGCTCTCCAACTTCGTAGTAGGGCTCCTCTTCCCATTCATCCAGGTATGCCTGACAAGGGAGCCTACAGCCACCACGTTGCCTGGGTACTCTGAGACGTCATGAAATGTGTCTGGCTACCCTCTGATCTCTCTGTGTGTGTTTCTCTCTCTCTCTCTCTCTCTCTCTCTCTCTCTCTCTCTCTCTCTCTCTCTCTCTCTCTCTCTCCATTCTACTGTCCCAAGGAAAGATGGATATGTACTTTGACTAAGATTCTCTTCTCCTTCCTGTCCCTCCTCCCTCTTGTCCTTTTCTTCCTTCTGTTCCTCTTCCCTCTCTAGCCCGCCTTCCTCCTCTCTCTCCTTCCTCGGTATCCCTCCTTCCTCTACCTCCCTCCCCTTTCCCCGTCTGTTCCTCCTCCCTCCTGTCCAAGAGCTAGCTGTGTCTCCTGAAGAATAGGTCACTTACTGGGGAGTGTGTGCAGGAATCCTAGATTGTGTCTTGAACCTATGACTTACAGATCACTTTTGCAATGTTCTCACCACTGAGTCAGACAACTATCACAGAATTTTCATAGTATGTGTCCGACACACACTCCAAGCCTCCCCCAAAAAACAGTGATTGTTTGGAAAATGCCAATATATTCCAGAACCAGATGCAAATGCACTAGCTTACTTCGTAATTCAACATAGGGTTTGCAGTGTTTGGGGCAACAAAAATGAGTGGGCCCCAGCCTGTGGTTCTGAGGCATGTGGGTGGTTGGAGGTGTGGTGGTCCCACAAGATTCTTAAAGGAAGTGACCTTGGAGTAGAGACGTGAGAAAAGTAAGGAGCAAGGGAGTCTGGGAAGTGAAAAGTCCAGACTAGTGTAAGAGCAGTGCAGAAGCCCTGAAGATAGGTCATGCTTGACCTGGGTGGGGTGGGGGTGGGGGACAACATCAGGACCAATATGGAAGCAGCAGGGATAGGCAGATAGCTGACTGAGTGGAAAGTGAGCTCACAAAGTTATCCATAGGTTGGAACATGAAAGGCAAGGACTTTGCGAGGACACAGAGACAGGGCCCAGCAGCATTCAGTCAGGTGAAATTTCCCTACTCCAACACCCTTCAGTGCTCCCTGATGCCCATGACACAGGAGAGTGCACCTCCAGAAGCTGAGACTGCATCACATACCTCCAAGAGACAGTCTGCCATCTCTTCCCAAAGGGCAGTTCCTCTCTGAGCCACTGTTCGAAAAACTGGTCAGTGCCTCTTAATTTGCTAAGGTCAGCCCAGCATGCCCCAGCCCTCCTCCTAGTCCAACCCAGAAGAGCAAGAAGACCCTGTCCCCAGCCCACCATGCCCAGACTCAGCATAGCTACAGACCTATGAGACAGCTACTTCTCCCTTAGCTGCAGACCAGTCCCTCTATGCCACAGCCCCCAGGCATAGCTCCCCTGTCCATAGCATCTCCCGCAGCCCTTAGCTGGACTTACAGCTAATCCTCTTATAGACAAGTCCAGTGAACCCAGGGAACAGGTGGTCATCCCAGGCTCCACAGAGCCCAGCTCCTCTGCCTGCTTCTCTCTGGGCTGGTCTACTATGTGTTGCAGCCTCCTCAACCCAGCAGCTAGAAAACGGGTGCACAGAGCAGCTCTCAAATCATATTTAGCTGCATTTAAGCAATGCCTTCCCATCTCAGGTGCTACAAAGCCCCTCTATGGGCCATAGGATATGGAGGGGCCCAGGCTCAGCACTCCCCTCTTGTGGCCCCTCACCAGCTGCAGCTAGGACATAACAAGCCAGCTTTTCAATTGACTTCATATTTTCAGTGAGCTTTTCCTGTTTGATTAAAAGCTAGTAGGCAATGCTTAGAGTCAGTAAAGCATCCATTACATAGATAAAATTAACTTGAAGTCACCCGTTGTTCCTCTTCTCCACTCCTTTGCAACTGAGCCTTCCCAGGCTCAGAGTAGATTGTCTGGGTCTGGGAAGCAGGTCCCTGTCTTCTCAGGACCTGGGGGTGGGCAAAGTAGAAGACCTTGTGGACACTACAGTACTAATGCCATCGTGCCAGGCTGGGAATGAAGAGCAGCCACTGGCATGCTCACACAAACATCTAGTAAGCACTTGCTGTATGCCAGCAAATGCTCATCCAGGAGGTACAACCTCTGGCAGCCCTTCTGAGAGACTCCAGAGGTCACCCCCCACAACACATGACAGAGCCAGAACCTGAACCTAAGTTCTTTTTTTTATTAGATATTTTCTTTATTTACATGTAAATTTCTCCAATCCCAGTTTCTCCTCCAAAAAACAAACAAACAAACAAACAAAAACAACAAGAACAAACCCCTGTTGCCTCCCCCTCCCCATGCCTGCCACTCCACCCTCTCCCACTTATTGGCCCTGGCATTCCCCTACACTGGGGCACAGAACCTTCACAGGGCTGAGGTCCTCTCCTCCTATTGATGATCGAATTTGCAATCCTCTACTATACACATGCTGCCAGAACAATCAGACCCACCACGTGCAGTCCTTGGTTGGTGGTTGAGACCCTGGGAACTCTGAGGGTACTAGTTAGAAACTCAAGAATAAGGAAGACCAAAAGGTGGACATTTCATTCCTTCTTAAAAGGGGGAACCTAATACCCACGGAAGGAGTTGCAGAGATTAACTATGGAGCAGAGACTGAAGGAAGGACAAGCCAGTCTGATATAGCTATCTCCTGAGAGGCTCTGACAGTACCTGACTAATACAGATGTAGAGGCTCACAGCCATCCATTGAACTGAGTACATGGTCCCCAATGAAGGAGTGAGAGAAAGGACCTATGGAGCTGAGGGGTTTGTAGCCCCTTAAGACAAACAACAATATGAACCCAAGTTCTTTATCTTCACCTGTAAGCTAAGGAAAGAAGGTGGTCTCCTATTTTAAAAGTCAGATCACCCTATTCTAAAAGTCTACTGAAACTTGAGTAGTTAATTTACCCCCCAAGAAATCACTTATGAATAGAGATGAAGATTTACATAGAGGCAGTCACTCCTCACTGTCTTCCACAGAGCTCTGTGGTGTGTGTGTGTGTGTGTGTGTGTGTGTGTGTGTGTGTGTGTGTGTGTGCTTGTGCATGTGCTTCTGCATTCGCTGGAGAGGGCTCCAGCTGACTCTGGGGCCACTTGACCTTTATTTCACATCACTCAGATTTGCAAATCATTTCCCATCTGCACATCCCTCCGGTGGCCTCACGGAGTTGCACCTCATTTGAGTTTCCCATGCATCTGGGGCCCAGATTCTATATTCAGTTTCATTCAATGCAATTTTCCCAGCCCACTCAGTTGGCTCACTTGTCAAAGAGGAGGTCACAAAGGGAGCAATGAGTCACCACCTGTGAGGTCCTGACTACATATCAACTCACTAGGCAACCAGACTGTAGAGTGGACATTCTAATTCCTCCCATGGATCAGTCAGGATGGGCTGCATGTTCCACAGGAACTAGTAGCACCCAACTGAGGCCTATAGACAGGAGGGAAGTTCCTGTTTCCATCACCCAGGAACCCATGAGTTCATGTAACTCATTACAGCAGCCATTGAAATAAATACAAAACAAGCCAAGCAATCAAGTGACTGAATAGCCATCCCCATGCAGCTGGCTCTCTTTGGGCATGCCATGTACTATGACTATATATGTAATCCCACAACAGGTCTGTGAAACCTATGTCCCCACTGGCCTCCTTTTACAGATAGCAGCTGATGCACAGAAATGTCAAGTCATGGCCCCCATTTGCCCAGCTAACAAGTGCTAAAGATGGGATTAAGCCTATAGGCCTCAGAGTGTCCATTCTCATCCACTGCAGTGCACAGCCCTAAATCTCAGGCAATGACACCCACACTCTGGGTGAAAGTGTAAGAATGATATAAGTGGCTCTGAATGACATTTAGGTTGCATCTTATAAAATCTCTGGAGCTCATTGTTTTGGCTAGAATAACTGGCTGCAGCCATCCCTGACATTTCAGTATGCTCTGTGGCTAAGAATACGCTTACATCAGGCCTGCATGCCCTGAGTTCCTGCCAAGGAGATATGTCAGTTAGCTGTGGGTCCCTAGGATGCTACTTAAGAAGGAAAGCCAAGAATATGTCTTATTTTTATTCTATCTGTCTGTCTATCCATCTGTCCATCCATCAATCCATCTGAAACTCTGTGTGGAGTATCTGATGAGCAGAACTCTGGCTGAATGCTCAGCACTTACAGGCAGAGAACCTGGCCTTACCTGTCAGCTCTGCTGCTCGAAGGCTATGTGACCCTGGGCAGGTTCCTCACGGTCTTCAGACCGCATTGTATGTTGAGGACAATAGCAGCATCCACTCTCTGGGCTCTTGTGAGAATCTGTGGTACAGAGCTAAGAAAGCATCTTTAGACATGAGGGGGAGGCACAGTGGAGAAAGTACTTGCTGCACAAGTATAGGAGCTTGAGTTCAAGTCCCCGGCACTCAAAAATAAGAATCTGGGTGCAGAGACACATGCTTGTAGTCCCAAGTGCTGAGGTGGAGGTAGAGAGCTCCTTGGGACTTGCTGGCCAGCCAGTCTAACCAAATCAATAAATGTCAGGTTCAGTGACAGACCCTGACTTGAAATATAATGTGCAGAGTGACTGAAGAAGACATATGCCATCAACCTCTGGCTTACACATGCACACATGCATACATATAATAATAATAATAATAATAATAATAATAATAATAATAGTAATAATAGTAATAATAATAAATAAATAAACTTTAGAAATCACCCTTACACTTGACAGCCACAGCTTGGGCCAGGCTGTGGGCAGAAGTGGATGCAGGCTGGCAGATGATCTTAGGGAATGGAATGACATGGGCTGTGAGGGTCCCAGATGGGAGGGCAGGTAGATCACAGGACTACAGCTGTATGCATTTCTCACTGTACTGACAACACACACTTGGTGCTATGCTTTAATGGGGTATGTTTCCTCCAAAATGTATGCTGAAATTTGGTCCCCAGAGGTGCTGGTCAGTCTTTTTGTCACAGTGAAGAATGCCTGAGAGGGGGCAGAGGTCTCCTTTGGCTCCCAACTCACTGTTCCTGCCCACCACCAGGGTGTTCTATCGCCGCAAGTGGAGCGTCATGGCTGAGGGCTTGGGGTGAGGTAAGGTAGTTTACATCATTGTATCTGGGAAGCATAGAAGAGACAGGAAAGAGCTAGGAACAAGATATATATTTCTAGGGCACCCCCTACCCCAGTGCTACATTTCTTCTAATTAGGCCTCCACCTTCCGCATCCATCACCTCTAACATGTCACTCAAATGCTGACTCTACCAGAGGACAAATACTCTTAGGAAGCCGGAGCCCCTGGGATCCAACTACTTCCCAAAAGGCCTTTGGAATGCTTCTGCACTGGGGATTGGACCTTCAACATATGGACTTTCTCGGGGAGAGACCTCATCTCCAAACCAGAACTATGAGAGAGTGCTGAAGCCTTTAGTGCAATTCAGAGGGCACCACCTTTGTGAAGACACCAATGCTGTACTGAAGGCAGTGAGTTAGCTCTGATGGGAGTCATCTCAGACAGGATGCTCTAGATGTGAGCTCAGCTCCTTTTTTCCCTCCTCCCAGATGACTGATGCACTGTGGCTCTCATGTTGTGTGTTGTATATCTCCCCCTTATCTGTGTAAAGGCAATGACATACAGAGCCCACCCAGGTGGTCCAGGATGCCCCTTTTATAGCTAGAACATCATCACGTGTACAAATCCCCTACTCCCCATTTTTAAAAAAAAGCAGCACTTATAACCTAGGCCCGAATCTTTGAAAGCCAGTATACATTATGAGGTGGGTTTTAGGAATAGGGTCCGGACATGTGATTAGAAACTCTCCTCCCTAGATAAGCATACACAGGACCTGGAACCCCCAAGAGAAGTCATGTGACACAGGTTCTGGGCAATTGATTACCTGGAAAATTGTCACCCAGCAGATGCAAGAATGGACATGCATATTGGTGTTGTGGGAGACACAACATTCTAACTCAGCACCCAGCAATAGTCACTACATGCCCATCACCATAGTCACTTTACCGCTCTCAATGCATTGTGGATGGATGCTGCTGGGCCTTGAGGAATCCTCATTTGCTCCAGTAGACCAAAGGGATTCTATCCTGAAGACCCATGAGATTCATCTAGGAGTTTAGGATACCTGGTGGGTGCTGGAGTCTTCCACCCGTCACACATTCTGATGCAGTGTGGAGGGGGTGGATTTACCAGCGTATGTCAGAACAGTGCAAATTTTCTGAGCACATTACCAAGGCTGAGCACCCACAGACATCTGGTAACCCATAAAGGACGGAAGGCAGTGGGAACACATGGAACCACATATGGGTGTTTCTGGAATACATCTTTTTAGATATTCAGAGGCTGTACTGGAGTGTGAGAATTGAGCAAGGAGATCTGGTAGCTGTGGTTTATCAGGCATCCTGTGGTAAGATCTGGGGCAAGCAGGGAGAGGAGGCCGAGATGAGGAGTATGAGGCAGCTCCCTAGTGGAGATGCTCTCTTCTGACTGAGCAGACTTCATAGTACCTTTATCACACCTGGAAAGACTGTCCTTAAGTATTGGCACATTCATAGGGATCAGGACCTAGGATTTCAGTGTGCCTTTGGGAGAAAAAAGTTGACAGGCAATGCCTGTCCTTTCTATGACGACCAACATACCCTAGGATGTTTGCTCAAAGCTATCCCAGACAGTCCATATCTTAAAATATTGATCAGTCCCAAGCAACCTGAGAGAGTTACCAGTCACTACCACACCCCCATCATGTCCTACACAACCTTCTTGCCTCAAACCCCAGCTTAAGGCAGGACCCACAACACTGTTTATTCTGATGGTTGCTGGTCTTGGTCTTCCTACCAGGCAGTGTGTTAGCAAACCTTCTGGATTAATTAAGTAGAGTCAATGTTTAGAGTCAAACAAAGTGGCCTTGAATTCTGCCCATGCCCCTCAGGGGCAGAGTAATGCTAACTTTCTCTGATGACTGTCACTGTCTTGTCTTTGAAATAAGAGCAGTGCCTGAGTTTTGCAGCTGGCTTCTCGAGAGACTCAGACTTCCATCTGCATGGTGTCTGTATAGGACCTACAGCAAAGCTTGTTGTCATTGTGACTACTGAAAAGTGTTATCTGCCCTGATATCCTAGACTGGGAAAAAGAGGAAAGAGGAGGGGAAAGAAAGGGCTGGAAGGGAGGGAGGGAAGAAGTGAGGGAGGGAGAGAGGGAGGGAAGAAGTGAGAAAGGGAGGGAGGGAGAGAGGGAGGGAGGGAGGGAGGGAAGGAGTAGAATACCAACACTTCCAGGGCATAAGCAGCCAGACAGAGAAACACCAGGATCTTCTAGAAGCAATAATCTACATCAGATGCTATGATGAGTTCTTGAAACCCCAAAGACTAACATGTGTCCCCGGATGTAGGGAGCTCATCTGAGATCCAGCACCACACAAGCAGCAGAACATCATAGGGGTTTTTGCTGTCACGGAGGACCAGGCTGAACCCAGTGTGAAGGATGGACGGGTACTTCCTAAGTACAGACATGATTTCTGGCCACTTCTTTCCAAACACGTAGACTATTGTGGCAGAAGTGAATCATTTCAGCTCAGAGCACCTTTTTGCTTTTGATAAAGGAATTGAATAGCTACTTCTAAACCTAACCCAGAATTTTTTCAGGTTATAATTTTACCACCTCCAGAGCACATTGGGGTTTTGTGGCCATGTATTTAGGGCGATGCCACCCCCTCCTCTGAACCCACCCACCACACCAACTACAAAGCAACCCCTAAGCCCACTCAGTGGGAGCCGGAGTCTGCATTCCTAACCCGCACTTCTCTTTTCCTTGCTCTGGGACGCAGTTACCCCCTCGCTGCTCTGATTCACAGGAGTAGGAAAAAAAAGCTAAGAATTTTCCTTAATTTATAGGACCTTTTCCTAAAAGTAGTATTTTTCCAAAATTACCTTGTATTTTTAGCATAATTTAACATTCTACTGTATTATGAGATGAAATTTTCCTCTCTGGATTACTTTCATAGCTATCTGGTGACATAAAAGGTGTATTTTCAGAAGGGATGTAACTGTGTCTAGCAGCACTCCTGAGAGATGGAACGGGGTTCATAAAGAGGAGTGATTGCTTTCCCCAGAGTGGGACAGCTAAGTATCCACCCCAAGTCAGGCTCCACTTCCTCCATCAGGTTCCATGAGCTGAGGTCTTAACTGCTACACAGCCCAATGTCACTGCTTAGCCACCTCATTTGTAAAATCATGCCATAGGTGAGCATAGCTAGTCAATAATTCCCAAAACAGGTAGCAATCAGAAAGCAGTTGTTAATGTTATCATTGCCTTTGTCCGGCCTTGTCCTCAGTCCAGGCCAGGATCCAACAAGAGGCAAGGCAGCTTTAGGGAGGAGCATTGTGATGAGTTTTCAGTCTAGCCCTGCCCTCTTCTAGCAATAGGAACTTGACAAATAATGCAAATTGTCCAGGCAGGAGTGAAGATACTCTAAAGAGAAACACTTGTGTCCCACCCATTATCACCATTGAAGCAGCCAATGTACTGAAAGGAATAGCGTGATCAAAAAGAAAAGGTTTGAATAGATATGATCCCCTTAGACTCACATGTTTGAATGCTTGGCCCATAGGGAGTGTCATTATTAGGAGAAGTGGCCTTGTTGGAGGAGGTGTCTCACTGTGAAGTAGGTATGGCCTTGTTGGAGGAAGTATGTCACTGTGGGGGCAGGCTTTGAGTTCTCACATGTTCACGCTAGGCCTAGTGTGACAATCTCTTTCTGCTGCCTCTGGATCAAAATGTCTAACTCTCAGCTCCATCTTCAGCACCATGCCTGCCTGCATGCTGCCATGCTTCCCACCATGATGATAATGGACTGAACCTATAAAATTGTAAGCCAGCCCCAACTAAATGTTTGTCTTTATGAGACTTGCTTTGGTCATGGTGTCCCTTCACAGCCATAGAACACTGATTAGACAGAAAGGTTGAAGTTATGTTTCAAGGAAGGAGATTTCACTGAGTACAGACCAACTTGCAGGAGGAGCTGAAGCCAGGGCAATGATAGACCAGTGATGGGTGGGGCGACATGTTGACCAAGACTGCTTAGTTATGCATACCTCTTGCCTTCTGTTTAAACCTAAACCTCACATCACAACCTAAGCAGTTGGCTTGAGGCTCACTGGACATCACTATGTGTTCCTTTTCCCAATGTGCCCGCAATGATATATCTCTTCCATCTATTTTTAACCATCACTTGCCTCTGAGTTGCGTATTATGGATGGGCAGTCGAGCCTAGCTAACTAGGATTGCCAGGTACCAGGCTCTGACCCTAACAACTCCAGCAACAACCTGACTCCAACTTGGTTTTTATCATCTGTAAAGAGGAACTACATAGGCCCATGAATGTCCTGGAAGATCTGGCTCCACAACTAGGCCTAGTAAACCCTCATTTGCTTAAGCTCCTTCCATCCTCTCCTAACCCGGCCTGTAACATCCTCCTCCTGCAGAGTCAGTGATTGGTACTGTAACTTTCTACAACAGGACATGGTAAGAGAGTGGTGAGCAAGCATGTCTGCCATAGCTCCATACCCCCTTAGGGAAGTACTCTCGGGGAGAAGGGCTCTCCTGGATATATGCTGCTATCATGAAATGCCACTGGCAGGTTATCTTTATGAGTCTGGAAGTCTGAGGGAAAAGGTTTTGCAGTAAAAGAGTACCTCGATGATTAGGGCAAGGAATGCCACAAAACTCATACCACACTATGCAGCAGACATCACACAAGTGATTTATTCAGATACAAAGGCCACCTCTGAGTGGAGATGGAAAACGGGGGAGGGGGAAAATGCAGGTCCTGATGGTGCAGGCTTTATAGAAGGTATGGAGAATGTGCATAGGGAAAATACATGACAGTGGTCTTTAGTGATGACGGATCATTAGCACTGAGCCATTGAAAGTGGGGAGGAATCTGGTTCTGGAATATAGGTAGTTCTTGGTTGGCTAACACAGAGATTAAGGTGTTGGTGGATTTGGTGGAGGTTATTTTCTGCTTCCAAGATGGTGTCTCTCAGTGTCTTCACATGTGGAAGAAGGTTGAAGTGTTAGCTGGGCAATGGTGGCACACGCCTTTAATCCAGCACTTCAGAGGCAGAGGCAGGCAGATTTCTGAGTTCAAGGCCAGCCTGATCTACAGAGTGAGTTCCAGGACAGCCAGGGCTACACAGAGAAACCCTGTCTCAAAAAAAAAAAAAAACTGAAAAAAGAAAGAAAGAAAGAAAGAAAGAAAGAAAGAAAGAAAGAAAGAAAGAAAGAGAGAAGGTTGATGGGTGAGAAGAGTCTGTCTAGTTTCCTTCCCCTTTGTGATGGGTCCACCTTCATGATTTAATCACCCCAGAAAGGATTTAGCCCCAACATGGTGGTTTGCAGAACTGTATCAGAGACCTCATCAGTGCTTTTCATCTGGGTGTCCACCACAGACTCAGCGCCCAAGAGATGGTGCCTCTTACCCCCTTTCTCCTACACTTTTTTCTCTGAGACTCACAAGGAAGGACACAAGTGTCCTTTCTCTAGATGCTGCAGATGCTGTGGATTCTGTTAAACAGAATATTCCAGTGACCTCGTGGTCCTTTGGGAAATGAAGCCAAGCATACAGCAGCTCAGGGAAGTAGAGAAAGCCCTGGGAGCTCCAGGAGCGCCCTGGGCAGGGTAGAAAGCCTCAGAGCACCCATGTATGCAGTAAGCATCCACTGCTGGCCTTCTGTCTATCCACCACTCCCTGCATTCTGAGGATACAGGAAAAGACAAGTGTAGAGTCAGCCTGCACACAGGGATGCGGACCACAAACCTTACCAAGTAAGGAAAGCTAACAGTGTATCCTTCATAAAGCTTAAGGCAGTGAGGAGAGACTTAATTAACAGGCAGTTCTGTGCTCTACTGCTGCATCATGATGAGATGAGAGATTGGAGAGCAGCCAAATCAGGCCTGGGAGGTCTCAAAATGAAAGTTAGAGAGGATCTCTGTAAGGAAGGACCTGGAGACAGAGATGGTGAGAGGAGAGAGCAGGATGCGCAGGTGTCTTTGAAGGCCATGCCAGAAAGACAGACCATGGCATGTGAAAAGGCCCCTGGGCATGATATTAAGAACAACAATCAGGGAGCTAAAGCTGGAACACAGAAAGAAAGGAAATGCCTCCAGAGAGATGTTAGCCATGGGAAGGGGTTAAGAGGTCATTGTGGGAAAAACTTTGGCTTCACCTACAGTGACTTTGGACATGAGGGTGAATTTTAAATAGAACAGTGGCAAGCAAAGTACCCTTTGCTTCCCATTCGTGATGGCTTCTCTCCTGGAAATAATCCAGGGCACTAAGAGAGATAGGGGGAACTCAGAGGGAAAACTATCCAGTGATCCAGGCAGAGCATCACGAAGGCTCCCAGCAATAGGGTAGCCATCGGAGTGGTGATGAGTCTCAGGTGCAGGCTGTACCAAAGGTGATGTCCCTGCTGGATCCGTGAGTGAAGATGGCTGGCTAGAGGAGCCCTCCTGGCTGTAGGTGACTCGCTTAGCCAAGGCCTGCAGAGAGGTGGGGCCCCTTAGCAGCAGCAAACCACAAGACTCTGCCATTTCTCAGACAGCCCAGGTATAGAGTCAGCCTGCACACAGGGATGCGGACCACAGGGTTCATCCCATTTCATCACAAAGTGACATGAAGGTGAACATCATCACACTTCAAAAAAGAAAGTTAACACTGGGTGGTTTGAAATTCTTTCTAAGGTGGCTCATCTTCTCTGTTGGCACAGACTCTCTGACAGCCGGACCACTGAATCTCCCCTTTCCTCTTCATGACTCACAGACTCTCTGTGGACAAACAAGGCACCACCATTAGAGCAAGGTGCCCTTCACCACCCACAGTGCTTTCAATTATTCTTTACAACAGCCCTATGGATCTGATGTCTTTGTTTTACACAGAGACACCATAAGTCTAAATGTGTTTGATCAGAGGGTCAAGGAATGTATGAGTGCCTAGGCTCTTACATACTGTAAACTCGTTTTCAATCAGAATAAATGGAATTGCGGAAGTCTCTGGCATTACTTCTTGGGAAGTGCCACTCAAAAACCACTGTCACCTTGCCTTTTATCAGTAGATGTTTGTAGGAATGAAGGAGTCAAGTCTGGCAGCTGTAACAAGGAAGCCTTTGAGGGGTGAGGAAACAGGCTTTCATATATCCAAAAGTTGGTTTGAACTACTTGTGAAGTCAAGAATGACCATGAATTTAGGGTCCTCCTGGTATTACAGATGTGTGTCTTACAGCCAGCCAGCCCCACCCTGTCCCTGCTCCCACCCCCAGTGCTGGGGTCACAGGCAGGATTAATGTGCAGCCATACCTGCCTTTTTACATGAGTGCTAGGGATTTGGTTTTTTGTTTTTTTTTTTTAATTAGATGTTTTCTTTATTTACATTTCAAATGATATCTCCCTTCCTGGTTACCTCTCTGAAAAAAATATCAAAAACAAAAACAAAAAACACACCCTGTTTCCTCCCCCAATTCCTGCTCACCAACCCATCCTCTCCTACTTCCTGGCCCTGGCATTCTCCTACACTGGGGAATAGAACCTTCACAGGACCAAGGGCCTCCCCTGCCCTTGATGACCAACTAGGCCATCCTCTGCTATACATATGCTGCTGGAGCCATGAGTTTCCCCCATGTGTACTCTTCAGTTGGAGTTTTAGTCCCTGGGAGCTCTGAGGATACTAGTTTATAATGTTGTTCGTCCTAAGGGGCTGCAAACCCCTTCAGCTCCTTGGGTCTTTTCTCTAACTCCTTCACTGGGGACCCTGTACTCAGTCCAATGGATGGCTGTGTGCCTCTATTTCTGTATTAGTCGGGTACTGTCAGAGCCTCTCAGGAGACAGCTATATCAGGCTCCTGTAAACCAGCACTTGCTAGCATCCACAATAGTGTCTGGATTTGATGATTGAATATAGGAAGGATTCCCAGATAGAGCAGTCTCTGAATTGTCCTTCCTTCAGTCTCTGCTCCACACTTTGTCTCTGAAACTCCTTCCATGGGTATTTGTTCCCCCTTTTAAGAAGGAACAAAGTATCTATACTTTGGTCTTTCTTCTTCTTGAGTTTCTTGTGGTTTGTGGATTGTATTTTGGGTATTCCGAGCTTCTGAGCTAATATCCACTTATCAGAGAGTGCATGCCATGTGTGTTCTTTTGTGACTGAGTTAACTCACTCAGGATAATATTCTCCATATCCATCCATTTCCCTAAGAATTTCATAAATTCATTGTTTTTAATAGTTGAATAGTACTCCATTGTGTAGATGTACCACATTTTCTGTATCCATTCCTCTGTTGAGGGACATCTGGGTTGTTTCCAGTTTCTGGCTATTATAAATAAGGCTGCTATGAACATAGTGGAACATGTGTCCTTATTACATGTTGGAGCATCTTCTGGGTATATGCTCAGGAGTGGTATAGCTGGGTCCTCAGGTAGTACTAATTCCAATTTCCTGAGGAACAGTCAAACTGATTTCCATAGTAGTTGTACCAGCTTGCAATCCCACCAGCAATGAAGGAGTGTTCCTCTTTCTCCACAACCTGGACAGCATCTGCTGTCACCTGAGTTTTTGATCTTAGCCACTCTGACTGGGGTGAGGTGGAATCTCAGGGTTGTTTTAATTTGCATTTCTCTGATGACTAAGAATATTGAACATTTCTTTAGATGCTTCTCGTGCATTCAGTATTCTTCAGTTAGAATTCTTTGTTTAGCTCTGTACCCCATTTTTAATAGGGTTATTTGATTCTCTGGAGTCTAACTTCTTGAGTTCTTTCTATATATTGGATATTAGCCCTCTATTGGATATAGGATTGGTAAAGATCTTTTCCCAATCTGTTGGTTGCCATTTTGTCCTATTAACAGTGTTCTTTGCCTTACAGAAGTTTTGTAATTTTATGAGGTCCCATTTATCAATTCTTGATCTTAGAGCATGAGCTATTGGTGTTCTGTTCAGGAAAATTTCCCCTGTGCCTATGTGCTCTAGGCTCTTCCCCATTTTCTTTTCTATTAGTCTCAATGTATCTGGTTTTCTGTGGAGATCTTTGATCCACTTGGACTTGAGCTTTGTGGAGATAGGTGATAGGAATGCTAGGGATTTGAATTCAGCTCCTGATGCTTGCTCAGGAGCCCTACCCTCAGCCGAGAGTTGTTTATTGAACAAACCTTTGCTAAAAGCTATGCTTTGTGCCATGAGCCACAGAAGCACAAGAGTCCCTTGGAATCCCAGAATCCCACTGAGTTCTAATCACGACACAAGCAACGGTGACTACATCCAACATCTATCTTTTAGTTTTTCTTTTCTGTGCAAGGCTGGACCAGTTAATGAGGTAGATTTTGTGCACATCAGGAGTGGAAGAAACACATATATCCTTGATACCGTGATCCATGTTTTTCTTACAAACTGAGGCTTTCTAGTTGTCTCATGGGAGGGGGAAGAATGTAATGAATGCTAAAATAAAACTAAGATAATATTCATCGAGGAATACATTTTCTTCTCTTAATGGTCAGTTTTTCAATGCCTACTTTGAAATACAAAGTGCAGTACAATGAAGACTGTTTTCCCCCTTATCGTGATCATGGTGGGAAACTGACTTGTCCCTGCTTTCTCTGAGACTAGCTAGTGCTGTGTGGCCCCATCTGCCTCTTGCTGCGCCAGCAGCCAGTGCTCGCTGCAGAGGAGAATCTTACAGCGTGGCTTTACAACCAGCTAGCTAGTTTGCTAACTGTTTACTGGCTATTTTTGTTTCTCCCTTTCCACAGAAAAGCCTGGACTCCTACTGCTTCCTCGTCTTTGCCACAATATGTATCGCCGGTGCTATCTACTTCTATTTTGTCCTCCCGGAGACCAAGAACAGAACCCATGCAGAAATCAGCCAGGCATTCGCCAAGAGGAACAAGGCTCACCCCCCAGAGGTGAAGGCTGACTCAGCCATGGCAGAGGAGAAGGCCAACAGCCAGACTGAGCCAGATCCATCCTCCACGCTGGACAGCTATGGCAAAAACAAAATTGTCTAAATGTGTGTTCTTGCAACAGTAACCCAAGATTTTCCAAACACTTACAAGGCTTCAGGTGACCCAAGCCATGTGAGACTCTTATACTGGGGAGTTAGGAAGAGACCTGTGGGAATCGAACCTCACAGCTGCATGTCCGAACTCCCCTGGAAGCATTCCTAGGTTTGCCACACTCAGCATACTATACAGACCAAAAGCTATCTTCCTCATGACTGAGCCCATAGTTTTGAAATAAAGTTTGGGGAAAAGGAACAGGTTGCCTTCTTGTAGGAAAGCCATCTGGGCACTCATTGTACTAGGAATGGCAGCCTGGGGCTTGTCTCAGCTGTGTTGTTGCTAAGCAACCCTGACCTCCTCTCAGCCTCTAGCCTCCAGGCCCCCAGACCTTGGAAGACATTCTGAATTCCATGGGAAGATTCTTTGTCCCACTAACCAACACCTGTTGCTGATCTTTGGCTCTGCGCTGTGGACCTGAGGCTTAGGAACACTTCATACCGACCCACCATGCTGCTGATCCTACCAAGATAATAGGCTCAGTCCTCAGCGCTCAAGGATACCAGGCTGTCTTTAATTCAGACTGTTACAAAGAGCACACAGAGGATCATCAAAGAGCACACAGAGGATCAACAAATCATACGAAAAAGAACTTTGTGGTACCTGGGGGCAGAGACTGCAAGGTGGGCTCTGAGCACTGAGAATGATTCTGAGACTAAACCTAGGTTGGACGGGAAAGAACACTGAGATTGACTGACGATGTCTGTCCTGGATGTAGGAATGACAGCTTTAGTTCCTGAGCCTTGTGTTGGCAAGGTGAAGGAGAGTCATCTTCAGAGGTAACAAAGTGGCTAGAAAGACACTCGGCATCACTCCCAGTGCTCAGGTGAAGGCTGGGGCGGCGGGGATCACCTGTCTCAACGGTTGTTTAGAAAGTCAAAGAGGTGGTTCTAAAGGATGGTGTTTGAGTGGGCATCTGGTTGGGGCAACTTGCATTTTGTCATGTTTGGCTGAATCCCTTCTTCTGCCTCCGAAACAAAGTATGTATGACAAATGTCATAAGCAAGTGGCAGGTACTTCAGCTGACATTGGCGGGTTTAAGTTTAGGATGGCTCAGAGGGTATGTGGTTCCTGGAGAGGAAATCTCCAGAGCAGGCAACCCTGCTGTTTTCCTGATGGTTGTGGACAAGGAGGGCCTTAACCCAAACCTGTGTTCTGACTTCTCCCTCCCCATTGGACACTCTCCATCTTGGGCCTCTTCTTGGTGCATTCCCAGCTCTCTGTGAACCATGCCATCCAGCACTGGTTTGAACACAGTGTGTTGGTATAGAGAAAATGCAACATATAGATTTGACAGGGGCCTGTCACCAAGGGAACCAAGTAATTGCAAAACAGAAATCATAACATTTGAAAGCTGCCATTCACTTGGAGATTTAAGTATTATGTCAATAAATATTTATTAGTCAATCACTATTCTGCCTTGACTGAGTACTGAAGACAGATCCATGGGCAAGGAAACACACGGCTCTGACCTTCACACTCTCATGTCTGACAGAGATGCACCATCAAAGCACTAACGGTGAGGTGAAGCACCATCGGTGGGGGGTGGACAGTGGTGTGGGGACACGTAGTAGGAACAGATGGAAACTTAGTGAAGAAAGAGGAATGCTTTCCTGGACAAGAGATAGAGCAGACCCAGGGCCAGTGACCATGAGGCCAGAGGCCAGCAATTATTACTATGTTCTTATATTTGAAATTATAGTGAAGCCACACTAAGGGCATTTTGAAAAAAAAAATGAAACTCATAATAAAACTGATCATCTCCCTCACTTCATTGTTTCACTTTTCACATACAGCCCTATCCATTTCCTGCCCATTATTAATCCACTTGCAAGCACAGAATACACAAAGCACGATTACAATCATCTTTCTCTTATCTCTTATTTTTCCCCACTTGATATTAAAGCAAATACATCATATGAACTCTGAAGACTTCTGTTCACACTCTGGTATCCGCTGCAGAGACTTCTCTACATAGGAAGCTGTTTCTTGTATCCTAGAAGAAAATGGAGATCCAAAAGTCAGAGTCAGGTGCACCCTGAAGGCCTGTGGGCCAAAGTTTTTGCTGGGTAACCGTGGCCATTTGTGCTCTACATCCTTGCACGGTCACCAAGAGAAGCTTGGCTGTCAGTCTCACCCTCTGATTCCCACACAAGCTCTAGGTGTGAGAACCTTGTCAATCCATTTCGTCTATTTCCTTATCTCAAGCAAATGCATACAGACCCCAGCACAGGCCCAACACAGTTCCCAGGCACATACACAAGGAGACCTGAAAAAACAGAACAGAGACTTCCAAATGAAACTGAAGTGGACTCACTACCCACAAAGACAGGGTAAGGACTTCTGATCTTAATTTAACCAGACCAACTTCCTGCTTTCAAATAAAAATAAACAGAAGGTTTTAACAAGGCATTTCCTCCTCTTAAAGTCCCTGAAATAAAGATAATTCTTTCAGCTTCTGGTGCTAAAGTACACACACTAAGTCATGTCTCTCTGGCTAATATAACTAAAAGCCGGGACAGAATCTCAATATAAACACACACAGACTTGTTAAGAAAGCAGGTAAACTGAAGGTGGGATTTAAACTGGAAGAACAGTTCATGCAGCCATGAGTCCCTGCACCTTCCCCTCCCCCATGCACAGCTTAGGTTCTAAGACAGCAATGTCCAAAACCACAGAATGGGTAACCAAAAGAGAAGCTCTGCAAGAAACCAACCGTTCCTCCATTCAGGGTGACAGAAGGAAAGAGGGCCCTGCCTGGAGCTGACAGTCATAACTGCATAGGCACTTAAAGAAAATGCTTCTCACTGATGGGGAAATGGGCCTCTATGTTCCAGGCAGTACACAGAAGGGAATGCCCATTATTCCATCACTCTTGCTGCCTCGCTGCCTCTCTGCCCCTACCCCTCTCCTCTCTCTCCTCCTATGGCCTCTTTCCTTCAGATCCAAGCTCATGTATATTATAACACAGTAGTGAGGGAAAAAAAAAAACCTTGCATTTCTAACCAAAAGAGAAGAATGTAGGGTGACAGAGGGAGGTGGGGCATAAAGAGACAGCTGAAGACAGGGACACCCTAAACTTGCAAATGATATTCTGGGTTTGCACCAGCATGAAGATGACCAGAGGGAATTTGAAAATCAAAATACTTGTAGACCCCAGCACAGACCCAGTCCAGTTCCAAGGTGTACACACAGGGTGGACTGAAAGAATGGCAAAGACTTCCCAATGAAATGGAAGTGGAGTCACCACCCACAAAGCCAGGGTAAGGACTATTGATCTGAATTTGACCAGACCCATATGCCTGCTTCTAAATAAAGGCACACAGAAAGTTTTTAAGTAAGAGTTCATGCATAATATTTAAAATACACAGGTTAAAAGTGTGTGTGGGAGTGTGTGTGTGTGTGTGTGTGTGTGTGTGTGTACATGTGTGTTTGTGTGTGTGTATGTGTGTACAGGAGATAGAAACTGGCCAAGTAGAACAGAGCTACTACAGCATCAGCTCTGAGAATGTTCTTGCTGTGTAGATGTGAAAACTTGAATTCAGATCCCAGCACCCACACAAAAAGGTGGACGTGGCCATGCACTGTTCACCCAGAAGAACAGGGGACAGAGACAGAAGGGTTGCTGGGGTTTGCAAGCAAACAGTACAGCTCCAGGTTCAGTGAGAGACCCTGCCTCAAATAAATATAGTAAAGACTGACAAGACATCCACAAGATGCTCACATGCACATTCACACACGCCTGCACACCCCCACACACAGAAATACCAACCATACTTATACAAGCACACAGGAAAAGAAAGAAAAAGAAGAGGAGAAAAGAAAAAAAGTTAGCCAGCTATTCAATGGCTGGCTTCAGAATATAATGCAATCACCCAGCACATGGGTGGAGAAAGGCAAGGCTAGCATTTGGCTGGACTCCGCTTCTGGCAGCTGGATTTAGTGAGTGCTGTTAAAGCACTTGGTACTTGAAGTTCCTTCATCTTCGTAGGGACAAGTACCAAGTGGAACAAACTTCATTTGTTGGCGTTGATGGTGAAGGAAGGGTACTCAGATAGGGCTAAGCTGCTATCACAGCCCTGAGCTCCCCACCCCTGGCTTTTGCCTCCAACACTCAATATTCTATCTTGACTTCTATCGCCTCTTATTTCTAGTTTCTCTTGCAACTGAAACTCGATCCATACAGGTTGTGACAGGAGAGTGCCCGAGGCAAATAAGAATCCATGAAGCAAATCCAATTCTTTTGACACACTGCTGGTTATTTCCCTGGGGCACAGCCGCCTGCGGGTGCACATGGCTTCTTAGTGCTTGGTGCCCTATCTGCCAGCGTGCTGGAGCTGTCTATGGTGCTGACCCAGCCCTCCTGCTTGCTTGGGTTCATTTGTCCTGGGGCTATGGAAAGACTTTCATATGGTTGACTGTGATGTTGGAGGTGGTCTGTGAAGTAAATATTATCAGGCTTATATTATATACCCCAAGATCTATTCTTCCTGCTCAGAGCAGCCACATTCAGAGCATCTGTCACTGACTTCCAGGACCATCGTGTCTGCAGAAAAGTAACTCTGGTCCATTTGCAGCACACACATATCAGACCCTGCTCTGTGGCCACCTCCTGGCTATGGAGCATGTGAGGCAAGGTAGCAGCAGTGGCAGTGGCCTTAATAAATTATATCTCATAGTGTATCTGACCTCATATGATCTGTGAGGACCTTGTAACTGCCTTTGACCATGAAAGTCTCAGAAAAGATGACTTGCACCAATGATTATAACCAATATACTCCAGAATTGCCCCCACTGAGAATGTGAGCACTTCAAAGGAATGGTACATGCTAGATTCTTTGGAAATGCAAAAATGGCTCAAATGCCCAGAAAGTTGAATTCTCATATCCACCACCAAAAAAAGTAGAAAAAAATAACTATGATGGAGTTAAAACTAGAAACAAAATCGGCTTCCCGTCCCCTTCCCTGACTCATGAGACCTGTGAGCAGTATTCCATCCTCATTACCTAACTCATCCTCTCTTTGTCTTCTCTCTAAATGCTACACTGTAACCACACCACTTAACACAGCTGTGACTCCTATCCCAACCTCATTACCTAACATCACCGTATCTTTGTCTCCTTTCTAAATGCTACACTGTAACCACACAACTCAACACAGCTGGGCTTTCATACAATAGAAAGTAAGCATGAATTGTAACTAAAGACATTTGTCATATGCACCCAATTAGAAAAGGTTGTATTTCTTAATGTAAAAAAGACATTTAAGTAGGGTCTGGAGAGGCAGCTCAGCAGTTAAGAACACTGACTGCTCTTCCAGAGAACCTGGTTTTGATTCCCAGCACCACATGGTGGCTCACAACTGTAACTCTGGTTCCAGGGGAGCTGATATCCTCCTGAGGTGGGCAACAAGAATGCACATGGTACGCAGACATACATGTTAGCAAAACACACAAATACATAAAAATAAATCTTTTTAAAAGTAATTGAATTAAAACATGAAAAAATCTAAGTGCTACTTGAGCAAGATTAATCTAGATCCTTTGAGACTAAAAGGCCACAAAAAGAGAGGGTCCAGCTGCCTTAACTGTCTCAGCTGAGCCCAGATCCAGAGGTCCCTCCACCAGAAACCAGCTGTGTGCATAGGCTCAAGAGGAGGAATAGAACTACCCAGCTGATTCACAGAACCACAAGACATGATAAGTTATTGATGTCTAAGCCACCAGCTTTATTTTTATTATATTTATTATATATTATCTAAATGTCATAGACAGATAATAAATCGATAAACATGTCTGTATTTATTATATTTAATCATGTATAGGTCATGTATGGAGGTGCATCTGAGGACATTGCCCATACAGGGCCAGAAGAAAGCATGGGATCCCTGGATCTGGGTGGCAGGTGGTTGTAAGCCACTTAACATGAATGCTGGGAACCACACTGGGTCCTCTGAAAAAGTAATACATACTCTTAACTGCTGAGCTATTTCTCCAGTGTCTGATTAAGTCATTAACTTTTGTTTTATTTATTAAGCTGAAATGACTAGCTAATAGGAACTGTTATTTCTGTTTGGGTGTCTCTACTAATTCTGTGAGTTCTTTTGCCAAACAAATGCAGAGTTAGTATTCTCTGGGTTGATGGTTCTTGTCTCCAGACCGGTGCTAGGTGCCTATCATATGCCTTTACTTGGTGATAGGAATGTAAAACTGGATAAAACAAATCCTCTGGAGAGAGAAGATGGCAGAGGGCACTCAAACCTTGTTGGCGAGAGTCTTCAGAGAACAATCTGAAGACAGCTAAATAACAAGTCTAGACATGCCACTGGAACAATAATGGCACAAATGCCATGTGAGTAACCAATCAATTAGATTTAAACCCACTGTACAAGATGAAATCCATAGATAAGTCATAGACCCTAGGAAAGAACCTATCACTATTATCCTGCTAAATGGACATAGTATTAAACCAATTCCTAAACTTAGTATACCCATAGATTAACATATCTTTCAACCGTCAATCAAAGAAGCTTTTGTTTGCAGTAGATGGTAATCAACAGAGACCCACAACTAGCTCGTGTACAGAGAGTAGGAAACAGCAGAATGCTCAGACCTATATGGGACATATATACCACATACCTCTCCTCCAAAGGTTTACAGATCACTGAAGAAGGAAGGAGTCTAAGAAGCAGAGGTACTGAGTGACTGTAGGAGACAACATCTTCTGGACAGCATAGCAAGGCAGCTGAGCATATGGACTCACAGTGGCTGTGCCATCATGCACAACCTGTGCAAGTCTAAGCCAGACCGTATCTTACCATGAACAGGCACATGAGTGAGGCACAAGGCCCCACCCCTAGCTGAGGCACTATTGGGAGTTTTTAGCTGCTGGGTGAGAAAGGAAGTCTAGCCCCTAATAAATCAGTCACCATCCAGTGGAAGATCACACACACACATCCAGGGATATTTGGGCAGCACAATTGGTTTGGAAGAGAAGGGGAAAAATACACACGAAGTTGGGTGTGAAGGGAAGTAGGGAGATCTGGCAAGAGCTGGGGAGGCGGTGAACAGGATCAGGACATTAATAGGAGCATTTGTCTAACATTCCCTCTCTGAAGACTTTCTTCCTTCTCTTCACATTGGTAGCACCCATCAATCCTTCATGGGTGTGACAAGGCATCCCTGACTCCAGAGCTTTCTGTATCCCTACTACCCTCTTTCAGTTCACTGTCTCATTCCTGCATGTTCTCTTGCTGATGTTTTCCTTGATGCTTCAGGGTTGCTGTGAGTTATTCTCATGGAGTTCCTCCTCAGTTAGACTCTAAGGTCATCACATCAGGGTCACCTCAGAACCCCACAGCCCTGAGACCTGGTAAGCGCTTATTACACACTTACTAAAGGAATGAACGTTGATCTAGGTGTAAAGAGGCTGAGATGGGAACAACAGGGAGGGAAGGAGTGTGACTGGATGATTAGAAAACTCGATTCTCTGTGGGGAAATTGAGCTGAATCTCAGATGAGGACCAGAATGCCCTCAGACAACTGTGGGAGCAGATTTGAAGACTGGCTTCATGGGGATGAGAGAGTAAATAACCTATTCAGAGAAGGGCAAACTTCTGTGGACAAATGCCATGGCTCTGAGGGTACATGTTGGGAGATAAAGCTAAGCAGTGTTTGAGGTCTGAAAAATCATGATGGCCAGACCACTTCTTAAACACCTCTTGGGACCAAGACTGCCTCACATTTTTCATCATTGGCTAAACAAAGGTCTAGACAGACAAAACCTGATCACCATGCTGTGTCTTAATTGAATAAGTAATGAGAGTTGGGCACTGCAATCAGCCGCCTCCTCCTTTTGGCTGCCAGTGAATACTCATTAGCCAGTTGTGAACCCCAGAGAACAGAGGTCATGTTGAGTGACAGCAACCCAGCAAGCAGCTTTCTTAGGCATTTGCTGTAATTTACACGAAGATGCAGATATAATTATCTTGATCAGATTCACTTCTCCTGGCAAATTTGTACATGGGGTCAAGTAAATTTCCTCCCATTAAATCACACAGCATTTGGAGAGTGCGCCATTTCTCAGCCAAGAGCTAGATCCTGGAGAGAAGGCAAAAGGAAAAAGAGAAGAGTGCTCCCAGCAGGACCTGTGGGTGCTGGTGAGACTGTTTGGAGCCCAAACACCTAACAATTCCTCTAAGCCTCTTGAGTTTACAGCAGGCTAAAGCATGCAGCACTTTCTGGCCAGCACGAAACCTCAGCCTATGCCAAATGTATTCTTTGTGTGGTCTGGATGACATAAAGAGTGTCTACAAGGAGTTTTTCAGTCTGGGAGAAGTACTTCAGAGGGGATTCTGGTTTTGTGCAGACAGGAGAAGAAGAATGTTCATGTTCCTGCTGAACCTCCACTAGGCGTTAGCACATGTGTAGCAGAGGGTGAAGTGGGACCCATACATTGTCACAGCTCTCACTTCTCCTGCTTGAGATTTTTTTTATACCTTTTGTTTTTTTAAATTTGTCATATTCTTTAGAATTTATAAAATATTGTAACAATAAAAATGAGTACTATAAAAGTTGTTTGATATAAAACAACAATCAGTTGAACAGTCTTATGTAGATGCTTGTCTACAGCAATACTGAAAATACATACATTTGTCTCAATATAAATTTGAAATAACTCCAAATATATTAACTGTATATTTTAAAATAATACATCGCTACTAGTATTTTTTTCAATGAACATAAATAGATAAAGCCTTTTTGTTTCTTTGTTTTGTTTTTAGTAGAGCTTAAAATCTTGGCTATTACTGTGGTACAAGCCCAAAATATGAACAATTTTTAGACAATGGAGTTCATTGTAATAAGGCTGCACTTCAGTGACCCTCACATCACCAAAGGATTTTACCTCTATCTTAGCTAAGCTGAGAGTTGACAGTTCTGCTGCACCAAGGAATGAATTGTAGGCATGATTTTTGGATACAGATTTCCTGCTATGGTCAAAGCTATTTGACTTGAGTGATTGTCATCATTCTCAGCCCACAGAAAACAGGTTACATTCATTTAAGAGATGATGTGTGTATTCAGATAGTCTATCCATGAAGTCATTCACCAACTGTTTCAATGAACAATGGTTCTGCTTGGAGGATGGCACAGACATTATTGAGGGTAAGAATCTGGTTCATTGGCTATAGTGATTTTGAAAAGCATTCATCTCAGAGAAAGAGTAACTTATAAAGTCATCTTCTTCAAACTTGATACAAAAGTTACAAACATCAAGCAAAGCATTCAGTCTCACTCCTTGTTGTTCTCTTACAAGCCACCTCCCAAGTTAATTGTCTTTGTTTCTTTTGGCTGTATAAACTTTTGAAATGTGTAAGCTGTTCTGAAAGCCATAGTATAGTATAAAAACATCAAATAAACAATCCTACTAATAGAGAGGCTGAGATAGGAGAAGCCTGATTTTAAGACCATTATGTGGAAACCATCAAGACACTGTCATGTACAAATAAGCAGAAAGTGAATATGGATTGTACAATATTGGACCTATTTCTCCAATTACCAAATTAGAGAGACCACTGGATGACAGCCAACAAATTACTAATTCCTTATATTTTTGGATTTCAATCGATTAGGATATGTTGGTAATATTAACTTAACCCAACTCAACTGTATGACTCACAGATGAAAGCAAGCACACAGGGTGTGTCACCTGGTAAAGCACTGGGGATGACTGACATTCCTCTGTGTACGGTAAGCACAGGTAAAGGAATGCATGATGCCTAAACTGTCTTCTGAACAAAATCATTTTTTTAAAGCTGGGAATTATTGGAAAAGAAGGAGGAACCAATGTAAAGATATTAGAAGCCATCCTAGTCAAATTTGGCTGGAATCCAATTGTAGTTAATAATTGTTAATAACTAGGAAATCATTGTGTAGTAGTTGGAGTTCTTTTAGTTATGTATGATGGAATCCTGGCTTGTAACAGGTTAAAAAGAAAGGCAGCATTTTTACCAGCATGATGGCTAGGAAGGCTCCTATCTGATACCCTTCTATCTTGGCTGGTCCAGAGGCTTCGGTGATGTTATCCAGCCAGGGTTGCAGTTCTGTCTCTCTTCTTTTGGTAGCTCCTTTCTACTTGGATTCTTTGTTCCTCATGCAGTTTCTCGATGTTGCAGCTTCTAGGGCCTCCCGCCTTGCCTCCTCTCAGATGAGCTGCCCAGTGGGAAATCCGCCTCTCACCTGATGTATCAGTTATCTATTGCTGAGAAGTAGGCTACGCCAGAGCTCACTGGCCTGAAAGAACAAGCTATTTTCTCCTCCCAACTCTGTGGATGGACAGCTCAGGCCAGGCTCCCCTGGACAGCCCTTGCTACCTATGCATTAGCCCTTAAATTCGGTCAGGCATGCAGGCGATGTGGGGCTGTTTGGTCTCAGATGACTTCATTCATAAGTCAGTGACCTCTGCAGTAATGTCTTAAACAAGGGGAGATGTCTCTCGACCTTCATGACCTCTATCTGCTGGAAGTTTTTAGTTATTTATTGGGTTTTCCAACATAATATTTTTATTGGTTACTTGAGAATTTCACATAATGCACCCTGATCACACTCATTTCCCAGTCCTCCTAGGCCTGCCTCCTTTATAACCCCCCAAAAAAACCAGGAAAACAAAAATCTGTGTTGCTCCTATATTTACTGGAGCATGGTCAAACTATGAGAGGCTAGCACCTTAAATAAAACCGAATCCTTCCTCATACCCCCACCAGAAGTCATCAGTTGTGGAGAGCTGCACTTCAGAATACTTATTAAAATTTTAAAGAACTCTCTTCAATGGCTTCCTGTCTAGTCTGTTACTTCAGGGATGGGGGTGGGGTGGGGAGATAGCTATCACAGAAGCCTTCTGTGACTCTCTCAACTGTGAGTCAATAACTATGAAAGTACCCTTTACAATCAGGGGAGGTGTGGATCATGGGCCTCCATATGGTTTCTGGTGACAGCACAGACTGTGGACATCCACATGGCCTCCAATGTCAGCACGTGCCGTGGACCTCAGCGTAGTCTATGGCGATGGTACCATGGACAGCAACACAGCCCTCTGCCAGACATTATCATGGCCCTGGGCAGCAGCACAGGCCACAGACATCAGCAAGGCCTCTGGGGCAGAGGCCACAGAGCTCCTTACGTTAGCTTGTTGTTTTGTTCCCCAAGGAACCTAGCCTCTCGCTCATTCAGGGAGCAATATCTAAGACAGTAAGAACAAACTCTTTAAAGCCTCTCTGCTGCAAGCCTCAGGATTCACGCTGTATCACATGCCACAGAAACCCCTGGAAACTCAAGAAAACGATAACAAACCTTACCTTTGCTTGAGGGCACCCAAAGCCTCATCGCAGGGGCCATGCAGGATGAAAGACGCCAACCCACTGTCCAGCCTTCTGCCTCACAAAGATTTCCAATGTACACTACTCATGTTACATATAGATAGATTCCTAGCCCATACGATTAATCGCCTGAGCTGGGTGTAAGCGCTACATCTCTGAGGGGAAATTTTTTCCCCAGTACAACTGCTGCAGCTTTGAGGAGAAATCCACAGTGCATATGTTTCAGCTGTGAGGGGAAAGACTTCCCCCTACGGAAGTGTCACAGCTCTGAAGAGAAAGCTATCCTGGCAGTCAGGAGCCAAGGACTACCACACAGTCACACCACACAACAAACCTCACACAAGAGATTGATTAGGAGGGAAAAACAGGAAGGTGGCTGCCTCTGCTTGGGCAAGAAGCAGCAAAGAACCAGACTTTATATAGTTTCGGGGGAGGGCTGAATTTCCCAGGGTGGCCTGGGATCAGTGGGATTCTGTGGTCTGATCTTGGGGCAAGCTCAGGGACTGGTGGGATTTTGAGCTCATGGGTTAGTGGGTTCATGCTCGGTGACTGGTGGGTTTTGGTAAGTTTTTTCACCAGGAACTGGGCTCAGAGGTTTTAACCAGCACTAGGGGGATGAATCTGTCTGTTATTGTGAGTTCCAGAACCCACATTTTACATAGGTAGGGCATCACGGGCCATATTTACTAAGACTCAGAAAAACTGCTTGCTCAGTGTACTAGCTTCACTTCTGTTGCTGTGATCAATGCCCTGACAAAAATCAACTGAGGGTAGAAAGTTTATTTCAGCTTATGATTCCTGTCTGTCGTTGTGGGGAAGTCAAGGCACAAATTTCAAACCTCTGGCCATGTTACATTCGCAGTTAAGAGAGCAGAAAGAAATGAGTGCATGCATGCTCACTTGCTTGCTTGTGTTCAGCTCAGTTTCTCCATGTTTATACAGCTTAGGGCCCTGTGCTTAGGGAGTGGTGCCACCAGACATACCCAGAGGCCAAGAGTAGACAATCTCTTATTGTGACTCTAGATTGTGGCAAGTTGACAATTAAGACTAATTGTTATATCCAGGGCCACAAAGCTAGCAACACTGCATAAAAGAAAAAGCTTCCTTCCTCTCATTCCCATAATCTCTCTATACTCCTACACTGTGGTAAGCATTGTTCTAAGCAATGTCCAGCTATTCATTATGGATGTGGCATTCAAATGCTAAAGAAATGGAATAAGTAAGTAAATAAATAGGCCACAGAAAGTCTAGCAATGATGAATGTCATGAGAAAAACAAAAACATGATAGTGCATGTGAAGTGTCTGCATCTTGCCTTTAGTTTGAGTTGGGGTGCCACCATGGTTGGGATGTGGCTTGAGTGTGTCCACAAAGGTTTATGTGTTCGGGTGACAGTGTTGGGAGGAATACTTTAAGAGGTAGGGCTTACTGCCTGGTGATAAGCTACTTAACAGCATGATATACTTAAAAGGAACTAATGTCATTCTCTAGTTAGTTCTAGAACTCTAGTTAGTTCTCACAAGAGTGGGTGGTTAAAAGAATGACCCTCACCCCCAAATGAACACACTTCCTGATGCACCACATGCCTGGTGTTTTAGGCACGTCTACCATTGTAACATCATCCACCAGAAGACCATCATCAAAGCTAAATCGAAGGAATCACCCAATCAGCTTCCAGAAATAGGAGCAAACAAACCCTATCCCTTGTGAATTACCCAGGGTGGTGGCTCATACTGTCCACTTGATGGAAGGCAGAATCACTAAGGATACAAGCCTTTGGGGGATACCTATGAGGGACCATATAAATTAAGTCCATTGGGGTGGGAAAACCTGTGTGAATGTAAGTGGCATTATTCTATGGCCTGGAGGTAGGGACTGGAAAAAAACTAGAAAGGTATGCTGACCAGGCACACTCACCACTCCCAGCTGTCTGCTATGGAAACAACAGAACCAGCCATCATGCCTCCCTGACTGCTATAAAGTTTTCTCCACTGTGATGAATTGAACCAGAAGCCAGAATAAACACTTTCTCTACTAAAGTGCTGCTCGTCAGATATTTGTTTATAGTAAGGAGAAAAGTATCTAATATCCCCAGCTTCCAGTATTTTGTCATAGCACCAGAAAAAAAAAATTGACACAGACTGTTAGAGAATAATAATACAGAAATAGAATCATGGGTTGGGAAAATGGCTTGGACAGTGCAAAGGCTTGCTGCAAGAGCAAGAAGACCCAAGATTAATCCACAGAACACACATTATATGTTGGGCATGGTGACTCATATTTTATAATCCCAGTCCTGGGGAGGCAGAGACAGAAGGATCCCTAGAGCTTGCTAGCCAACCAGGTCTAAGTAAATCTGCACTCTCCAAGATCAGTGAAAGACTCTGTCTCAAAAAATTAAGTAGAGGTCAACTGAGGAAGACACCCACTGGTGACCACAGGCCCCAAATTTGCGTGTGCACACACAGAGCTGTACAAACACACAAAAATAATTGTGTCAAAGAATTACCCATAGGCTTCAGGTGTCTGCTTATATAACAAGTGAACTGGACAAAATGACCTCTCTTCATCTGTAAGCCTAGACAGGGAGCCTGCTTCAGAGCATGTGGCATGAATAAGTGCTTGCTATAGTGGGAAGATCATGAACACACAATCCAGAACAAGTGGAGACCGTTAACAGTAATAGCAGTATACATAATCTATCATGTTCTCTCCTAAGTGCCTAGAATAAATTCTAAAGCTCAGGAGGTTTAACCAATGAGGAAAATGTAGATAATAATAATTCAATGTCAGATTGTCAGCAAAGGAACGTTCTAAAGGACTCATCCCAAGAGAGGACGGGAGGACACGTCACAGCAAGCTATGCAGCCATGATGGAGCACAATCTGAAGTCTTTCTGCTTTTCTTTGACTCTTCATCTAACTAGGCTGCTTCTCCTTCTGCTCTCTGCTTCAGTACACGCAAGGGACTGGAGGCCAAAGTCTCCGAAGTCAGTAGTGCTTCCACATGAATAGGAGAAGGCATCTGGATGCCCACAGCAAACCCTGTCGTTTAGTCTGCTGAGCAGGTGTTTTCCTGGCCACAGTCCCGGACAGCACCCCTGCTTCCTGGGGGAGCCTTAGCAGATGGAATAGCTGAGCAGCAGACACAGCGTCTGACCCAGTCACTCTGCCCCCGCCATTAGGAAACTTGAAGGCAAGAACAATTTGCCTGTTTGCAGAGCTGAAGATTGAGTCTGAAGTCTGTGACCCACCCTGACTTTCTAGGAGATGAGTTTAGGTTTGGCCCAGCATGCTCTAGACCCTGCTTTGATGAATATTTTACCATATTTCATCAAGTCAAAAAATAAATAAGATTTCCCAAGAAGGCAAGTGAGAATCCGTCTCCACAGGAAACACTTCACCCCTGCCTGCCTCCTCTTTCAGTTTCATTTTCAACCTCCCGGAAAAAGGCTGGGTAGCCTAACACAAACACTTTCCATTTCCAGGACTACAGTGCAAATGGATATCTGATGCAAAGCAGAGCTGATGCTTCTGGGGCTGCTCCAGGCAATAGCACTGCGCTACAGGCCCTTGTGAAAGACCTTTCTCAGAGGCTGCGTCCAGCAGGCTTCATCCACGTGTGAGCAGAGCGGTGAAGTCACAGGTGGAAGAGTTCCAATTCCTCTGTTGTAAGTGTCAAGCTATACTTATATGTCAGGCCATGATAGTAGGAAGAGAGAGTGCGTGTGTAAAAGAACGTGACTTGTAAATTGGACAGGAATCTAAAGTACACTAACCACCACTATGCCATTGCTCCATCAGAGACCCCATCAGCAAACCTTGCTTCTGTCTCCCTCCAGCCAGCCACTGGCTCAGAAACGAAGATCAGAACCATTCAGTGTGTAGCCAGCACTGAGGATAAGGAATCCCAGCAAACACCCCTGGCAATGATGCCTGACAAGAGACACGGCCAGGGCTGTATGTTTAGAGCACAAGAGAGGGGGCAAATGCTGGCATGGGCAGGAGACCCACCTTGAGAGACAGACTCAGAGGGGACTTCCTGAAGGAGACAGGTGGCCCTGTAGATGAAAGAGTCACCCAACAGTGGGAGGAGCATCAGCTATAGGGGCCCCAGCAGGCACTAGCATGGCACATGAAGAGCATACTCCTGGAAGACCCACCGGCTGGGTCCACATTAGAATGATAGAATAAGATTTGCAACTGGAGAAACAGGAAGGAGGCTGTCTTCTATTGTGAAGAAAGACAGTCATTCTCAAAGAGTATACCCTGAGATCTCAGCCAGAAGTCCTGAAACAGAGGGGTTCTGTGATCAGCTGAGTTTGGGAAATCTTCACACTGTCAACCCCTCATGGACAGTCACTGAGCACACTAGCAGATGAAACGTTTTGGGGCTTCCATATGTTTACTTCTATCTAAGCCACCCCTTAACAAACCCACCGAAGCTGCCACGCAGACCAGCGGGTCCCTGTGACCATCCCCCTGTGCGCTGGCAGGTTTCCCAGTGGAGAGACTTATCAAAGCACAGGAATGACCTGGTCGGGCAGGTGCAATGGGAGGACCTACTCCCCCAAAGATCTGCTGGTGTCTGTATGTTTCACAGATGTGTCACCAACTGGGATACACCTTCACGCACAGCTTAGCAACAGGGTGATATTCTTAGATGTGTGACTGCTTCATCTTTGTGTGGCATTCAGGAGTATGAACGATAGCTGTGATGTTACTTGGTGAGTCCATCTCATGGGAGCATCATTACACATCCGATCCTGTTGTTGACAACTACATTTAGGTGATCCACAATGGTACAGCTCTCTCAGGAAAACTGGATAGGTTACAGCCAAGCATGGTGTTCCATGCCTGTAAGCTAGGGGACTAAGGCAGGAGGCTGGTGAACTCCACACCAGCTTAGGCTACAGAGAAAGACCCTGCCTTCTCCCAGAAACAAACAACAAAATGGGGGAAAGTGCTTTGCTCTTTTGTTGTGATAGCAAATGTCCCACACTACAATCTTAGATGTGGGTTGCTCTCTTCCAACTCCAGAATCATGCCCGGCAGTGGTGGCACATGCCTTTAATCCCAGAACTTGGGAGGCAGAGGCAGACGGATTTCTGAGTTTGAGGCCAGCGTGATCTACAGAGTGAGTTACAGGACAGCCAGGACTATACAGAGAAACCCTGTCTCATAGAAAGAAAAAAAAAAAACTCCAGTGTCACAACTAGGCTGTCAGACTTCTATAGGAGAATCACATCTGAATTCTTCTCCCTAAATCCAATATGCCCACCTGGAGGACTTAGTAGCTGCCCACTTTGTGACTTAACAAACAACGTAACAGCTGCCACTGGCTCCTGGCTCCTGGCTCCTGGCTCCTAAGTGGCTTATAAGCCAAATCTTGTTCTATCTTGTCCTGGATAAGGATAAGAAGCCATTGTACCAACGTCCCCAGTCCCTGTCTTCTTAAACTACCTACTCTTTTTCATAGAGCTTATAGGTAAGTTATTTTCTAGTTAATCTTGCTTGTGTTGTTGCAAGCAAAACAATGCTTCTCACATTACGATTCCCAGGCTACTTGCCTTAAGCTGGGAATTCCCTAACATTTCAATACTGCCTCCTAAGCTCCTTATATAATAGTGTAATCAGATGCCCCACCACTGTGTAGTACAGACCACCATCTTCGCAACCTTCAGTGCTGGCTTTCCTATTGTCCCAAGCTGTTCAGAGCCAAAACTGTATGTTTCAGGGATTTGTTTCAAGGCAATTCCTCACTCCAGGTTTGCTAATAAGATCTCTTTCCAGGTAGGAAAGTCATTTAGGGATTCCCCCAGAATACCAAGGAAGTGAGTAGCACAGAATTAAAATAAGACCAAGAGTGTGCCAACATCCATAGCAAGGAATGGAAGCTGCCACAGCTTGAATGTCTGTATCCTTAGAAATTCATGTGTTGAGGTTGTCATGATAGTTCAGAAGGGAAAGACAGTTGCTGCCAAGACTGATGGCCTGATTTCAATCACTGGAACCTACATGGTGGAAGGGGAGAACTGAGTCCAACAACTTGTCCTCTGACTTTCAACAGGCATGTACACCATCACACACACACACACACACACACACACACACACACACACACACGCACGCACGCACGCACGCACGCACGCACGCACGCACGCACGCACGCACGCACGCACGCACGCACACCACCACCGCCACACAAACACAAACATTCACGCACATTAAATAAATAAATGTAATGATTTTCTTAAATCCATATATTGAAACTTAATTGCCAAAATGATAGTAGTAAAAGGTGGAACCTGTGGAATAAGATTCCAGAGTGTGAGTGGTGCTCTTGTGAATTATGTCAGTGATGGAGTTAGTCAGTTTCATTTTGTTGTGTTTCAGTTCACTGTGGCAAAACACCAGGAGAAACAACTTTAAGGAGAAGATTGATTTCCGCTCACAGTTTTAGAGCATCCAGTGTCTGCTGGCATCCTCCATCATGTCTGGCCCTGTGGTGCCCACATGGTGATGGAAGATCTATCACAGCCAGGAAGTAGAGAGAGCTGGACAGGAGGGGCCTCAGGACAAGATATGCCATTCAAGGCTGTGCCCACCCCCACTGATGCACTCCTTCCAATCAGGCCCCACTTCTTCCTAACCCAGTCAGTGTGAGCTGGTCAATAGAGTGACACATGATAATGTCACCATCCTCATACAGTGTCCTCTCAATAGTGCCACCTTCTGAGGAATAGAAGCAATGTTTCATGCTGAAATCACAACAGTGACCTTACAAACAGAGATGTGAGGGAACAGATGGTACCTTCTGCCCTGTAGAGGAAGACACAAGACCATCTTGACACAGAAGGAAAGCCCTCACCCAACATTGAATCTGCAGCACCTTGATCTCAGACTTAAGGATTGTCAGCCTTCAGAGAAGTGAGAAGTAACTCCTGATGTGTGCAGATCCCCCAGATCAAAGTGATATGTTAAGCAGCATGAAGTGATTGAGGCAGGGTAGCGGGGATCATGAGCTGAGGGCAGAGCATCTCCCCTGGTCCTCCCACTGGCCACTCATCCTTATTACATACATCCATAAAAAGCAAAGGACTCAGAGTAAAGATCTAGGAGCACAGGTAGCTGGGAATCTTTCTCTTTAAGGATAAGAATAGCAATCCAGCTTGGCCTTGACCCTTTTTCACTCATAACCCAACCCCATCAAACTCATTGTATCTAATCACAGCAGCTAGCATCATTAAATAAAATTGATAGATTGACACTTGGGGTGAGGTGAGACACAACAGTCTTTACATAATGATTCTCACTATGGCTTGGTTATAAATAACTCATAAAGACAGCTAGACATTGTCTAGCAGACCCCAACTATAGGAGAGGCTGGGATGCTGTATTCAGACAGACTGGGAAGGAGTCAGTTGGCTTAGGCAATCAGCAGGAGTTCAGTGTTCAGCATAATGCCTGAGGCAACAGATGACTTAAGAACACAGAAGCCTCTGGTTACTCCTCAGGAGATTTTGAAAAATGATATCCTATGACTAGTGTTTACTGTGACTCCCAAAGAGAGTTCTTCTTGCTTCCCTCTGTGGCAGACTGGATGTCTGGATACCATGGATACATGTTGGCCAAAATATCTTCAGAAGGCAAGAGATAGAAACAAGACTCTATCTTTCCTTCTCCAGTGGAATCAGTAGTGACCCATTCAGCCATTCATTATTCATTCCATACATTTTTAAAGGTTTATTTATGTGTATGTGTGCATGCCTACTTAAGGTTATGTGCACTCTGTGCATGCAGGAGCCCATGGAGACCAGAACTCGAGTGACAGATGATTGTGAGATATCATGTGAGAACAGGGAACCAAACTCCAGTCCTACACAAGAACAACAAATGTTCCTAACCACTGAGTCCTTTCAATGAGAACCACAAGAGATGCAGAGATGATATACAATGAGTCTCAACCTGTGGTTCATGAGTCCCTTGGGGTTAGATGATCACAGGAGTCAGATACCCTGCATGTCAGATATTTCCATTATGATTCATAACAGTAGCAAAATTACAGTTATGAAGTAGCAACAAAAATAATTTTATGTTTGGGGTCACCACGACACGGGAAACTATATTAAAGGGTCATAGCAATAGGTAGGGTGAGAACCTGTGTCCTAGGATAACACAGTAGTTTCCTAAATGTTGTGTGTTTAGGCTATAGAATAAGAGAAACTGCCTTAAGAATAGTGCGGAATGTAAGAATGTTGAGAACATTGCAGATAGTGGAGAACTGGCTTGTGATGTTTCAGAAGGAAGCACAGACTCTGTCGGGGCCTTTTATGTAATATTTTAAGTTAAACACCACTAAAGTGAAACCTGTGCTTTTTTTGGATAATCAATACCAGTCAGCTGGGGCTGAAGAGTCAGCTATGATTAACAAGAGCCCTGCATCTCTAAGGCAAAATCTCCTGGAATATGTTTCCTCAGGGTCAGCAGACAGGAGCTGTAGTCCAGAGGGAGCTGAAGTTGCAACTTTGTTCTGTGGCTGAAGGTGGTACTGTGTCAGAGTCCCAAAGGTGGAAATGGTATAAAGAGTTTTGAAGGCATGGAAGTCGGGGTAGAAACTGAGGCTTGCCACTGTGAGACACCATTGGTGAAGATGCAGCCACAAACGCAGTCAAAGTCCCAGGATTAAAGTGGTTCTGGAGAGAAGTTGAGGCTCGGCATCATGTGACAGGGTCAGAGTCCCTGAAGAAATACCAGGAGAGAAGATTGGTAAAGTTTGTAGTGGAGACCCCAACATGCGGACATGCTAGGACCATGGGACAACCGCCAAAGATAGCAGCAGCTGTGGATGGAGCTGGCCTAGACCTAGGAGACAAGCCCTGTGTGCTGCTGGTGGCAGAGCTGGAGAAACAGAACTCTTCGGAGCCCTAGATCCTGAGCCCCTAAACTCCAGCACTAAGCTTTGTACACTGTTGGAGTTCGGTTTTTGCTTTGCTCTGACTGTGACTGCGTCCTGGTTCTTCCCTCTTGGAATAAGAAAGTATTCAACTTGTTATTTTGATTGTACAGGAATCCACAGTCGAGAAACTTTGGATATTTTAAAGAAACTTTGAATTTTGAAAGAGACTTTAGATTTTTTTTTTAAAAAAAAAAAAAAAAGATTGAATTTTTAAAGACTGTGGAACTTTTCAAGTTATCCTGCTTAGATTGTGATATTCATGTGACATCTTGGGGACAAAATAAGCAAGAAAAGATTGTAGCTGAACAGTGATCTATTTGTGCATCAGGTTAACAAGGTATCAATTATGCTGGCTAGGTTTTATCAACTTGAGCACAAACTAGCATTGTTTGGGAAAGGGGAATCTCAACAGAGAAAATTAAACCACCAGAGTGGCCTGTCTTTGTGGTTGTTTCTTGATTAATGATTGATATGGGATAATCCAGGCCACTGTGTGTGGTGTTGCTCTGGAAAGTTGGCTCTAAATTATCTAAGAAAAGCAGGCCGAACAAGTCATCAGGAGCAAGCCAGTAAGCAGCACCCCTCCATGGACTCTGCATCAATTCCTACCTCCAGGTTCCTGCCCAACTTCCCTCAGTGGTGGACCATGACCTGGAAGTCTAAACTGAAATAAACCCTTTTCTCCCAAGTTGCTCTTGGTCAAGGTGTCTCATGACAGCAACAGAAACTTTTAGACAAAAGTCACCCCTGACTAGACACTGAGTTTAAGGCTAATCAGGGCCTAAAAGACGAAGCAAAAATTAAAGCTTATGGGATTCTTCTCACCTCAACCCATTAAACAGCTAAACAAGAGGAAAACACAGCACATCCTGGATCCTCCACATAGTTAACTGATTACCTGTCTAAGGTAGATTTCTGGTCATTGTACACTGTCCCAGTAAGTGACGTTGGTGCCCTCTAACTCTGGGGGGAAAAAAAAGATATTTTGGACTGGTATTCAGAATCCTTTAGGATCCAGCCTCTACTGCCTCTGTGTTCTGACTTCCTTTATGGACCTGGTACTCCATTCTGTCTGTACTCCAGAGCTACAGACCACCAACCAGGCTACATGTGCAAAGCAGAGGTTCAGACATAAGAAATGTTATACAATTTAGGTCAAGAGACAGAAAATGAGCTATAGGATTAAACTGCAATTCATATGCCCTAGAATCTGAGGGTGGAGGAAGAGATGAGGGAGAGGATAAGGAGATAAATAAAAATGGAGACTACAGCCAGGTTCTCTGAGTTATCAGACTTTATAGGCTGTTACTCTCCATAGACAAGTTCTGGAAGCAGAGGCTCAGCCTGTGGGTGGTTGCGAAGTGTTAAGAGCTGTGCTTCATAACCATAGACTCATAGCCTCTCTCTCTCTCTGCTCTCTATACCCAGAAGCCCAAGCAAAAGCCCACATTTCTTATGGTATAATTTGATCCTGTTGTTAACAAGCTCCAGAAGCAGCATGAACAATTATCACCCAAGATTCGACCCGCTGGCAACATATGGATGAGTTGTGTTGCCGACAGACACATCCCAGGGTATCTGAAATTTATGCGTGAATTTCTTGTGGATCAGCTAAAAACAATGAATTCAACTTGCTATAATCTAAAATGATTACTAATGAATATTACTGATATATGTCACTAACAACACATAAAACTGACTGCCTCAATAGATGGACAATTGCTACACTCCATTCTTCCTTCCCAACTACAGTATCAAAAGATGTTGATGAGTTCCAGGCCAGCCAGGACTATACAGTGAGACCTGCCTTACTGCTATTGATGAAATTTGATATGAAGGGCAAAATTGACTTCCACCATCCAATCTTCATTGTGAAGTTTTGGGAGGAAAGATTGTTTTAATAAAAATAAATTTAGTGAGTCTTCTTTTTTAAAAAAAAAAAAAAGTATATAACACAGAAAATGGCTTTAATTGCATCAAACAAAAACTATCAATGCATTTAATTAGCTCAGTGATTTTACTCAAAAACAGTTGCCAGGGAAAATTCATCAGCATTGATTAGCTAGTTAAATGTTTATTTCTAGAGCTGAATTGTGTCACTTTCCAATGGTGGGAAAATCAGCCACCTTTCTTCGCAGGGGTTTGTTCCCACACCTTTCCACCTGCTCACATGCTAACTTCCTTCAAGGTAGATAGTCTCTAGCGACAAAATACAAGGTCTTGGAGGCAGGCTCAAGGCAGACACTAAAACAGGGGTAAGGCACCACGGACAGACTAGACAGACAAACACAGTGTGGCAGGGAGGGGGAAGGTTCTAGAGAGTTCTCAGACCCCAGTACCAGAGACAGAACAGTGAAGGCTCTGAAGAGAGGAATCGGAGTCCACTTGACAGAAGCAAGGGCTCTTCCTATACCTGTGTGAGGATGAGGAAGCTCTCATGGCAGGAGACTACAGCCAGGCTCTCTGAGTTGTCAGGCAGGAGGCAGTGGAAGGGTGGGGCACAGGTTGTGTGTGACCACCATTTACTACATCTCTCCATGTGAGAGATGCAGGCCTTAGGAGTTTCCTTAGCTAGGGGCTCACAAGCAATATCTCAGGAAGGTGCCTATTGGGACTCATGAGAAGGGAAGGGAATTGATTTTTTTAATTGATCACTTGTACAGCAGTAAGCATTTAGGCATGCACAGCACCTTCCCTCAACAGGTCTGCCTCTCATGCAAGGGATAAATTCCCCCAAGTTATTGTTAAAAGACTCCAGAGCGTTGAGAGCAGGTGGGGCAGATGTTTCTAGGAACTGAGGATCCACCTTGGAATGGGACTTTCATTCTAGAAGGGACACATACTTCCCCTGACACATCCGTGTTCCTATTGTTCCTCTTTTTAATTTCCTACTTTTAGATGAACCAGACCATATTAGTTTCTAAGAGCCATAGACCAACCTTAGTGGAAACAAACAGACAAGAGAGATGAAAACTGTCTATGGTCTGGGGGATGGCTTTAAGATGACAGTGTCATAAAAATGATTAACCTAAAATAATTATTGATGCTGAAAAGGCTCAAGAAAAAACAAGAATGGATGTCTGTGGATTGAGACACCCTGAGCTTCCAGGACTCAGGCATAAGGAAGCATAAGCCACTTGTTACTAGATAATGGGGGGAGGGGTGTCAAAATCTAGGCATTGGGGTTTCCAATAAGCTAAGCCAGGCCATTTTCTTAGATACTTTTCTATTGCAGTAACAAAACACTAGAACCAAGGCAACTTATAAAAAAGTGGGATTATTGTTAGAGTTATTGAGGATTGGTTAGAGTCCATGATAAGAGATCAAAGGCATGGTGGCAGATACAGCTGAGAGCTTACATCACAATCCACAAGCAACGAGTAAAAAGAACACACTGAGAATGATATGTTCTTTTGAAACCTCAAAGCCCATTCCCAGAGACACACCTCCTCCTCCAACAAGGCCTTGCCTTCTAATCCTTCCCAAACAGTTCCACCAACCAAGGGCCAAATATTGAAACATATGAGCCTATGGGAGACATTCTAATTCAGCCACATACCAATCCCTATCCCCCACAGGCCAATGGCCACATTATAATGTAAAATGCATCTAGTCCAACTTCAAAAGTCCACATTTGAAGTCTTTTTTGAGACTTGAGGCAATCTTGTAGTTGTTACCCCCTGTTAAACCAAAATGCAAATCCCATCTTTCCATCATACAATGGTACAGAACATACATTACCATTTAAAGGGGAGTAAACATAATGAGAAAATACTAGACCAAAGCAAGATTGAAGCCTAGCAGGTCAAACTTCAGTTCCTGTAGCTCCGTGTCTGAGGACTTAGATGACTCTGCCCTTCCAGCTTTGCAAGACTGAGTGACTCAATAGAAATGTGCATGAGGCTTGGAGACTGAGAATAATGCAAGAATCTCAGAGTAGCAAAACCTGGAATGGTTCTAAGCCCTCACTCCATGTGGCTGAGAAATAATGTACTGGCTTACATACAATTCTGTGAGGCTCCACCCAACAGCTACTTAGCAACAGCTAGAGAGAATACTAGACTACCTCAATTCTATCTCCTATTCTCTTTCCCCACACATGTTCCCAGCCAGCCTCTTCCTCTCTTCTTCTCTCTCTTCTCTCTTTCTGTTCTTCTCTGTCCTCCCTTTCTCTGTCTTTACCCCTTTCCAGGTCCCCTTCCTTTCCCCAGAACTATCCTTGAGCCTCATCATGTTGGGAAGCCATAGGTGCCAGAAGTGTTTAGACCCAAATATCTTTGGTAATGCTCTGGCCAGAAGTCAGGGATGCCAGAGTGGATGTCTGGAAGGAGTTCTCTTTGATGGAAACCATGCTGAGAGCTTGACAAAAAAAAAAAACCTCTGAGGCACCTTTACACCTGGAACACAAACCAGTCTTACCAGCTCCTTTCTTAGCCCTCGCTTCCATCCAGCAAAGCTTTATTAACCCCAAGGCAGTGACTTTTAATGCTACCCCAACCCAGGACCCCTTGCCCCATTGGAGCTCCGATTTCTGTCTCTCACCCAAGTTCCCTATAACACTTTCCAAACTTCACCCTCTATGGACCATGAATTCCATTCTTCAAGTTTGTTTTGTTTTGGTTTTGGTTTTGGGTTTGGGTTTGTTGTTGTTGTTTGGGTTTTGTTTTTTGTTGTTGTTCTTGTTTTGGGGGGTTGTTTTGTTTTGTTTTTATGAGACAGGGTTTGTCTGTGTAGCCCTGGCTGTCCTGGAACTGGCTCTGTAGACTAAGCTGGCCTCAAACTCAGGAATCCACCTGCCTCTGTCCCCAAGTGCTAAGATTAAAGGCACTTCTTTAATCTGCCCAGCTCATTCTTCAACTTTGTAAAACATGAACCGAAAGCCAAGGGCAGTTTGGTGGTTTTTGAGTTTCTGGGTCTTTGAACTAAGCCCACCAAGAGACAAGAAAGGTTCTGTCATTCTTAAAGATAGCCCCATATTCTTGTATCAAGACGTCTTAAAGGACTAGCATGAAGTTTCACTGAGATGGCTGTATCAGTCCCAGTGTGGAATCTGATAGGGTGTACAGTCTAACAGGGGATGGAAGTGGCATAGTGTTCATGACTGGAGAGGAACAGACCACACTGGAAAACTGAATTATTTCCTTACAGTCACTAAAATTGGAACCCAAGTCCTTTAGCTCCAACTCTGATCTTTGTTCTGTGCTTCTTGGGGTATCACAGTCATGTGCCAGAATACAGTGGGACAGCAAGTTCCCCCATCACTGGGAGAACCACCCAGTCAGCATAAGGACCTCATAGCAGAAAAGGGCCCTGTGTTTTGTTTCAGTACATTTTTTTCTTTATTTGTTTTAATTTATTTTATTTTTGAAATTGTAAGATAATCTTAAAATCCACCTTTCCCCAAGCTTTTCTTTGAAATCAGCTTCCTGGCACTTAGCACAGAAAGGCCTGCTGCCTTTCATGAAGCACAAACAAACAAACAAACAAAAGCCTCGAAATGCTGTCCCCCCACCCCACCCCCCGGTCCTTGCAGCTAGCATTTGTCAGTTGTAAATTATATTAATTATCATCCAGCATACTGCTTCCAATCGAGGATTAATCAGCAGGCTAAAGTCCCTGCCTATCTGTATAAAATCCACCAACAACAGACAACACTAGGTCTAAACTGGGACTCACTGTGCCACAGAAGAAGCATACCAGGAGCCCAAAGACCCGGATTCCATTTAGTCACCTTAGAAAATGTTTCAATCCCTCTGGGAACCTGTTCTGCATCCCAGAATGAAGGAAGCAGGCAACTTGACTTTTGAAGCTTCCAGGCAGTAATACTGCCACATAACAACCCAGGTAATGTCTCCCTCCATCTATGAGCCTGTGAAAGTAAAGAGGTACAAGTTCAGTTAGTCAGCTCAGAAGCAAACAACGCCAAAGAGGATTTACTTTGGGCTAGGGAGATGTCTCAGTCTGTGAAGTGCTTGCCACACAAGCTTGAGGACCTGATTTTGATCCTTGAACTCATATAAAAGAGCTGGGTATAGTGGCACATGCTTGCAATCCTAGCACTGAGAGGCAGAGACAGAAGGATCCTTGGGGCTCATTAGCCAGAGAGGAGTCTAGCCTAATTGGTGAGCTCCAGGCCAGTGAGATCGGTCTTAAAGGAGATAACATCTAAATCCCTGAAGTTGTCTTCTAGCCACATGCATGAACACACGCACACACACACACACACACACACACACACAGGTACATGGTGGGGGGACATCATAGATGGAATGATTGATTAGGCTCATAGTTTGGAAGTTCAGTGCATAGTCACTCACACGTCACTTTGAACCTATGGTTAGGTCATCATGATGGGAACACATGGTAGAATAGAGATGCTCACTTCGTGGAAGTTGGGAAGTGAAGAAAGAAGAGCAATCCAGAGTCCAGCATACCCTTTATAGTACACCCACAATGATCTGATTCTTCTATGAGATGTTCTAAAGTTTCCACCACTTCCCAGAACCATGAGCTGGGACCAAGGCTTTAATAATAAAGCTATGTGGATGTTTGGGATATGAACTCTCACAGCTCTTAAAAATCCAGAATACATATATAATATATGACCTGCAGAGATTGGCTGCTATAACCTTCTTCCTTTATCATGGATCCTTGACAAACATTTTGGTGGGTTTTTTTATTTCACCAATTCATTTATACATAAATATTTATTAGATACTTACTATATACCTGGGTTGGTTGGTTTTTTTTTTTTTTTGCATTCTTGATTTACAAATGAGAAATCAAAGACAAATTGTTCTAGCATCACCTACTGATTTTCACCTTGAGGAACAGTACCCCCAGAGTTCTCCATCAGTGAAGGCTTTCTGGATACTTGGGCAGTGAGATTTGAGCTGGTTTGCTTGTTTACATCATCAACCACAAGGTGTACATGCATGCGTGTGAAAGCCAGAGATCAGCCCTGGGTATCTTCCTCAATTTCTCTCCTCCTTAAGTTTTGAGACAGTGTCTTTCACTGGCCTAGAACTCATTAATTCAGCTAGGCTGGCTATACAGTAAGCCCCAGTGAGTCCTAGGCATCCACTAAAGAAATGAGGTTACAAAAGCACCCCATTCCTCAGGTGGGATTCAAACTCTTTAAACTAGCATAGCAAGTACTTGATTGACTGAGCCATCTCCCCTGCCCTCAAATTCTTGTGTGTAGCAGAATGTCTAGGAATAATTCAAGTTAATTAGAGGCGTAGGAGTTCACAGACTCCATTATCACCTATCAGAGCCTATGCAATACTGCAGCTGGACCCTCCAAGGTTGGACCAAGGCATGTAGATCTGAAGCACACCCAATGAAAGTGCAGCCCTAGGTGTGACTACACAGACAAGCACACTAAAAACCCTAAAGCTTAGTTCTTGAGCCTCAGAGAATAGCACTCAGCTATTTTGGAGTAGAGTTCTGACACCAATATTTTAACCTCTGGTAGTTCCAAGTGGCACACAAGGAAGTGACAGCTGGTAGACCTAGACTAGCAATTGCTTACAGCATGGCACACACCTCATCTTCCATGTCCATCACAGACACTGTTTATCAATCAGCCCCTTATTGCCACCAGTTGGAATATAGCCCCAGAGTCTTGATCATCATGGGACCCCAGCAATGAGGACAAGTTGACTTATACACTGGAGTAGATTTGTTATCCCTGACAAGTCATGGTGGAAGAGCATGCTTCCCCAAATCTCTGAACTATCAAGAGTGTCAAAAGGAGGAAACTTTCTACATTGCCTATCCATAGGAAGACTCAGCCTTAGCCTAAGGGCTTCCTTATCTCCTGCTCTCATGACCTCTCTTTCCATTATAGAGCAGGTGATAGGGAGGGTCTGCCAACTGGGATGGTCTGTTAATGTAGGAGCTAAGAGCTGAATTGCTGGACTTCTTGGAAGTCCTTTACCTTGAAGAACAGTTAAGATTAAAGACCTTCAGGGCAGAAAGATGGCCTTGTGCGCAGAATGCTTGCTGTGCAGGAACAGGAACTAAGTTTAGATTTCCAAAACCCAGATAAAACCAATGAATATCTGCAACAGGAGGATCCTGGAGAGCTCACCAGTCCCATAGTCTAGTCAAATCAGGGCCTTATATTCAGTTGAGAGATCTTTTCTCACCTTAAGTTAGGAGAAGCAATTGAGGAAGACACTCTAACAATGTGAGCCTCTGATCCCCAAACATAGACACAGTTATACCTACACATACATGTACATATACTACACACACAGAGAGAGAGAGAGAGAGAGAGAGAGAGAGAGAGAGAGAGAGAGAGAGAGA
>NW_022196905.1:32536287-32672239 GCF_008632895.1 Mastomys coucha | reverse complement strand
GGGAGGGAGAGAGGGGAGAGAGAGGGAGAGAGAGAGAGAGAGAGAGAGAAGATTAAAGACCCCATAGCTAGACTGCCTGGGTTCCAGTCTCATTCTGCTATGCATAAAGTTGTGTGAGCCCAGGTAGGCGGCTTCACCTTCTGATGTCTTCACATCTGCATCTGTAAAATGGTCTACAAAAGCTCTCACTGCTCTGGGATGTGAAAGTCACAAACTCCATGCAATCACTGAGCCCTGATTGCTGCAAATACTGGCACACACCCTTTGGTTTATGGTTCCTAAGCCACACTGGCCTCCTTTCTCTTCCCTGGCCTGGCAGAGCATAGTCCATTTCCAGACCTTGGCACCAGCCATTCCCTCTACCCAGACAGCTAGCTCTTCCTCTTCAGAGACACCACCCCTGATTACCCTAACGTAGCCACTTCTTTTTCTTGTGTGTCACAGCCTTTACCACTGCCTGATGAGCGTCATGGTGGCAATGGTCCAAGGCAATGCAATATGAGCTTACCTGAACCCACTAGCACTAGGTTCCAAAACAGCAGAGAATCTGACAAGTGATCGTAATTCCCAGTGTGTAAGACTGTGCTGAGTATGTGAGATGTGGAAACAGTACACAGGAGAAGTGATGACCTAGAGAGGAGGAGTTCCACAGTCCCCATGAAGTGGGCTTCTTATAACACAGACCTCTTTAAACTGAGATGCCCCCCCAATGTTGGCTTACCACAACCTGTTCTATAAAATAGAATTGTTCTCTCTTAATTTCTGTCTTTCCAAGTTTCTCAAACTGTGCTCCTGTGATGGAGGTCTGCAGAGAGAGAAAGAGAGAAATAGAAATTCCAGCCAACAAAGATTCTCAAGGTCAAAAACACTAGGAAATGATGTTTGCACACTTGGGATTCATAGTGTTCAGAAAAAGCTCTCCCGAGCTCTAGAGGGGAAATAAGCATAGAACCTGAGTGTGTTGTGTTTCCCGGACTCTACCTGTGATCATTTGAATAATTTCAAAGTTAATGATCAAGTCCTTCCATTTACAAATGCATTGAGAAAGTGAGGCCCAAAGAAGGCCAGAGGCTCACCCAGGATCATGCAGCCACCTCCTGAATCCTGACACAGTATTCATTTCCCAGCCCCTGCCTGTGCCCCAGTGATCTGCTCAGCCGTAGGCTTGCAAGAAGTGAAAACCTGAACACAGACCTCAAACCCCAGGGTCAGTTTGACAAAGATCATGGGACTCAATATACTCAAGAAGGTTTGCTTTCAGCCTCACATTCCAGAAATGATTCATTCAACCAACATTTATTAAGCATGATGTGACAGGCATTACACATTTTACAGAGAACAAGACACAGCTGTTCAGAAGACTCATAATACAATTATCCATAAGGAAACCAAAACTAATTGAACTGTCTTTGAGAAACCATTTTTGAAGCAGGGGTGTGTAGGAACTAACATATGCACATTGCATTTACTTCCGATACTTTTTAATTTTTTACATTTGTGTCTAACAAAATCATACTGGAATAAAGAACACTTCACTGTACTCAGTGCAGGGAGGGGAAAGCAAAAGGATAGGTGGGCTCCTCTGTGAGCCCCTCACCCTACAAGTTCGTTTAGTCACGTGTTACCTCTGGCTTTCCGCATGTAGGCTGAAGTTCATTCCATTTGCAATTGCCCACAAAGAAAATCATCTGCTTCAAAGCAGGATTCCGGTTTTGAAGCATTTTGAAACATTATCACATCTAAAAGATCCTAGGAAACGTGGTTTACTGAAGCCATGTCACTCTGAAACACCCCAGATGAGAGAGGGAGAAGACGAGTTGTTACGTTCGGGGGTCTTTCTGATGGGCAGAGAGTATGTGTCTAGCAACCAGGACCATTGTCTCCTGTCATTCCAGAAGACAGCTCCAAGAGATAAAATAAAACTAATCGAGTTTCAGGTTTGAGAATCCCGAATCTAATACTGTGGAGGGGAAATGAGCCTTCTGTGTGTCCTGAAGGTGTGACTGTCTAAGAAAGAGAAAGCTGAGACATCAGCAGTTCCCCAGGGCCCTTTGTCCTGCGTAGTCCGCAAGCAAAGCTGCTCAGAAGTCAAATGTGTACCCCAAACCCCAGCTGTCTTTCAAGAGCACTGGCACTTGTGCTTTCTCTAGGAACGACACTGAGCGCCGATTGGCAAAGCAAAGGTGACTGCTCCCCAGCCTCCAGTGGAGGTACCGATCGCTTCACGAAAAGCTACAACAAATCAGGAAGACATCCCAGTCACAGGAAAGACCCCTCAACCTGCACTAAAGCAGCCACCAGAGCACGGGGCTACAGACCAAGTCTCTAGAGAGTCAACAGCCCATACCAATACTTGCCACTCAGACCTGCCATTTAAACAGCAACCCAGGTAGGTGCAAGTCCCAGAGCAAGCCTTTGTTAGAAACGGTAAGTTGAGGTGTGCTCTTAAAGGACCAGGCTCCACTTCCTCATCTGGAAATGGAACTCTCTTCTTTGCCCAGAATATCTGAGTTTATTCCAACAGCCTCAGCTCATTTTCTCAGCTGAGAATCGTTTGGTTTCTATGCAGCAGGACTACAGAAAGCGTATGCACACGGGGAGTGTGTGTGTGTGTGTGTGTGTGTGTGTGTGTGTGTGTGTGTGTGTGTGTGCTCGCACGCGTGCGCATTTGTGCATGCTTGTAAATATGGCCATAATTGTTTATGCCTACGAGGGTGTTTCTAAGCAGTTTTATGGAAACAATTGGGAGTGAGAGGTGAGATTTTGCCTAAGGAGACCTCCTCCTCACAGTCAAGCTCCCAGACAGACTCAGCAGCCAGGTCACCATCTGGGGTCGTTGGAGAGATTTGAGACATGTGATCGAAAGGCCCCTCCTCCTCTGCCTCCTCCTCTCCCACCTCCCTGTCTCCGGAGGACACCGCATTTGGGATCATGTGGACATAGGCAGCAGCGATCTCCCTGTGGAAGACCGTGTCTTGGTTGTAGGAAATGAGTTCGTTACTGATGTTTACCGTCTGCACTGGGGTCCGGAAGCAGAGGTGGCTACACCCCAGCAGCTGGGCGAACACCTTCCGGAAGTCTGCATTAAAGGCATAGATGATAGGATTGAGAGAGGAGTTGGCCCAACCAAACCAGACGAATATGTCGAAGGTGGTCTCACTGACACAAGGGAAGCCAGTCCTTGGGCCCTGGGCATCTCCACTGCTGCAGAAAGGAACCATACAGTTCAGGATGAAGAAAGGCAACCAGCAGCACACGAAGACCCCCATGATCATTGACAGGGTTTTAAAGACCTTGGTCTCCTTCTTGATAGACGCTCGCAGGCTAGGATCCGGTTCACAGGCCCCACGGCTCCGACAACTCTGAGCATGCTCAGCTGCCCTCTCTAGAGAGGAGATCCGGCGGATCTGCACCTGCGCAATGCGGTAGATGCGCGTGTAGGTCACGATCATGATGGCCACCGGGATGTAGAAGCTGATGAGCGATGAGGAGATGGCATAGGTTCGGTTCAAGCTGGAGTCACAGTTCTCTGTTCTCCCTTCTAGCTCCCAGCCTTCCTCCCAGGGTGTCTCATTGGACAGCAGGCCCTCTCGGCCCTGGGAGCCTGCCTTGTCTCTGTGCCAATTGAGTTGGACCGGGATAAAGGAGATAAGGATGGACAAGGCCCAGGCCAGGGCCACCATGACCAGGGCTACACGCTGGGTCATCTTGCGCTCATAGCGGAAGGGCCTAGAAATAGCCCAGTAGCGGTCCACACTGATGATACACAGATTCAGGATGGAGGCAGTGGAGCACATGATGTCAAAGGCCACCCAGACGTCGCAGAATGCTCCAAAGGGCCAATACCCAGCCACCTCAGCCACAGCCTTCCAGGGCATAACCAGTAATGCCACAAATAGGTCTGAGACAGCCAGGGATACAATGAAGATGTTGGTCATTTTGGCGCGCAGGTGGCGGCTGCGAATGATGGCAGCACACACTAGCACGTTGCCAAGCAAGGTCCAGACGATTAGAAGAGTCAGTACACCAGCGGTGACCACCTGTGCGGGTCCCAGCGGGGCTGGAGAGCCCCCGGGAGAGTCTACCTGCGCCAGTTGCCTCTGTAACCCCAGCCGCGCCCCGTGCGCAGTGCCGTTGCGCCCAGGAGGCAGCATGTCGCGCTGGGTAGCTTGGGCTCACTGCGTGCCGCCCCAACTTCGCCCCTGCACCCCGCGGAAGGCCCCATCGGGCACCCCAGAGGGTGCTCCGGGCCCTGTAGCTGACCGTCCCCGAACCCGAGGGGCGCTCACCCTGCACTGCTTGGGATCCCGAAATGGTGACAGCCTTGCGCGCCTCTGGTCCCCAGGATGGGACAGGAATCTACCGGTGCCCGCGGGCCGATCCTGTGTCGGCAGCGCGCCGGACGGCGGCTGCCGATGCTTCTGGTTCTGAGTCGGAGAAACGGAGAGCAGCAGCCAACGGGGGCGGGGTCCGGAGTCGCGGGCACCGGGCGATCTCTCTACGGCGGTGGCTGCCACGGCCCGCGCGCCCGCCCCTATCAGCCACGCTTCTGCGGCCAGCGCACCCTCCCACCTGCGTCCTGGAATCGTGACTCTGCTGTCTTCTTCCAACTTTAGAGGCCACACACAGGTCCGAGAGTGGCCCCGGTGCTACACCCTCGCCCCAAGCCCAGGAATTGGCTTCTCCCAAACACCAGGTGCCTTTCCTGGACCACCTCTGGGTGGAGAAGTGGATCACAGAGGCCTCTAGACAAACCAGAGACTTGGAGGATAAGGGGTGGCCTTCGATGTCACAACCTCATCCCGAACTCCTATTCTGGGTCACAGGACCCTGAATTCTCTACTCAGCTTTCCTGGTCTTTGGTTTCTTCTCCCAGAAGGAGAGACAAAAAAGGTCTCCTTCCTGGGTGTGCAAGGAGTGGGAAGAGTCACCCAGACGGGGTGACAGTAGCCCCTAATCCCACCTCCTCCCCTCACGCCTGAGACTCAGCTGCACTCAGGCCTTCACACGATCACCCCTCCTTTCTCTCCTTTCCTAATTTCAGATGTGCTCAATTTACAGAAGGAACGGGAGTGGGGGTGGAGAGGGCTGATGATTCAGTGTGTTTCCCAGAAACTAAAGCTGTAAGAACCCAAACTGGAGAGGGAAAGGGAGGCAGGAGGAGGGGGGCTGTGGGGAAAGAGTGGAGAGAGAGCAGTGTTCCCCACCTTAGCACACCTCTCACACATAAGTCTTTCAAGATGTTCCTGTCTCCCTGGTGGGGTTGAGCTCAGATGATGTGAAAGGAAGCAAGCACCTGGCCGTTGCCCTTCGCCTGCAGGTGTTGCCTCCTATTCCAGCTGCTTGCCCTCCAACCCCAGAAACACTTGCGCTTTGAGCAGCTCCAGGAGCCCTTGCATCTGAACCTCAAATACCCTTGCACCTTTAACCTTGGTCCCAGCTTTCTGCTGGAGGAGACAGACAGACCACCTGTCCCAGTACTAGAGCAAACTGGACAGTCACCCTTCACGCCCACCTCTCCTCTCTGCTGCCTGTGCCCTTGTGTCTGATTTCATTAAGTTGTCACCATCCCAGCCTCCAGGCCCTGACCTGCCCTGGTCCCGCGCCCTCTCTCCGCTCAACCTCAAGCAGAGTTCTTTTTCTGCTTTGTGGTTGGGTGAATTCTAGCATGGTTTCTCCTGGCTGAGAAGTCCCCAACAGTTCCCCTTTGGCCAGGCGTATAGGATAGCTCATCAGCTCGTGCTTGCTTGTCTCTGCCTATGGCTCCTATTGCTTTAGCTGAGGTTCCTTCTAATTTGACCTGTTTGAGAAGGCAACAGTACCACTCTAAAGAAAGATCAGTCACCACAAAACACAGATGGGTCAGATGGGGATTTCCAAACCTGAGCTGGCCTCTACCACGATCATGACATCCTGGAAAGCAGCCCCTCATGATGCTGGAAAAGAACGAGGATTCTTAGAAATAAGCTCAAAGTCCAGCCATTTATTGAGCAACTACTAAATATGGGGTTCTAGTATAAATACATGGATAGACAGATGGATGAGAATCCCTACTAGATATGAGGTTCTAGTATCGATAGATGGACAGACAGATAAATGGATGAGAATCATGCAGAAAACCAATATCAATGAGCTTTTGTGCTTGCAATATGGTATATGTTCAATAAACAAATTTATATTTGTTCTGGGATGCTTTAGAAATCTGCAGCTCCACCCATCAACACCTGAGCACTTGCTGATGGGAGGGGTACAGCACACGCACGTCATAGAAGGACGAGCTTTGCATAGTGAAGCAAGAGCGCACCAGATCAACAGTGGACTCTGTTTCCCAATATCCACGAAACTCCTGTTCACGTCAGGGCACAGTTACAACCTATAGATCTTGCTTAGGCCTTGGGGACACAGGGAGAATCACAGACGTGCTCCTTCCCACCTGGGCCTTCATTTCCAAGAAGAGACAAATAATACTAAGAGATTTGAGCTGAGGGCATATCTCTGTGATAAAGCATGGTCTTAGCATGCATGAGGCCCTGGGTTCAATCCCCAGCACCAAAATAAATAAATACATACATACATACATACATAAGAGTCGTAACAATTTAATTTCAAATTAAGACATTTTAGTTTGTGCTAAGTGCTATCCAGGAAGCAAAAGTGAGAGTATCTAGACTGAAGGGATAAGCTGCTTCAAAAACGAGTGGTCAGGGAAGCTTCTTGCCAATCAAAAAGATGAGAGAGATTTAGTGAAGCAAATCACTCTCAAAGAGAAGACGGGCTGATGCAAAGGCCCAGAGGCAAAATGAACTTACCTGAGGAAAAAAAACACAAAGGTCAGCAGGGCTCTTACAGCACAGTTTCCAAGAGAAAGCAAAGGTGTGAGGCTGAGAAGGGGGTGAGCCTCGTTGCCATGGTAAAGACACTGAACAGTGTTCTAAGTCCCAGGTGACTGCTGCTTAAATCTCCAACCCTCCCTTTTAACATCATCATCATTATTTTGGATGCCTGTGACCATCTCTGCAACATTCATGGCAGTCCCCATCACTCTTCTCATGAGGCAGCTCCAGTTGTCCTTGGACAGACATCATGGTGCTCCGATGCACATCAGACTGCAACGATGGCACCGGACTCCCTTGCTGCTAGGTGGGGATTGTGTGTTGGTGTCTAGCCAACAGTATTGACAAGGTCTTGAGAAGGTATGCAGCTAGACTTAGGTCTGACCTTGACTCTTTTTCTGGGGGCATCCTACCCACCATCAGGAGAAGTGTGAACCATGAGGAAAGGCTGCATGAAGATCCTCTGGACTTCAGGACAACTGAATTCTCCAGAACGTAGCCAGCACTTACTGCCAGCTGAGGATGGACTGGCTCAGACATTCCAGCCTGTTCTAGCCATAGTCATCTTGGCTTGAGGCTGGTTGATCTTGGAAGCACCTCTTACCAGGCAGAATTTTCCAGCCTCGGTGATGGGGGAGATAGAGAAATGGCTCCACAAACAGTGTCATAAGGACTGCTTGTCTGGCCCAGTATACAAACAATGCAGAGAAGAGCTGAAAGTCCATCTACTAAGAAGTAAGGCTGAGGACTGGGGTGAGGCTTGTCTCTACAGACACTCTTTTTCCTTGTTTGCAGTAGAAGAGAATGAGGTCGGTACTTCCTGCATGCTAGGCAAATGCTATGACAACCAAGCCACCTCTCCAATCAAACCACTGATCAACCAAAATGGGCACAAACCATAGCACATGGAAGATGCCTGCAGAAATGCACACCATGCCTCCCATGCTATATGCAGACAGAGAACAAAGTAAACCAGAGACAGGGGCAGACCAGGTATTGGGGGGTGAGTGGAGGGAGAGAAAGAGTCAGAGAGAGACAGAGAGGCAGAGAAAAAGACAGAGAAGCAGAGAGAGACAGAGACATAGAGACAGACAGAAACAGAGAGACAGAAAGGCAGAGACAAAGACAGATGCAAAGAGAAAGGCAGAGAGATAGAGGAGAGGAGAGAGGAAGGAAAGAGAAAGAGAATATCTTGCAATTAAGTCATACCCCTGGTCTTTGCAGTTATAAAAGCCAATAAATCCCTTTTGGCTGAAAGACATCTTTAAAGGTTCAAATGCCACCTGCCATGCAAAAGCTCCCTCATGCGAGGAACAAAGAGTGCTCTGGGCATGAAAACAGGAGGTTGACTGAGTGCCTGTTAGGCTGGCAGGGTGGGCTGAGCGGACAGAAAAGAACAACACAGCTGGAGGGCAGGTGGAATTCACCAGCATTTCCACACTAGGGCATGCTTAGCAGAGGGGACAGTGTATGCAGAGGCTTAGAGACTTGAGTATTGAAAAGATTTCTAAGAACTCTCACGGTATATTCGGGTGTCCAGAAGACATCTCAGCTTCCCCTCTGGGGTGGAGACTTTATTCACAAGGTCAGAGCATATAGCCTGGGAGCCATGGTGTGCATTTCTGCAGGCATCTTCCAGGTACAATGGTTTGTGCCCGCTTTGGTTGATCAGTGAGTAGTTTGATTGGAAAGGTGGCTTGGTTGTCATAGCACTTGCCTAGCATGCATGAAGTACTGACTCCATTCCCAGCACCACTTAAGTGGATAAGGTGATGAATACCTTTAATCCTAGTAGGCAGGAGTGAAGGCAGGAGAATCAGAAGTTGTGGTGGTTGAATAAGAATGTTCCCTATAAGCTCGTGTATTTGAACCAGTCCCCAGCTGCTGGTGCTGCTGGTGGGGCGGGATTAAGGAGGTATGGCTTCCCTGGAAGAAGCATGTCATTGGAGGCAGGATTTGAGAGTTTAAAGACTTGCACCATTTCCAGTGCATTCTCTCTTGTTTCATGTTTGAAGATCAAGATGAGAGCCTTCAACATCCAGCTCTTGCCACCATTTCTGCTACTTTCTGCCATGACTGTCTCATAGCTCTGGTACCCTAACCCCACACAGACCCTTTCTTCTATCTCTAAGTTGCCTCAGTCATGTTTTATCACAGATGTTCAACATCATTCTTGCCTTCATTGTGAGTTTAAGGCCACAATGGAAGTCCTGAGACTTTAAAAGGGGCAGGGAATGCATGAATGGTTGCCTCCATTTCTCACCTGACTCTTTCTCACCACAGTTTAGTTGGGGAAAGCTGAAAAGCAGAGGTCTCTTTCAGTCTTAGAAGCCAGCCTCATTAGGACTATCAGGGCTGGTTCCAACCAGCTCAGTGGCTATAAGCCCTTCCATTTATCCACCCCAAACCTTGCTCTCAGAGGCTAGTGGGGGGAATGATTCTCTCCTGAGCTGGCTCCTGCAGAACTGCATACTTGGGACATTGGCTTAGCTTCCAAGCACAGGGTGGTTTCCCCACTCAAATGCTTGCCAGGGAATCCATTGATCCTTCTTCTGATGAAGTGTCTTAAGTAGATTTAGTCCCCTGATACAAAGAATGATTCAACATTGACAGGACCAAAAGAGTAAGGTTTACCCCTGAGGACTCAGCCCCCAGCCCCTCAACTCACCCAGCTTGAAACACCAGAGCCTGTTCCAAAAAGAAGAGAGAAGCCTTCTACATGGCCTCAAGCCTGGATCCTTTATCTTCTGATAAAGGCAGGCCATATCCGGCTCATCCTAGTTCAGAGGCAAGGAGAGTCCTGGAAATTTCATATGGCTTTGCAACGTAGGGCTTTTTCACATGGTCAATGCAACAACCCACCCTATCCCCCTTGTTTCGTGTTCTAGGTCTACAAAAATATTGTACAAACTCCCTTTGGGGGCTTGGTTCAGATCCCAAACTGGCTACTCCCCTGGTTGCTCAAAAAATAAAGCTTTCACTTGTAAGCTTCTGTACCTGAAGTGAGTTTTTCTCAGCTTCCACCCCGGACCCAACAAAAGTTTGGTGCATTCACAAGGCAGCATGGAGTAGAAAGGAGTCTAGGTTTATGAGACCATCTGAGGTCCAATCCCTTCTTTTAAATCACCTGACCTGAGACTGTGAGCAAGCTACTGACCTCTCAGAGCCTCACAAAAGAACATACATGGTATGTGCTCTCTGATAAGTGGATATTACCCCAGAAGCTCAGAATACCCAAAATACAATCCACAAACCACAAGAAACTCAAGAAGAAGAAAGACCAAAGTATGGATACTTTGATCCTTCTTAGAAGGGGGAACAAAATACCCATGGAAGGAGTTGCAGAGACAAAGTGTGGAGCAGAGACTGAAGGAAGGACAATCCAGAGACTGCTCCACCTGGGAATCCTTCCCATATTCAATCATCAAACCCAGACACTATTGTGGATGCTAACAAGTGCTGGTTGACAGGAGCCTGATATAGCTGTCTCCTGAAAGGCTCTGATAGTGCCTAACACAGAAGTAGAGGCTCACAGCCATCCATTGGACTGAGCACAGGGTCCCCAGTGAAGGAGCTAGAGAAAAGACCCAAGGAGCTGAAGGGTTTACAGCCTCTTAGGATGAACAACAATATGAACTAACTAGTACCCCCAGAGCTCCCAGGAACTAAACCACCAACCAAAGAGTACACATGGTGGGACTAATGGCTCCAGCTGCATATGTATAGCAGAGGATGGCCTAGTCGGTCATCAATGGGAGGAGAGGTCCTTGGCCCTGTGAAGGTTCTATGCCCCAGTGTAGGGGAATGCCAGGATCAGGAAGTGGGCTAGGGTGGGTTGGTGAGCAGGGGGTTGGGGGGGCGGGGAATAGGTTTTTTCTTTTCCTGGAAGGGAAACCAGGAAAGGAGATACCATTTGAAATGTAAATAAAGAAAATATCTAATAATTTTTTAAAAAAAAATTAAAAAATAAAAATAAATAAAAAAATAAATGAGAACAATAGATCACTATGCCATGTACAGGAGGTATGGGCAAATAAGAGGCTATCCTTAGGAAATAGCAAGTGTCCAATTCAGTCAAGTTTTGCTACAATAATGCTATGTAACACACTGACCCAGGATCTTGACAGTTGGAAAATCACAAGCTGTATTTACTGCTAATGATTGGCAGCCAGCAGGGGAAGCTTTACCTCAACAAAGGGTCAGGGTCTGCTTGCTCTGTATGTCTTTCCCTTCTGGGACAGGAGCTTCCCAGTGTTTGTACTTTTTCTTGGTGCAGGGGCTTGCAGCAAGCCTATCCTGACCCCACATTCACTTAGGGCTGTGGATGGAATTGTGGGCTAGTGTTTATCCATACACAGTCCATAACACATAGAATACAAAGTTGATTCACTATTCCACAGTGGTTGACATCAAACCCTTGTACTCATCTGCTATGTCATTTTCTCCTTTGGGTCCTGGCTGCATTTGTAGTCGTCAGTGGATGAGTTGCTCCCATCCATTCGGTCCTCTCCCACTATGACACTTCTCAAAAACATGTGACTTTCTTCACACTCCCATCATTCCTTGGGACCCTGTTAGTTATCATTAGCTTAATTAATAAAATTTACTCATTAACCCCAAGCATCTTAACCACCAGTCACCTCCCATTCAAGTCCCTGCTTTGACCTTTCTGAAATAGAATTGGAAGCCACATAAAGCCTTCCTCCCTAATAGCTTCTTTTTTTTGTCAAGGTGTTTTTATCCCTGAGCAGAACTGAAGCTAGGACACACAATTACTTGAGAGGTACTCTATAATCATGGATAGAAGAATTAATGTTTACCAAAATGCATATATTACTCAAAACAACCCACAAATTCAGATCAGTACCCATCAAAATGCCAATGGCACTTCTCATGAAATGGGGAGAGGGACTGTAAAATCCATATGAAAACCAATAAGGCTTCAAATCACCCAGGCAATTCTCAGGAAGGAAAAAAAAATGGTGAAGAAATCTGTCTTAGTTAGTGTTCTAGTTCTGTGCAGTGAAGGAATCTGTCTTAGTGTCCCATTGCTGTGCAGAGACACCATTATCAATGCAATGCTTATAAAACATTTAGTTGAGGGTTTGTTTCCTGTTACAGACGGCTAGCCCATGATCTCTATAGTGGGAAGCTAGCAGGCATGACAGTGGAACGGTAGCTGAGAGCTTTACTTCTGGATCTGCAGCGGACTACTGGTCAAGAAACAGAAGTGTAGGCCAGTGGACCAGAACAGAAGTCCCAGAAAGAAACTCAAACTCATTTTTAACAAGAATACAAAGAAGACTCCCAGGAAAAAGATGGTCTCATGGGCAAATGATGATGAAGAAACAGGACACCCACATGCCGAAAAATGAAACTAAAAATCAACTCAGACTTGTAGAAAATAACAGAGGAGAAGGCTATCTGACCAAGAACTCACTGTGTACAACAGGCTGGCTTTGAACACACAGAGATGTACCTGTCTCTGACTCCAGAGTGCTGGGACCAAAAGTATGTGTCACCACACCTGGTTGGCTATGACTTCTTATACATGACACCCATGCTACAAAAACTAAGAGAGAAAGCACAAAAACACCAACAGAGAGTAAGTCACAAGATTAAAAGAACTAGAGGTTGGGGGAATATTTGCAAATCGTATCTGATAAGAGTTAATAGCCAAGATTTAAAGTAATTTCTTATGACCAATTGGCATGGGGTGAGGGAAACTCATCAATTTTAAAAGGCCAAAGGACTTGAACAGACTTTTAGGCAAAGGTTATAAGAACATCAGGCAGCATATAACAGTTGCACACAGTCGAAATCAGGAGGGCACCAGTTTTTAAAAGGACAAGAAGTCAAGGAATTGCTGCTTTGCTGAAGGTGTGAGCCAGGGCAACCAGAGGCACTGTGCATGGGAGATTAACAGGGAAGCCATAACAGAAGGAAGTGTGGGAGGCAGAAGCGACAGACAGCAGCTCCTGAGCTTCACCACATGGAGGGAGACCTGAAAGTGCCCTCCCAGTAGTCGGCTGGCATGGGCCAGCCTGGAGCTGAGATGCAAATCTAGGGCTTGACAATGTCCCGATGCTAAGTGAACCCTTGCTCCCGAACCGGACCATCCAGTAGAACAAAGTGAGGAGCCAAGAGGCCCTTTAGACCATCAAAAAGCTTCGAACAATCAGAAAGTTGGGAGAGCCCACACACACAATTCAAAGAAAGGCCAAAGGGCAGGGCCATCCTGGAGGATGCATGTCTTTGGCATCACCCCTCACTCTGTAGAGAGTCTAAGTCACTGATGGTTTGATTCCTGGCTCAGGCCACCCTGCTTTGAGCACAAACTCAGATCATAGTCGCCTCTCTGACACTTCTACTTGTGTCTGAGGCACAGAGGGTGTGGCAGGCTGGTTCCCTGCAGCTGCCCTAACACTCTCAGAGGCAGAAAGCAACCGATGTCATGTCAGCATCCTGGAGGTGAGGACCATCAGAAGGAGTCTTGCTGGCTAAGATGGAGCTGAAAGCCACACGAAGAGTCCCTGCCACCCTTCCCAGCCTCCAGCATCAGTCAGCCTCCCTCACCTGTGACACCTCAACCTGCATCTTTGCTTTAGGCGTCACACCATCTCCTCTGACTCCACTTATGGTGACATAGCTTTTACTCAGTTTCTTTAATTTAGGCCTGTCTGTTGGGTGCATTTCCCATTTATGGGTTCTGAACAATAGACAGATTCGGCACATGGGTTGATCTCTCTCAGGTTCTCTAGACTGTGTGAAGAACCAGTGGAGCAGGCTGTCTGAGACCAGGGCTGCCCATCTACAGAGAAACAGCTAGTGCCACTCAGCCACCCCTTAGACCCACTCGGAATTGTACTTGAAACTTACGGTAAGGGCCCCTCATGGCAGACTACATGTAGAGCAGCCTGAGTGCCATCTCAAGTCACTCGATAACCCTCTGTGGAGAACTCTACTGTCACTGTGTACACTAGAATACCCTGCATTCAGGAAGTGAAGGCCATGGCAGCTGAAACCCAGCCTCTAGACTCACAGCACACCAAGCACTTCCTTGAGGGGCCGTCCAGCTCCGAACACACCACCTGAGTGGAAAGCCAAGTCCTCTCTAGAGGATGTCACCCCTGGCCCCTACTGACATCTCTTCCATCAAGGAGACTACACAGTGGCCGGATTCATATGGTGGTCAAAAACTAATGCATCCCGGTGATTCATCTCTGTCATCCTTTCTCCTGGGCACACCCTGGGAGGCTCCACTTTACCTTTCATAGAAGATGAACCCTCTGCTGTCCCTCTCCAGCCTATCTTGCCCCATGTGGCCCTGTGGACACAGCTGCCCTCTGCCACTCTGGTGCTCTGTGTAGCTTAAGCTGATAAAATACACCAAGAGAGCCTTCCTTTACCAGCTATGCCAGATCAAAGACTGTGCTCAATACGGTACTGAAGAAGTGCCTGGCAATGCTACTCCACTGCTGTCTGGCTGATTCAGGCCCATCTGAGAAGATTCTACAAGAAGCTGGACAGTAAACACATGGGAAATGACAGCCAATAGGTGAGACTCACGATGCCCTCACCAGTCCCTACTTTAGATGCCCTCCTTCTCAGGCAGGCCCCTCTGGGTCGGAATGCAAGGGCTCTTCTGAGACTGACAAGTGGTGTGTGGCTAGGCTGGGTCAGCTACAGGCAACAAAGAAGCCCGTTGACATCAGGGGGTCGCCAAACTCTGACCTGGGGCCAAACCTATCTCAGTTCTTCCTTTATAAGTTCTTATGGACATAGCTACAACCACTCACTAAGTCTGCCAAGTTCCCCTTCTCACTAGAAGAAGGCAGAAATAGCCCACAAAATTTAAGAACCTTCCTATCTGACTCCTTATGAAGCAAAAGCTGCCACCTTTGGCTTAAATATTGATATCGTTTGATCAGGTCTCCTAAAAAGAACTTGAGTAGAAAGTGGGCCCAGAACCATGTCCTTGAGGCCCCAGTCCTCTGTCTTCTCACAGCTTGGTCTCGCATGCAGGTGATAGTTGCTTCATGATCACACACTAACTGCCATAGTGACTCCTTCCAACAATCACTTTGGGGCTTGAAGAATGGTGACCCCTCCCTGTTTCCTACTTAGGGAAGAAAATCCTCCCCTGGCTGTGTCCAGTAGAGAACCTCTCCTCGTTGTCCAGACTATGAAAAAGGCATTAATAGCCCACAGAATCTAAGAACCTTTCTATCTGCAAAGATTAAAATCTAGGAATATCTCTGCAGTAGTGTGTGTGTATGTGTGTAACCATTTTTACTTTGCAGGCATAGTTTGCGACCCCTATCCCCCCCATCCCTTCCTGAAATCCTTGTCACGCATCTCCCATTCCATACCCTCCTCCAGCATAGATGGGCTTAGTGAACTTTGTAGTCACAAGCAAGAAGTCATTTCCCCGACTTAGCTAGCAGATTAGATCCCATTCTTTGAGCTTCCTCTAACCTGAAGCCCAGTCTCAGACCACACACCTGCAGTCTGCGAGCCACTTTCTTCCAACCAGGCTGAGAGCGCCCTCTAGTGTTTGGAAGGTGCATCCAGTACTGGACCCGCGAGCAGCAAACCTAGGACAGCAAAGGGGCAGAAGGAATAAGGCAAGGGAAGGGGCAGAGAAGAAGTGTCAGGAACAAGGGCTCTGTTTGGATAGAAGATGTAGAAGATATCTCTCCTCACTGCAAGGGGCATCCACCTGCTTCTGGTCTCAGGTTTGCTTTCAGAGGGTGAGAGAGACGGAGTAGCCGCTAGCGCGCCTCCTCCTGGTCACGCTTCCCCATAGCAAGGCTCCCTTCCACAGCACAGAGCCAAACGTTTTATGCCAAATCTAGTTGGTGGTGGTGGTTTTCTGTTTATTTGTGTATTTATTTTTAACTAGGAGAAAAGTGAGGTGTTGTGTCAGTTTAGCCAATGTCAGGTCTGCTGATGAGCACGTGATTCTCTCTGAGGACCGAGTCACATGAGTGTAACAGCTACTATCAGTGAGCTTACCCCACTTTGAGGATCTACTACCTCAAGGATCAGAGTACACCTGGCTGGGACACCCACCTCTCAGCCGCCGTGGCTGAGTGTTGAAAACCTCCTGTGGTAACTTTGTCCCACTTCTTCATTACTCTCCTTCCTTTTAGATGCTTTTATTTTATTTTCTATTTATTTATTTATTTTAGTTTTTTTTAGTTTTTCGAGACAGGGTTTCTCTGTGTAACCCTGGGTGTCCTGGAACTCACTCTGTAGACCAGACTGGGTTCGAACTCAGAAATCTACCTGGCTCTGCTTCCCAAGTGCAGGGATTAAAGGCGTGCGCCACCATTGCCCAGCCAGATGTTTTTATAATAAAACATCTCATGCATATAAAGTAAAAAGTACCAAGGGAAAGGCCGGGCGGTGGTGGCGCACGCCTTTAATCCCAGCACTTGGGAGGCAGAGGCACGTGGATTTCTGAGTTCGAGGCCAGCCTGGTCTACAAAGGGAGTTCCAAGACAGCCGGGGTTACTCAGAGAAACCCTGTCTCGAAAAACCAAAAAAAAAAAAAAAGTACCAAGGGAAACACAATGGCTGCCTCTGTCTGATCTCCCTATTTAAGAGTGAAAATATTTGAGGCATTGCATGTACTTGACCGATCTCCATCCAGCACCATCCCTGCCCACTTCACTGAACTTGGTCTTCTGTCCTAATGTGTCAGTAACTTCCTGCTTCACAGTGTCTCCCAGAGCATTAGTGTATCCAGGGCTGTCCTGTCTGTTTCTAAGCACCTTGTCCAGCAGAGAACCTCTCTGCTTAGAAATAAAGCTGCTTCCTGATCTCTATATGTCTGTGGTGTGCAGTTTTCCCTTGAACAATGTTTGAGAACGGTCCACACTGAAATATGGGGTTCTGGGTCATCCCCTTTCACTCCTGTTGGTGCTCTGCTGTGGGAGCAGTCCGCACTGCATCCACACTCCTGACAAACATCCAGGATGCTCTCCACTAACACCTGGCCACCCCCGAGCCTATCTTTGGAGCCCCTAGAAGTCTGGACATGCTCAATCTTAGGAAATGTGCACCCCCGGCCTTACCCAGCATTGCCAGTCACTCTAACAGGCTGGTTTCTACCAGTTCATCTCTCACCCACAGCCACCACAGGTCTGCTTTCTTTCACGCTGCTTTGACTTGGACATGCATATGGTGTCTCTCAAGGAGGCATGCGTTAGAGGCTCTGTTCTTCATATGGTAATGGTGAGAGATGTGGGACCTTCTGAGGTGGAGGCTAGTGGGAGGTGGTTTCGTCACTGAGGGTGTGACCTGCAGTTTGGGCAAGGAGCATCACTCCTATAAGGGTTGCCCCTAAAAGACTCTGAACCCAGTGAAGCTGTGCTGACTTGGCCAAGCTCTAACAGGGTCGCTCAATTACAGCCCAGTCAGGCTCAGAGTTATGGCTCCCTCCCCGCTCTTGGCAGAAGTCTAAACCCAGAAGCTGGGGCCCCCAGGCTGCTGAAGAGAAGTGAAGTTCACACCAACCAAAACTCAGAAATGCAATCTCATGCCATGATAAAACAGGACACTTTAGACAAGTCCAAAAACTCAGAAATAAAGGTGCTCTCCATAGTGCAACTTGGGATAACAACAACAAAAGAAGAATGCTGAATGTACCAGAATGTCCTACGTCACAGATGATCAAATAAGAGTGGTATAAATAGTCTCCAAAGTCACCCATGGCCATATTCTAATACCATGAAAGGAGAGCCATAACGGAGCCTTAGCAGGGCTGAATTACTTAGAAGAGTCCTAAAAGATGCTTCTGCAGGGGAGGGGCTGCTGAGGTCCTGATGAAAGGGCGGGCCAAGCCACTCCAGACGCACTGCATCTAGACTTGCAGCCAGCCAGGAGGGCAGGGGTCACTGTGCAGTCCCAAGGTGATTCTTATACAGACTAAAGGTTAAGAACACAGGGTCACAGGGATTGGGAAATGGCCGAGAGGCATGTAGAGTTAAGAAAGTTACATTCAAGTTCAGCGCATGTAAGAATGACCTTGTTTTGTGGGGCGTGTGCCTACGTGCGTGCGTGCGTGCGTGCGTGCGTGTGTGTGTGTGTGTGTGTGTGTGTGTGTGTGTGTGTTTACTGGTAGCTGCCTAGGAACTTCAAGTTAACGGACATTGTTTCTCAACCTCAGGACTACTACTGTTTGAAACCAAAAAGTTGTTTAGGGTTGGGCTGCCTTTTGTATTGTAGAATGCTCAAGAGTGTCCCTGGTCCCTGCCACTAGGTGACAGCAGCTCCCATAGTGTGAGCAGCTAAACATGTCTGTAGATATCACTGTGTGTCCTCTGCGGGCTAAGACCTCAGGCGGAGAAGCAGTGCTCTGTAAGAAAAGTAATATAAACATCTTTAGTTTTTAGAATTTATGCCTATTTTTAAGGCTGTCTTCCCCTAAAACAGATATGAAATGTTTTGCTCATGTTAAAAAAAAAAATATTTCCATTGCCTGTCAAGAAACAATTCACTTGGATGTAGCTGTATTGATTGACACTAGTATTTTACAGTATGCTCAACTTATTACAGTTTCAAAATAGTTATGGAAAATCACCTACAAAGCCTTACTCTGGTATCAGCATTCCTTAGACTTTAAAATATTTGTAAGCTTTGAGTGTGGCTTCCTGATGTCACATATATGAATGTCCCATAGTATCCATAGGGAACAGGTCCCAGGAGCCCATGTGGATGCCAGAACCCATGGATGCTCAAGTCCCTTAGCAACAGGGTAATATATGTACATACAGAATGTGCATCTCCTTCTGTGGGCTTCAGATTTTTCCTAGGTCATTTAAAATACCTAATAAGGGCCTGGAATATGGCTCACTCAGGTGGTGCATAGGCCCAGGGTTCAGTTCCCCACCACTGCATAAAACCAGGCATAAAGCCTGTATCCCTGGCACTAGGGAGGCAGGGACAAGAGGATCAGGAGTCAAAGGTTGTCCTTGGATAGATAGCAAGTTTGAGAAAAGCCTAGGTAAGATACAAGACTCTGTGTCAAAACACACACAGGTACACACACACACACACACACACACACACACACACCTCAACACAATGCAAATGCAAATTCCACATAAATGGCTGCTAGAATATATTGTTTATAGGAAAATGACAAGAAAAATTCATAAGAGGCAATTCCTTTTCTAAAGTTTTAATTTTTTTTTTTATTCATGGGGGTAGCACACTCTTGCATGTGAGTGCAGATGTGCCTGAAAGCAAGAGAAGGATATCAGTGCTTCTGGAGCTAGAATTACAGGCAGTTGTAAGCCAACTGATGCCATACTAAAAACCAAACTCTGGTCCTTTTTGAGGGCAGCATGCCATCTCTCCAACTCCAAGACCCAACTTTTAAAAAGCATTTTCCACGCAAAGTTGACTGAATGCAGATGTGGAATCAATGGATATGTAGGGCCAAGCATCTCTTTTTAAATGTAATTTTAAATAGGAGAACTGTTTTAGAAACATGGTTGGCTTTCGCAGGGCCACTTAGGAAAGCAAAATTGTGAGCATTCTAAAATCAAAAAAGGCAAAGGATGTAAATTGTGGTACATTCGTTTGAGATTCCGACAGCAGTAAAATGGTGTTTGCCAGGAATTTATGACAGTGTAGAGAAAGGTGTCATCAGATTGTCAAATAGGAAAGCATGAGCAGAAAATTAGACATGCCAGGTTATCGCTAGCAAGTACAACAATAAAAAATATCTCCGTGTCATCACAGCCGACAGATACGCCATGTTGTTCAAAGTAACTGTTAACAATGCGGCATGGGCCATTTTCCCGTCTCCCACTCCAAAAATATTCAGATTTTCTACATCATAAACTGGATATAGATGTAGCAGAGAGAGAGAGAGAGAGAGAGAGAGAGAGAGAGAGAGAGAGAGAGAGAGAGAGAGAGAGAGAGAGAGAGAGAGAGAGAGAGAAAGAGAGAGAGAGAGAGAGAGAGAGAAAGAGAGAGAGAGAGAGAGAGAGAGAGAGAGAGAGAGAGAACATCGATTTTTTTTTTAACATCTCAAAATGATCACAAATAGAAATGGACCAAAAATTTAGGGAGGGCCATGTGTTTGTATTAATTTAGAAACAAACTCTCATGCAGTTGATCAAAATTAAGCCAGCTCAAATATTAAACTACAAACTAAAATGCATTTGTTTCCAGACCCAGTAACTCTGAACAGGAAAAAAAAAAATGTAAATGGATTGATACACAGATAGCCAGGAAAAAGTTGTACACAGTCATATAAATTACAGACAGGAAAATGCTTGTTATGAAAAACTCCATCACTTTAACCCAAACTTGGATCACTTTCTTCTAAAACACAGGGTCTCAGCCAAAAAGAGCTCAAATAATTTTGGATCCGATTGGAATTGGCTAAGGACCTGCTCCAGTTACCTTGTGCGGTTGATTTAACTGCTCTCTCTCAGCCAGGAAGAGGGCAACTCCAGACACAGTCAAGACAAAAGGCATCCTTCTGGCCTTTGTCAGACAGTGTTTGCTCAGCCCTGCCCTTCACAGGTGGCTGCGGAGCCCCCTTGTTCCCCAGTCCCTTCTCCTTTCATGAGGACTCAAGCTAGATCTTACAATAGACCTCAAAGAGGGCAGCAGCTGCGTGCATCCGGTAGAAAATGGAAAAGGGCATGGCCAGGTTGACCACAATTATCCAGGGTTCAAAGCCAAAGACAATTTCCTCCAATCCGTTGTCATACTCTGGACGGCAGCCAAAGGCAGGGGGGATCCAAAGCTGAAAGAGAAGAGGCATCCTTCGTCTCCACTTCACCACAAACCATACAACCTTGTGCTATGGCTTCACTGGCAAGGTCTCCAAGGTGCACGTGCTCAAGGCCTGGTCCCTGGCTGACGCGGTACTGCAAGTTAACTAGATCATGAGGGAACTAAAGTCATCAGTGTGGGCTAACCCAGAAGAGAGACATGGCTGAATGGACTATTACAGGATGAGAAACAGAAGTAGGTAGGTCACTGGGGATCACTCTGATGGACATATCCCGTCCCCAAACCTGTATCTCTGTCACTTTGCTGCTGAGAAGTAAGCTGCTCTCCTGAGCACCTCCACCATGATATTCTGTCACAGACCTGTAAGCAACAGAGCCAGCCAACCATGGACTGAAACCTTCAAAAATGTGAGACCAAACCATCCCTTCCTCTATGGAACTGTTGCCCCAGTGTAGAAAGGCTGACCCTGCGGTTAGAAGCTTTCGAGATACCTGAGGTCCCCACTCAAATTCCAGGCACCATGGATGCCGACCCAGTGTGAGTCACAACGGCTGGGGGTGATTGTACAGCGTTCCTTGTCTCCACGGGAACCAACAAATCTATGAGCTTTCACTGAACTCTCTCCATCCATCATTTTGCACTCAGACCCAAATAAACTCATCCATCTGTCTCTCTCCATTCCAACAGCCAAGGCAGCAACTCAGTTTTCTCATCTGTAACTTTAACACTCCCTAGGGGGCGCTGATGAGAGTGACCCACAAAGGAAGCCAACAAAACTTAAAGCAATAAACAGATGTTCTTGCCACTCAAAGAACCTACACACTGTCCTCACTTTCTTCTCAGCTTCCTCTCCTCTTCCTTCCTTCCTTCCTGACCACTCTAGGATACCTGGGGCCGCTCAATGGTCCTGGGTCCTTTCTCTTAGTGCATAGTTCTGTCTCTGCCTCCTGAGCTAGAGCATGCAGCCTTTAGATTAGCTGTCCTATGCTTATGCTTAAGTCACAAAGAGGGAGGTTTCAGGCCAACAGCCAAGAAGAACTCCTGTTTGCTACCCAGCCACCCACAAAGGGGTTGAAGCCAAATCCCCAAAGGGAAGTCTTGCAGCCAATGGCCTACAGTCAGGCTAGGGTCGTGAGCAGACAGTCTGAGCTCTCCGGCTCACTACCTGGAGAAGCTACAAGATAAATACCCGTGGTTTCAGGTTGCTCTATTTGGGGTTATTTCTCACACAGCAGCAAGTGACTAATACATCCTGCCTTCGTTTTCCTCTTCACTCAGAATTCTCTCTGATGTATACCCTGTCCCACCTTTTCTCTGGCTTCTTGGACTTGCAAATGGTTTCACCCTTCCATCTCAGACCTTTTCTGACCAACAGCCCCCTCTTCTGGCTCTTCATTTGCTCAGACTCTTTAAGAGTCTGCCTTCTCTTCTTCCTGCATATGCCCTCTAAAGCTGTCACCTAGACCTTGGTCATAAACACCAGTTAGAGGCCTTTGACTTCCACCTAACCTCTCCCAACTGGAGTCCTGCACATATTTCCCACTGGCCACTCAAGTGTTTGGCGCACATCTCAACTCTCCCTGCCTTTCCCATTTCCCCTCTTACCAGCATCATCTTCCTCCCAGATGCTCGCCCAGAGCTCCCAGCGTCACCTGTGTCTTCCCTCGGCCTCTCCCACATCATTCCACCACCCAATGCACAGGGAGATAGATGCCTCAGTCCTTCTGTGAGTCTCCACCTGCACCCAGTAAGGACATCCCCCTGCTGGCCTTCCTTTGTCCACTCTACCCTAGTGGTCCATTTCCACTCATTTGTCGGGATGGGAGGACTTCTTGTTTGTATCACAGTCCCCATGCCTTGTTGGGGAAAGGTGAGGACAATATTGGTTGGTTTAAAATACTGAGGACTGGAGAGACTGTCAACCAGAGAGTGCCTGCTGGCAAGCATGAGGACCACATAGAAAGCCTGGCTGGGAAGTATGTGCTTGTAATGCTAGAACCGAGGGTCTGCGGTGGGAATCGCATGGGGATCATGGACCAACTAGTCTAACTACCTGATTAGAACAGGATTCAATGAGAGATGCTAGCTCCCAAAAACAGGATAGTGAACAAATTGAAGAAGACATCTCAACATCAACTTCTGGCTTTCATACATTTGTGCACACATACACACACACACAGAGAGAGAGAGAGAGAAAGAGAGAGAGAGAGAGAGACAGACAGACAGACAGACAGAGAGGGGCAGACAGAAAGACAGAGACAGACAGAGGCAGAGAGACAGACAGACATAGAATAATAACAGCTTGATGAAAATTACCGAGATGTTGCAAAGGAACAGAAAGGCCGTGATGTTTCTGAGCAGCCTCCTCTTCATGCCTCCCTGAAGGAAGTCCAGACATCGGGTTGTCCCTGTAGCTCCTTCCCAGCCAGCTTCCTGCTCCTCTTTGCCGCACCTTTGCTGCAGACACAGATTCCCATTGACAGCAGGCGACCCGTCCTGGGCCATCCCCTGGCTCCCGAGAGTGGATGCAGCCAATACGGCAGCCTCACCACTGCAGACCGTGACCACACGCAGAGTGCGCACATCCTCGGGGACCCCCTCCGGCTCGAGGTGCACGGACTCGATGATGAAAATGTTCTGGACATACTTCTCCACGATCACCAGGACCGAGTAGGGCAGGTTGTACCAGGTGTAGGGTGGGCGGGTCTCAGCGCAGGCGATGGCCAGAATGGAGCCCCAGGAGAGGAGCCAGGAGCCGGAGGCTGTGGCCACCAACAGGTCGACGTCCAGCTTGCGGGCCGGGTTCTTTGACTCATCCAGAGACTTCTCATCTACCCTGTAAATCCAGCTTCCGACTAGCCCCGCGGCCCCCATAAGCAGCAGCACCGTGATAGCATACAAATAAAACATGATGAGAGCTGACTCGCTCCTGGACTTGGAGCGCCCAATGTGGATCATGTACACCACAACCACTGCGATGGTGGCAGCCAGCACTGTCAGGCCCAGCACCGAGCCCACCAGGACCCCGTCAAATCTGCACTGCATCTTCTGGTGCCGAGAGCTGTCCACCCTGCGCCCGATGTTCTTCCACAGCACGTAGAGCATGGTCGAGGCCAGGATCTGGTACTCGATGTTGAAGGGGTACAGATAGTAAATCCCATGGGAGAGGGCAGAGCAGAGGGCAGGCGGTGTGCAGTTACACTGTGGTGTGTGGTCATCCAAAACTAGGGCAGTGGGCAGAGCACAGAAGACAGCCATCAGCACAGGCAACAAGGAGACTAACAAGCCCATCAGCCTGATCCTCTCACCTACACCCAAAGTGCACAGGAGCCATATTTAACATCATGTTTAACGTCATGGTTTCATAGATAAAGAAGCTAAGACTCACACCTGAATAGCATCAGCCACGGTCTATCCGTATGTTAGCATATAATGACACTTTTATAAAGATAATCGTAGAGATTTACTGGTCACCACATAAAGATGGTCCAGAGCTACCACTCAACTTCAAAAGCTACAGAGGGTTGAGACTATGACACCACCTGTGTAAGAGAGAGGGGTGTCACTGATAGGTTGGTCCATAAGCTGGGGAAAAGATCCTCAAGTATATGAACCAGAAGGGTAGCAGATCTTAATTCCCTGTGCTAATTTTCTCTGAGAATGTAGTGTGTGTGTGTGTGTGTGTGTGTGTGTGTGTGTGTGTGTGTGTTTAGACTGTGGCTTTCAGGGCTCTGTGGGAAATGCCCCTTCTGACTGGAAAAAGCTCTCACCTAATCGCCGCTAACATGGCATGAGATAGCCCACAACTTTCGATCTCTTTGCTGCCTCAGACACATCACTTTTCAGTAGCTCAATGTCTCCATCCATTAACAGTTAATACTGCGCACATCAGAGTAAGGCCACATCAGACTTAATGATTGCCTGAAGTCTTGCCAGATAGTCAACAAGTGCCTAATAAAATCCAGGAAGTGCCTAATAAAAGTTTGCTTCTATTATGAAACTGTCACTGCTTTGGATGCATTCATTACCAAAGAGTGAATGAGGCCAGCGACAGAGCACCATCCCCACAAGAGGGCTATAGGAGTCACTCGTGCAGCCTGACACGGCCATGTGTCTGCCCAGCCCCACTTACAGAGGGCTCCGGCCAGAAGAATCCTGGGAAGCACAGGACTCTCAAGTCTTCTTACTTTACAAAGAGGAAAAGCAGGCCTAGAGAGATTGGATAACCCCCAAAAGCCACACAGCTAGCACTGATGAGAACAAGAGACAGATTTAAGTCTTCCACTTCCCAGTGCACTGCGCTCAGCTCTGCCTTTTTAGTCCAGGTGTTCTCAGGCAGATGTGGTGATGTCATACATGCTTAAGGACTCCAAGAGGAAGATCTGAGAATTAACCCTGCCCCCCAGGCTGTCTCCTCAGCAGAGAAAAGGAAGATAAAGATGAGTGAGCCTAAATAATGAGCCAAATGCAGCCAGCTAAAAACTTTCAAGTGCACACAGGCTTGGGTGAGAACTCCCAGGAGCTTTCAGACCAACCTCTCAGAAGAAAGATTTGCTGAAAGAGGCCTAATTAAAATGCGAACAGAGAAGACCACCAATCTTCCACAGTGGAAAATAGGCACAGAGGTCTCCAGCCAATGGGCTGAGAGAGACAGACACCCAAATGATTACTCTGGGCTGCCACATACCCAAGCCAGGCGAAGCCTATAATTACTCCCTTGGAGAGGGAGAATGAAGGCCTGTGGGACTAGAGAAACGGTCCACAGCAAAGACTATCCACTCAGGTGGCTCCCCGGGGACCTGGATGGTCCAGCAGGGGGAAGGTTGCTCACCGATGGTGATGTTGCCGAAGCCCAGAGTGATCAGCCGTTCCTTGTGCTCATTCAGCTGGTGTTTTGACTCGTTCAGGACACTGTTGGCCCACAGCAGCAGGTTTGTGAACACTGAGTGAATCACCCCGAACCTGAAAAGCACGAATACCAGACACATTTTCTTGAGTATCCTTGGGAAAGTGCAAAGCCGGAGGGTAAGACAGAGACATCCCATGCATGCGTGCACGTGTGTGCATACACACACACACACACACACACACACACACACACACACACTCTTCTTTCGGCCATTGGTACAAGTGGCTGAGAGTCATAGCATCTTAGCATTCTGCCTTCACCTTGAGCTTGCCTGTCTTCAACTCATTATCTGTGGGACATCAAAGACAGTGCATCTTGGGAGCACACATACAGGGAGGAAATTTTACTAAAGGCAAGCAGTTATGCTCAGATATGCCCAGAGCCTGTCCTTCTCTGAAGGGGACACAGAGAGAACAATGAAGTAGACAGGGAGGGTTGGTGGACTGTGGACAGCAGGTACACCCTCACTGTTGGCTGACCAACCCAGAAATTGCCAACCATTCCCTCTGCTTTCCCATCTGTCCGAAAAGGCACTAAAATAATCCACACACACTGGCTCATGGCTTCTTTTGGAGCTAGCCTTGGTCATTCTTTCTAGGGGCATATAATATATAGTGTTTGGTCAATTACTGAAAAGCTTTTGCTTATTTGATGATGTAAGAATGGTAGTATAAGATATAAGATAGTAAAAGCCTGTTTATGGACCCCTGTTCCTGTCAACATTATCACCTTTAACAGTCGTGAGCAAGGACATGAAGGCTGAAGACTGTATCCATCATCTTGTGATCATGAGCCGACCAGCATGGGATGAAGCTCCAACCCAGGGAAGAGGGCAGAGTGTATAACACAGAAGAGTGTCCAGGGGACACTTTGAGCTGCTGGGATCCCAGCTAGGCTCAGGAATTCCCCCACTGTCACACCTAGAGTCCAGTGCCACACTGGAGTGATGGGAAGAATCTTAGTCCAGAGTCTTGCTTGGCATCACCTCTAAACCACAGCACCTCATCAGGAGGAGGGCACACACAAGGTAGATACTGGACTCTAGGGGACATAAGGGACGGGAAGGACATGTGGTCTCCATGTGATTCCTGCCTGCTATGAATTCCCTGCATCCCAATGTGACTGCAGGTTGAAGTTGTATCCACCCAGGTAGTTTCTCAGCAGTCTATAGACTCAAGCATTCTGGCTATGTAGGGGAGGCATCCTAGGTAGACTGGGAAGGAGAGCCTCAGGGCTGCTGTGGGTATCCCCTGTCTTACCCAGGGGCAGCCCTGTGTGCTTGCCTATCCAGCTTAGAGGCCAATTTATCCATGAGTATCTGTGGCCCAGGCCACTCCTACCTCTCAGACCCTGATTTTCCACCCAATCCGAACCCTGGCCTCTCGAGCCAGTGCCTTTCTACGCAATATGGCCACCCTTGACATCTGCCCAACAGCTAGAACTAAAGCAGAAGTAACAAACAACATGGGTGCCTATCTGTCTATCAGCCTGGCCCAGTGCCTGCCTTGTTACTGCAGCTCACAGGCAGCTTGCTCTATATAGCCTAGACAATGCCATTGCCTCTGGCAGGTGGCTTTCCTTTTATTACAGTGCACACAGCTGCTCTTCTGTCTCCCCTCTCCCTGTTCCATGCAGCACTGCCCAAACCTGAGCCTGCTGAAGCCAGAGAAGCAGTGTGAGGTCGCCAAAGGTCATGCTGTTTGGCCATGCACCACCCTGAGAACCATAGCCTTCTAAGGCCACTTTGGAAAAAAAAAAAAAGTCCTTCAAGCTAAGGACACATGTCATATCCCAAGCTAATTTCATTATCAGTATCCCTGTATAGTCAAGAATGACCCTTGACCTTCTGACTCATAGCCCATCTCAGACTTTTGAGTCTGTGGTTTACAGCCAAGTGCTATCGTGCCTAGTTTATTCAATGCTCGTGATTGAGTCCGGGACTACAAATGCTAGAAAAACATTCCACCAACTTTGCTGGCCCCAAGAGTGATCAGTGATGGCTTTTGGAGGTCCTGGATCTCAGTGACTACCCTTGAGGGAACCAGGTGAGCACATTTCAGCCACTGCCCACCTTACCCAGGAGGTGGGCCTTCCTGACACCAAGGTTAAAGGTTACTGCCAAAGCCACTGCATGGGCCACAAGGTGGATGAGAACGCCATGGTGCCTCTCACGCAGCCAAGGACACCTCCGAATCACCACCGCCCACCCCACGGCCCCAGACCATTCACCCTGTGCAAACTGGAAAAACAAAGGACGTACTTGTTAGTAGACTCAATCTCTATGCTTGCAGCCTTGGAAGCCATTCTACCCAGTGATCGAATGTCAAACCAATCTGCTTAAGGCCAGGGGTCATCTCAAATGCTGGATGGAAGGAGTTGATTCCCCCATGGAAAGGGCACGCAGTACTGGATCTTTCCATAGGGCAAGTGCTGATTCTGTGATCTATCCATGCTTAGTCTGCCCTTGGAGAGTTTACTCCTCCTTCTGGACATTCTTCCCTTGACCACATAATAACCAGGGAGAAGTGGCGGTAGGTTCAGCACTCGATGAACACAAGTCATGCACTTTGTATTAGTTATCCTCAGAGGTAGATCACCTCCCTGTTCCCCAACTTACAGCTGAGTAAACGGAGGGCCATGAAAGGGAAGTGGGTGACAGCAGTTCCCACCCACAAATGGGTGGTGACAGTAGGATCCCCACCCATTCCTGTCTTCCAGGGATGGCTTGGAAGGAACTGAAGGACTGGGAGGGCTTTGCTTTGGGTACGGAGCAGAAACCTGCACTCAGGGTTTATAGACCCAAGACGATGCTAGTCTTGAATCTGGTTTGTTCTAACATCTAATCTAAACAAACACCAACCAACATGTAAAGCAATTAATTGCAGTTTTTACCTTTCCAGTGTTTTGAAAGACATGATAATATCCTTGGCATGGCCCCAGAGAAAATAGACCTAGATGGAAGTAAAGGAAAATACATTAGTGGGGAATATGCTGTTCTGTTTGCAGACTTGAGAAGTTATAAAACTTGGGAAAAGCAGATGGCTCTCCTTGTCCCAGAAGAGCTGTTCTCCACTGGAAATAGTGATCCAGTGAGAAGCAAGATGGGGTTTCCCAAGTCAGGAGGAAGGAGTGCTGCAATTAATTATGAACGTCTGCTGTAGATGGAGATCTGTATTTGGTTGAGGCTGTCTAATGAAAAGGTAGAGAGAAATGACTGGTGATAACTGCTGTGGATGGATCTGTGCTGCAACTGATTGAGAATGTCTGCTCTGGGATAGGCATATGGGCATCAGTCTGTCATGAAACTCACTAGCCTTTTTTTTTAGTCATATTTGTCAGGTTTTATCCAATAATTTTCCATTGAACAGCTACTTTGCACCAATGTTCAGAAACCAAAGGCTGACCACTTTCAGTGAAGAGTGGGGTTGGTTTGGGTTGGGCTCCTTTTGACTTCCGGTAGGCTATCTGGCCCCTGGCATGCCATAACTAACAATGCATGAGAGGCACAGATGTAGGCACAGGCTATCTCCCTGTGGATCTGAATGCTGGGACCAGGAGTGTTTCAGGTTCCAGAGTTCACATGGGTGACCCTGATTAAACAAAACAATGACCAAACCAAAATAAAAAGGCATGAGACTAGGAGGGGACTTGGTGAAAGAGAGGAGTGTGTTAGTGCGACTGTGAGGGGGATCAGGCAAGGTGGAAATGAATGTGGCCAGAGTGTGTTACACACATGCATAAAACTGTCAGAGTTTAAATATGATTTTTAAATCAGAATATTTGGGTCAAGGAAGGCTAAAAATAGAAGAGGAATATGTCACATGGGAGACAGTTCAATTAGTAAGGTATTTGCTGCACTGAGCCCAATCCCCAGGACCCTCTGTGTTGACATAAGAGCCGACTCCCCACAACCCACTGAGCAGATAACCTAGCTGAATTACCAAGCCCTAGGCCAATGAGAAATCTGCCTCAACACACAAGATACATGGTGTCGGTTGTAGTTAGCATCAGCTGTCGACTTGACACAACTCAGGGTTGCTTAGGAAGTAGAACCTCCATTGCGGAATCCCTTCCATCAGATTGGCCCATGGCCAAGTTTGCGAAGCATTTTCATACTTGCTAACTGATGTAGGAGGCCCCATCCCACTGTGGGCAGTGCCATCCCTAAGCAAGTGTGCCTGAGCCATAGAAAACAGGTAGCTGTGGGCAAGGGGAGTGGTTAAGAGCACTAGAGGCTCTTCCACAGGAACAAGATCTAATTCTCAACACCCAGATGGCAGCTTGCAACTGCCTATAACTCTAGTTCCCAGGTTCTAATTCCCTCTTCTGGCTTACATGAGCACAGTCATGCAGACAAAACACTCATACACACAAAATAAAATAAGTTGTAAAGTAAGCAAGCTAGAGAGAGTAAGCTAGTAAGAAGTGTCCCTCCATGGTCTCTGCCTCCAGGTTCTTCCCTTGAGTTCCTGCCCTACCCCTCCTTCGATGGTGGACTATAACCTGTAGGCCAAATAAGACCTGTTGCCAAGTTGCTTTCGGTCAGTATGTTTTTGCATCAACAGAGAAGCAGAATAGGACAGATGCCTCCTAAAGGATGTGCACATGCCTAACCATGCATACACACACATGCACATACACATGCATGCATGCATACACACACATACACATAACACATGCACGCATACACACATGCACATACACATGTGTGCATGCATGCACGCATACACACATGAACACACACACACTGGCATGTCAATGCTCATAGCAGCAGTGTTCCCAACAGCCAAGGGGAGGAACCACCCCCTTGCCACTGACAGATGGATGGATGGACAAAATGTGGTGTGCACACACAGTGCTATATGATCTAGCTATCAAAAGAGAGGAAAATTTCTATTTCACGCTACAACAGGAGGCAACCTGAAGACATCACACAAGGTAAAGCAGCCACAAGGGAGCAGAGAAGGTAGGGCTGCACTCGTACGGTTGTCTATCGACATTGCTGGTTGTCTATCGACGTTGCTGGTTGTCTATCGACGTTGCTGGTTGTCTATCGACATTGCTGCTCTAGTCTACCTTGTAGAGACAGACAGGAGAGCGGTGGTTGTGGGGAATGGTGGGTGGGAGATTGTTCAAGGAGGAGAGAAGTTTCCCTTACAAGATGAGAAGGCTCTGCAGGTGGATAGAAGGGATGGTTATACAGTAAAGTGACCATGCTTAACGCTACAGGACGATCCACTCAAAACAGTCAGGACTCTAAGTACTGTGCTCCGACCACAATTTAAACATGAGTAGATTTTTATTATAAAAAATATCTGGTTCTCTTTAGTCATCTTGTAGCAAAGCACACAGTAAGTGTGTGCCCAATGGCCACACAACCCTCAATTGGTGGACTTACCAAGTGCTTAAGTTTGGAAAATAGAGATCTCCTCCCACCAATGTGAGTATTTTGAGAATATACTTCTGTCTAGGCCATTCCTCTGCCTATAGCTCTCAGTGGTTCACAACTTACCTGCAGATGGGACCCAACCTTTTAGGAGGAGTCCTCAGCTTTCACTAATACTCGCTACATACTAGTCCTGTGCAAAGCCCAACTCCTGCTCAACACCTTTGGGCATTACAACAAGGCCATGCAGAGGTCCCAAGATTGTCCCCTCTTCCCAGACAGCTCCTGTAAGGGCCAGGGAGAGTAAGGTCATGCTAATGACCTCAGCCAGCACCAGGCAATCTGGCCAGAAGCTTAGAAACCTTAGCGAAAGCCGTGACTCCAGACTGAGCCACTGCTTCCCTCAGCTTCCCCCAGCCCACACCTCCTCTCTCGCCTCACGTGAGGAAAAAAGTCACTTGTCTCACAATGTCCTGCTCCTGTGACTAGGACCCACCACACAGCTCCAGCTCAGGGCAGTGTCCTGCAGACATAATATGTCACATTGGCCAGATACCCTCTTCTATGCTCCGCCACCCAGATCAGGACACTGAAGCCATACAGAGTCAGGTCATAGGATTTCTGCATCAGAGGAAGAACTATGTCTGAAGCTATCTGAAGCAGTTGGAGGCCCACATTTGATTGAAGATGCACGCTGTGGCTGTAGGGCTACACATGACTGAGAGTGTTATTTCAGTAGCATTGAAAGGCCAGGGCTGCTCTATTGAGACTCTTTAAGGAAAAGTATTTCCTCCTAGCCAAGGGAACAAAATCTCTAGCCTGGGTGGAGACCTAACATTTCAGTCACCATGCATGAACCCAGCTTTGTCTGTCAATAATCGCCTGGCCAAGGCACCACCCTTCAGGAAGGTGGGTCCATTTTACACGATGTTTTAAACATATGGGAGGAATAATTATTCCCATAATGAGATGATGTACTTTTGCTTCCCAGAATCCCTGTCCCCTGTGTGGTCACTAGAACCAATAGGGCTAGGTTAAGTTTGCCCATTTTTCTAAATTACTCGGAAAAATATAACACGCCCCCTCCTCTCTCTACTACCTCATTTTCCTTCTTTTGGATACTTTCTTAGTGTTCTTTACTTTCTCTGAAGCCTGCTTCCTCACGCAGCTGCCTGTCAGAGGCTATCATTTGACCTAATGCGAAAGGCATGCTTTTCTCTCTTCCTCTCCATCTCTCTTTTCCCGGCAGCTGCCAAGATCCACAGCTTTCTGGCTCTTTTGTTTTTCTTTTAAACTCTAATGAAACCGTCTACAAGCTTCCTTCTGAGTACTTTCTTTGTTTCTTTTACTAATGAGACTAACAACCCTGAGAGGGGATCCTAACTTAGCCAGAAATATGTGTCGTAATCTTGATGGGGTCACCAAAAATTCCCAGCAATAATATCTGAGGCAGATGGAAGGTTAAATTTGACTGAGAATGCCTGCTACAAGTGGGGAAAAGTTACTTCCTCTGAAAACCACAAGGCTTAGTTATCGTTTGTGGCAACCTGGACAAACCTGGAGGACATCGTGCTAAGTGGAACAGGCCGGGAACAGGGAGACAAACAGCACATGAGCCCACCATATATGGAATCTCAAAAATGAAGGCTTGAATACACAGTAGAACAGAGACTGAGTCCGGGGAGGAGTGGGATGATGCAGGCAAAGAGCCCAAACTGGCAAGCATGGAGGATGGTTGTCTAGAAAGCTGATGGCCAAGATAAGGGTTACAGCTGGGATATTGTGTTGTCTACTGCAAGCTTGCTGACACTGGCTTATAGGTGTTCTCACCACTAATAAGACCAAGAAGAGAAACAGGCACCAGCCATAACAATTTTCTTGACTAGAATCACCAACCATATGCTCATATGTGAAAACATCATTCTATATGCCTTAAATATGCAAAGTAGAGAAAGAGTAAAAGATTGATGATCTAGTATCTGTTAAATATGTTAAGATATGTTTGTTATTGATTAGCACGCTAACTGTCCATAGCTATGCCGTGCAGTGCACTTCCTAGTTGTACGGTGGGAAAGCACATAAGGTCTCTCTCTCTGACTCTCTGAGTATGTGTGTGTGTCTGTCTCTTGGTGTCTCTGTCTGTCTGTCTATGAGCTTTGTCTCTCTGTGACTCTGTGTGTCTGTCTCTGTCTCTCTATGTCTCCCTGTGTCTGTGTCTCTGTCTCTGTCTTTTTGTGTGTCTCTGTCTCTGTGTCTCTCTTTCTCTATCTCTCTCTGTCTCCCTCTCTCTGTCTCCCTCTGTCTGTCTGTCTGTCTGTCTGTCTGTCTGTCTGTGGAGGGAGGGGGTCGAGGGAAAACTTTGTGAAAATGATTCTCTCCTTCTACCTTTTCATGGGTTCCAGGGCTGTGACTCAGGTCTCCAGGCATGCGCATAAGAACCTTTTAATGGCTGAGCCACTTTGCTGGCCCATTTCTTTATGTTGATTCTATAGTTACTTGGAAATATTCAGTTCCTTTCTGCCATCCATAGTTGCCCCCTCTCCTTGTTGCAGAATATTAGAAGTTATTGTTCCTGTGCAGCTGCCCTCTCAGAGATCCTCACATACCCACAGCCTTCCCAGGCTCTGGCAGTCACTAGTGCTCTCTGCACTTCCACATGGTCAGCCTTTTCCTATCCACATATGAGCGAGAACACAGTGTTTGTCTTTCTATGCCTGACTGGGGGTTGTAGCACAAGCAGTTGGTAGAGTCCCAACCTAACATGCAAGAGGCTTACGAAGCATTGACCTGCCTCAAATCCCAGAACTTCCGAGGTGGAAGCACAGAGATCAGGAGCTCAGTGGCTTCCTGACAAATCTGAGTGACACGAGGTCTGTCTTCATAGTGGACTGATTTAATTTACTATAACTGTCCTTCCATTCCAGTGCGTTGCTGCCTGTGGTGGCATTCCACTAGTGCTGTGGTTGACAACTATTCCATTGTGGGTACAGAGCATCTTTCATCATCTGTTCATCTATCAATGGACATTGTATTTGTTACTTAACATCAACTGGACCTCGGTTCCTGATAGAAAGCACTTAAAAGAGGAGGGCTTGTGCTGGCTCAGTTTCATAAGGCCTTTGTCTTGCATGGCAGATTTCATGATGGTAGGAGTGTGTGACAGAGGCCTGTCACATCATGTCAGACCAGGAAGCAGAGAAAGAGACTGAAACCAGGCCAGACCCAGTGGCTGTACTTGTAGCCATCAAAACTCCAGCCCAGTGACCTACTTCTACCTGCCAAGACCTACCTTCTAATGATTCTATGATCTCTGAAAATAGTGCCTGCAGCTGGGGGACATAATCTCAATACACGAAAACACTTTGTGTGTCCTAAGAGCTATACAGACTCTGGCTATGCCTTTCCTTATCAGGTGACTCACAGCCATCAGAGAGCCCCACCGAGATCAGATGCTGCACCAGGGTCTATCAAGAGTCTCTGCAGTCAGGAGTCAGTTTGTCTTTCTATGCCTGACTGCGGGATGTCGCACAGTTGGTAGAGTCCCAACCTAACATGCAAGTGTTTTCTGCCTGTAAACTATGTGTTTAAAGGACATCTATCAAAATCCTTACTTCTTAGAGAAACCGAGTTCATCGTCCATGCTAAAAACAAGAAACTCATGCTATTCTAAAAGGTTCCAACCCACAAGAGGTAAAACAAAAGAGTCCCAGTGTTCCAGACAAGTGACAAGACCAGCTCATTATTCCTTATGGGAGCCTTGGAAACATGCTAAATTTGATTCCTGTCAGCTAGATGTGATGATGTGGGCTTTTACACACCTCAGGACACACTGCCCAGGAGCAGAGGCAGCATGAATAAACACCAATGGTTTACCTGCAGCAGTGTATGCACTGCATGGGTGACTGGGAAAACGCCCTCCGTGGCTGACAAGCACTCTGAGAATCCAATGAAGTATGCAACTTTCAAGCATCCCAGGACAATGGTGATAAATGCGAACAATGTGATGCTTCCTAGACAGGAGAGACACACGTGTGTTAGCATGCAAAGGGCCATCCCAAACAAATTACATAAGCCCTAGAGCATGTGGGTGAGAGATGGGTACCAAAACTATACAATGAGAAACTCAACATCCACAGGCAAAAGAATGAAACTGGAGCTTCCTTTATACTGTATGCAAACATTAACTCAAAACTATTCAAACACTCAAATACCAAAGTTAAAAAGGCAAAATTATTAGAAAAAATAAGATAATGCTTCATGAGATTGAATCAAGCAATGAGTTGCATCAAAATGAAAAATGTATGAACCATAGAACACTCTCAACCAAGAAAGAGGGCTCCAAAGCTGGGAGAGAATATTTGAAAAGTGTCTTTTGTGGTGGTTATGAAAATGACTCCCATAGGCTCATAAAAAGTGGCACTGTTGGGAGGTGTGGCATTGCTGGAGTGGGTGTGGCCTTGTGGAGTGGGTGTGGCATTGTTGGAGTGGGTGTGGTTTTGTTGGAGGAAGTATGTTACTAGGGATAGACATTGTGGTTTCAGAAGCCCAAACCTGGCCCAGTGTCCCTCTCTCTTCCTGCTGCCTGCCAATCCAGATGTAGACCTCTCAGCTTTGTCTCTAGTACCATGGCTACCTGAATGAAACCATGCTTCCTGCCATGATGATAATGAACTAACCCTCTGAACTGTAAGCCAACCAATTAAATGTTTTCCTTTGTAAAAGTTGTCATGGTCATGGTGTCTCTTCACAGCAATAAAACCCCAAGCCACAAAGACATCTGCAGTGTTAAATTATCCAAACAAACTTGAACAGACATTGCTCCAAAGATAATATTAAAAACAGCCACTAACTACAAGAAAAGATGCCCCAAACCACTAGAATTTAAGAAGAGGCAAGCCAAGACCAAGAGACACAAAGTCATCCCTGCCAAGATTGGTGCTATTTTTGTTAAAGGTTTATTTAAGTGTGTGTGTGTGTGTGTGTGTGTGTGTGTGTGTGTGTGTGTGCATGTTTCTGGGTGTGTGAATTTGCACCATATGTTTCCAGTGCCTTCAGACCAGAAGAGGCCATCATATCCCCAGGAACTGGAGATACAGATAGTTGTGGAGTCCTGGGAACTCATCGTGATTCTCTGCAAGTACTCCTAGCCCCTGAACCATCTCTCTCTAGCCCATAAGATAGATGCTATCAGCAAGGGCTGGATAGTTGGCTTGGTTTAGAAGCATTTTGCTGGAAAGCATGTGGACTTGATTCAGATCCCCATTACCCACATAAAAACTGAACTGTATCCCACAGATGGAGAGAGGGGAGATTTACATAGCCAGATCCCTGGAACTTGCTGGCCAGACAGCCTTACCTATTTGGTGATATAGTAGGCTAATGAAAGACCTATCTCAAGCAAAAGGGAATGGTACCCGAGGAGTAGCACTGAAGGCACCTGTCATCTGATGACCACATGCATGCATCCACATATACACAAATTCATATGCACAGGTGTAGACGTGCACACACGCACATAAATAAAAGTAAACTAGAAAGTTGGTTTCTTAAAACTCAGTAGGAAGAGTATCTCTACTAGCAGTCAGAAAAGGCTTTGCCAGGTAAGGTAAAGGGTTAAGCAGTTGTTTCTTTATATTGATGATTGTGATTGGAAAAGAAAAGCATACACAAACATGCATATAGAGGAGTCTGTCCAGAAATTATTTGGAGGGTGATGGGCAAATGCAGATCTGAGCAAGGAAAGCATTGATGTTGGACTTGTGGGCAGTATCTGGGCTTCTGGGCCCTCCTGCCTCCGGTGGCATGACTCACACATCCTCTCTCACGCACAGAGGAAACTGGATCGCATGTGTTGGGCCCTGAGACACGAAGGTGGGAGCCAGGCAGAAGTGATCGAATTACAAGACTGGCAGAGCAGCCTCTGGTGAAATGTATCGCAACAGCCCAGCTCACTCCTACAGCTCAGAGCCTTACAGAAATGATGAGAGGTCAAGAGGTGGCATTTTATTAATCCTGGAAATCTCCCAGGAAAATCAGGACCTCTATAAGAATGGAGATTCGATCCCAATGTTTTCAGATTGGTTGATGAAAAGGTTCTTTCTGATTGGGGGTCGGGGGGAGCGATAATAGTAACAGGACAAAGTAAGGCAGCCTGGTTGGGTGGCAAGAGCCAAGCCCTGAACTATGGGACCCTGGGCACCAGACAGGTGTGTGCATTCCTACGGGTCATCTCCCCAGTCCTGACCTCAGTTTCCCTACCTACTGAATGAAGATTGTCTACAGCAGTGATTTATAAACCTGAGCATACATCAGAGCGCCCTGGAGAGAGAACTGATGAATCTACTGTTGCTGGGCACCACACCAATGTCTTACTTGTTAGGTCTGAGGTGGGGCCTCAGTACCTCCAACAAGTCACCTAGTTGGGTAGAGGAGGTTGTCTGGGGGCCCCAAAGTGATGTAGTGTTTCCATGATTGACAGGACATTGGCTCTGCCATGAAACCCTCCCTGGCCCTCTTATTTGAAGGTCTCTCTTCCATCCATGCATCCATTCACTCTTCTCCTGGTACAGTCTGAGGACTCTTCCCACCTGAGTTTCACTGTAGTCTATGTGTGTCCCAAAGCGCATATGCAGGTAGCTCGGCACTCACTGTGATGATGGTGGGGGGATAAGAACCTTTCAAAGGCCAGGCAGTGGTGGTGCACGCCTTTAATCCCAGCACTTGGGAGGCAGAGGCAGGCAGATTTCTGAGTTTGAGGCCAGCCTGGTCTACAGAGTGAGTTCCAGGACAGCCAGGGCTACACAGAGAAACCCTGTCTTGGAAAAAACAAACAAACAAAAAAGAACCTTTCAAAGGGGATTGGATGGTACTCTAATCTGAAGTACGTTGTATACATGTGTGAAATGATCAAGGAGTAAATTTTTTAAATATCATAATTTAAAAGGCAAGCGTGAGGGCATAATGTAAAATATATAATTATAATCATAATGAAGTGGAAGCAATAGTCAGACATGAAAACCATAAAGCAGCTGAGAATGATCCAGACTGTCTTATTTACTAGGAAGCAAGGTCAGAAAGGTGGAATTAAAAATGAAATGGGAGAATATGCTCTCTATATGATGAAGTGGTTAGTGAGAGGTTAGGGGTGGGTGAGGGGAAGCAGGCGACACAGAAAGTGGGAAGGGAATGTCACTGTCAGAACACACAGCACTCAGAACAAAGAATCCTTCACATTACAAATGGTAAGACATAATGAATGAGGAAAATGTAACAGTGTATGTGGCTCAAAATAGAACCTTTGGCCAGGCAGTGGTGGGACACGCCTTTAATCCTAGGGCTTGGAAGGGAGAGGCAAGTGGATCTCCATGAGTATGAAGACAGCCTGGTCTACATATTGAGTTTCAGGCCAGCTAAGGCTCTATAGTAAGAGCCTATCTCAAAAAATTACAATAACAATTTGCTTTTATATCTATTAATAATTAAAAATGGAGCAGAAATTTTCCAAACCATAGATGAAATATGTGTGTGTTTCAGAACATATAGACAAAACATGTGAGGTCACAGAAGAATCAAATCACACAATTTTCTTTCTGTGTAAAACTTTGCCTCACCTGAAAAAAGAGCATATTTTTTTTTCTATCATGCCCTATGAGACAGTAAAATGGAACATGGCAGAAAAGTCTTGTTTTCTGCCATTTATTGATTGAGACCTTGGGTATTTATGTAACCTCTATGCCTCAGTTTCCCAGTCTGTAATATGGGGATAATGATTATGTTTCCCACAAAGCCTCGGGGTGCTGAGAAGACTCAGTGAGTCGTTCCATAGGTTTTCCCTGGAATACCCAGAAAGTTCTATGGATAGGCTGTTACCATTAATACCCTCTCTTCATTCCACTGAAGAAGAAAACTTAAGGAGTTGGAATCAAGTTGAGTGTCAAGGCCCCTAGGGTGGGCTGGATGGCCCAGCAGGTAAGAGTACCTGCCATGAGGCCTGAAAATCCCATATAATAGAAGGAAATACCCAGAACCCATACGACAGAAAGAAAAAGCCAATTTCTGTAAGTTTTCCTCTGACTGCCACATGCATGCTCTGGCACAGGCGCACACACACACACACACACACACACACACACACACACACACTGAAAAAATAAATAAAAAAAAAGATAATCGACTAGCTATATTACTTGACAATAATCCAAGATACCCAGCCATCGTTCTGCTGCTGGCACCAAAGACCCCTCTAGGAGTCTAGAGTACTGAACAGGTGGACAGTCCCAGAGTTAGTCTACCTCTCTACTCCCTGGAAAGATGATCCCACTGTATCATGACCAGCCATTATCTGGTCACCACTTGGGCATGCATGCTGGGAAGCTCATAATCCCTCACAGCGTGCCATCCATCACAGTGGCTACTGCTTGGGTTTGAATGTCTGTCCTTACATTGAAGTGCAGGATGCCTCCCAGAGCCCTTCATCCTCTTCCCTGGAGCTTCTGGCATGTTCCACCCTCCATCTACTCACTCACTGTGGTGGTTTGAATAGGAATGGCCCCCATAGGCTCATATATTTAAATGCCTGGTCACCAGGTTGTGGCACTTTTGTGACCTTGTTGAAGTGGCCTTGTTGGAAGAAGTGTGTTACTGGGGGGGGGGGGGTGAGCTTTGGGGTTTCAAATGTTTAAGCCGGATCCAGTGTCACTCCTTCTTCCTGCCGCCTGTGGATGTAGAACTCTCAGCTACCACTCTAGCACCATGTCTGCCTGTGTGCTGCCATGCTTCCCACCATGATAATGGACTAAACCTCTGAAATATAAGCCAATTAAACGCTTTCCTTTATAAAAGTTGCTGTAGTCAAGGTGTCTCTTCACAGCAATAGAACATTGACTAAGACACTCACCCATATATCACTCATACATTTCCCCATACATCAGCCCATCCACTTACACACACACACACACATACACACACACACACCACCCATCCATCTACACATTCGCCTATTCATACATCCACCAGTCCATTCACTTGTACATTGCCCCATTCATCAGCCTATCTATCCACCCACCTACACACAGTAAATACATATACACCCACCCATCTATCCATCCATCCATTCATCCACCCACTCATTAACCACCCATCACCCATAGCCTCCACTGATTCAACTATTCTACAGATACCATCTGGCCCTCATTACACATCAAGCCTGATGCTGAATCTCAGGACACTATGGAGAGCATATTCAGGAAGTGCCTGTACCTTCAGGAACTCACAGTCTGTTCGGCCTGGCAAACAGTAACTGGCTAATACAATCTCCTGCAGGACTAGTGCTGGACAGATGGTAGCCAGGTGTCATGGGAACAGTAACCCAAGGGTTGCAGTAGCCTGAAGGGGGGCAGGAAAGGTTTCCCAGACGAGACTTGCTTCTTAAACACCCAGGGCTCCTCTGAAGCTGACAGATGAAGGCCTATAGTGTTTCCTACCATGAGACTGCCACATCCATCTGTCTTCTGGGCTCAACATCCTTTCCTGTCCCTGGGGCCACTGTCCTAAAAATACCTATGAGACCCCTACAGTCCTACTTCCTTTCCAAAGAATGCTAAACCCTGCATGTAAGTTATGGCTGTAAAAAAAAAAATGAATACATGCAATAATCCCTAGCACTGCATAAGTCAGGTGTGGGAGTTCATGCCTGTAGTCACAAGGAAGGTGGAGGCAGGGGCATCAAGAGTTCAGTATCATCCTCGATACACAGGAAAGTTAAGGCCAGCCTGGGATGCACGGGGGTGGGGGAGCGCCTTTTCAAAAGAAAAGGGAAAAGAGAGCAAAAGAGAAAAGAGAAAGATTGGGAAGGAGAAGGCAGGGGAGGTCAGGGGAAGGAAGATGAAGTGAGGGCAGGGGAGGGGAGAGGAGAGGATGGAAGGAGGGTGGAGCTAGCCAGATGTAACCATGCTTCTGGAAGAGTCTCAGGATCGGTATTGCTTTCCCTGTGTGCTCGTCTCCCAAGCTTAGCTAGGTGCACCTATCTCGATTGTCCTCTTTCTTAATAATCTGTGATGGGTCCCCATGAAGGATGGGACAAAGCTAAAGTCTGGTGCCTGCCTTGTTGAGTTCTCTGGGGGTCAACCTCAAAGCACCCAATACTTTCCAAACTCCTCATCTGCCCCCACCGTGTGCATTTTACTCCTGACTTCTTTGTTTCACAGCAATAACGTACTTACCTCTAAGCAGTTAATATGCATAAAGTCCCTGATTCTCATGATAACTTGGTATGATAGACAACATAATCCCCATTTTACAGGTGAGGCAGAAAAGTGAAGCTCTATGAAAGCTTCTACAGAAGCCATGCTTCCATGCATCATTGTCCACCACCTTCATTGTCTTTTTGCTTCTTGCCCACCTCTCACTACTCTGTACGAGGCCATGCCAGGCGATGCAACTCTACCTTGAGGGTCCAGTAGCACAAAGCTGTCAGGGTGGACTCTCAGCCTAGGCCCCTGAGTAAAAATCAGTTTGACATCGCCCCAGCAAAAGTCCAAGCATAGCAAGGCTTCCTTCCCCACTGTCTGGGGGCAAAGGTCCAAGATCCTCCTGCTCAGAAGTCAGAAGGAAAGGGGAGCCAGGATGTCACCTGTCGGTCACCTGTACTGTCATGCTGTCGCATCACCCACACCATGGCTTATTTCCAGAGACACAAAGCTAGCCTCTTCTGGAAGTACTGTCAATGTCACCAGACAGTGACACCACAATCTCAATAACCTCCAGACGTGAGAAACTCTGCCCTCAGGGAATGACAGTCAGCACAAGAGCACACAGCCATCTCTAGGAAGTCCCCGGAACAGCCACATTTACAGAGGCAGAAAGCAGACTGAAGGCTAAGAGAGGATGGGAACTGATCACTCTCTGTGATCCCAACCTGGTGGCACCCAACCTGATACACTCTAGAATGAACTGGGAAGGGAGTCTTGATGCAGAATTGTCTTGATTGTCTGTGGACATGCCTGTGAGAGAACTGCCTTCATTGAGTTTGGGAGATTCAGTCTAAATGTGAACAGTACCGATTTGCATGCTGGACTCTGCACTGAAGGAAAAGAGAGAAAGGGACAGAGAGATCTCAAAGAGAGACAGAGACAGAAATCTCAAGCTGAGCACCAGCATGCGGGCATGCTTGATTTAATCCATTGCTGTCTGCTCTTGAGTGTGGATGTGATCAGCTAGTTCTTTGAAGTTCATGATGATGTGACTTCCCTGCCAAGAGGGACTGTAGTCTTAGTCTGTGAGATTCTGAGCTAAATAAGCCTCCTTAAGTTGCTCTGTTGGGGTATGTGATCGAAACAATGGTCACGAAAGCTAAGACAAAGTGCTAGGCACACAAGTCCTTAGCTGTGCAGCTGGCGGCGCACACTGAAAGTCAACAATGAAAAGGGGGCAGTAAATTTGAAAGAAAGCAAGGAGCGGTATATGAGAGGGCTTGGAGAGAGGAGAGGGAAGGAAGATATGAGATGATTACATTACAAATTTAAAAAGTAGAAGAAATCATCATCATCATCACCATCATCATCATGAGCAGCAGCACTTGAATTGAACTGAAAGCTGAGAAACCATCTCAGGAAGTGGTGCGGGCTCCCTACGCCAGTGACAGGAACAGAAGCCCAAGCAAACAAAAGCATCTGGAGAAGCCCTGCCTTCAGGAGAGCAAGGCTGTGGTTTAGATGAGCCTCCATCCTGAGATGCAAAGTGGAGCTCCAGGTGAGGCCTCATGATTGCTGTACCTGCCCTGAAGTCTGCAGATGACAGCCAGGACAGATGGCAGGGACAACCTGCCCTCCCTTGGTTCTTCCCCTCCACCCCCATTCTCTTCTCCTTCCCCTCCCCCTCTGTTCATGGCCAACCTGCCCGATGACACCAACATACACACACACACACACACACACACACACACACACACACACACACCTTCAGTGTGCCACGTGGATAGCTTCCTTCCCAGCAGGGACCTTTGTGTTTCCTGCCTTCACCTTGGCAGCTTGTCCTACGACCACCCCCAGACCGGCCTTTCATAAGGCAGCTCACATCTGTCCCCTTTCTTCCAGTCTCTTAGGAGCAGTACTAATCTCAGGCCCCATGGAGCCCATTTCCATGGATGGCCTGTGGTAGCACACTGGACAGAGCGCTGGGAAAACTCAAGTTTAAATGTGCCTTTAAAAACAAAAACTGAAAAATCTGAATTGTAGAATAAATTCAGGGGTGACTCCCCCATTCACAAATCAGCTCTGATGAGTCTGGCTTCCCAAACACACTTACTAAGTATGCTTGTAGTCATCAGTATTTCCAGAATTTGGATTCAAAGGACTTCTGATTTTAAGACAGACAAGAAACACGGGGAAAAAACAACAAAAACAAAACAAAACAAAACAAAAATCCTCCCAGCCTCATCCCATTCTGAGCAGGCTAGCAATGAAGAAAATCAGGAAGTGGTGATTAACTGATAAGAAGGCTGCTCACTGGCTGCTTGGGGGGCAGGCACAGGTTCCAAGGCTACGGTCATCCCTTCCAGAGGGACTCCTCCCTAAATCAGAAAGACGGAGTTAGACCCATAGTACAACATTGCTATCAATTATTTAAGTGGATCAGTACTTTTTTATTCCACAGAAAATAATTCATCCCTCACAGGAAGTAGAATGGAATATTTCCTGCTCATAGAGGTACCTTGCAGATCAAACCAAGGCCTACAATTTCCCACAGAAAACTTCAGTGCCTGGAGTTTCAGGGCGGGGGTCTCTATCCCAAAGCATGAGCCTCAGGACACTGCCCTACCCCTGCCCCCAGACAGGACTGAGACTCCGCCACAAACCAGTCTATCCAGCTAAGAGTCCAAAGGAAACCTCAGTCCCTCCTGGGGCCAAGGTACTTCCTCTTGGCACCTTGGTAATGGTAACCGACTTTTTGCTCCCAAACTTTCTACAGGAAGGGCCAGCTCATGGTCATCTTCCTGCTCCTCCCCATGACGTAGCTGTGATTCTTATCTAACTCATGTGAGAGCTTGAGCTCAGAAAGCTGAAGGAGACAGAAGTGGGGAGTACAAGACGACACGGCTTTGCACAGTACATGTGACTCGCTGGAATGGGGGCATCACTATGGGGCCACTTCCAACGGGTCCACACATCCTACTGCCTGGGATCCCAGAGAACCCATGCCAATTCCCTCATTCTCTGTGGTAGCATCCTCCCAGAACCCCACTCTGGCCTTTATAAGTTCTTAGGCCAGCCACTCAACATTCCTTGAGGACCTGACTGACTCTCTGAGCATCTGGACACCATCAGCCCTCCTGCTCATCCTCCTCCTGGGTACCATTTCTTGAGGTTTGCAGTTTTCTCTGTGGGAGTCTCCATCTGCCTAGCCTACTTCATCTCTACAGGCTGTAGGAAAGACGTGGAGTGCGTCCACAGGGAAACCTTGGAAAATAACAGGGCCAGTCAGAGAGAAGAGGAGGGAAGGATGGAGGGAGGGGTAAAGGAAATGAAGGAAGAGGAAGGGGGAAAGAGGAAAGAGAGCCACAGGGAGGAAGCAAGAAAGGAGGAAAAGGATGGCAAGGGAGAGAGACAGGAAATGAGGGAAGAGAAGAGGCAGAAGTCGGGGGTGGGGGGAGAGGCTGGAGAAGAGCTGAAGGGAAAAGAGATGGAGGAGGGAGGAGGTGAGTGAGGGAGAAAGGATGTTTCTTCTTGGGAAAGGGTGAAAATGTCAACATCCTGGATAAGAGTACCAGGCTTGTCTATGTGATGTTGAGCCCCCAGCCGCCATTCATAATCCACAAACCCACGAGCTCTCGCAAACCTCCATTTCAGGAATGTAGGCAGTTTGTGGTCGTATACAATTTTCTTGGAGGAGAGAAAAACTGATTTCTGGATGTCTCTATTCAAGGCAAGAGGGTGATTTCTTATGGCAAGGGCGCTGGAATCACACCTTTGAATTCTTGCCTCATGGCCCCCTCTGGTCCAACCCAGCCTGAGATCCCCCTTTGCAGAGAGGCTCAGACTGGAGCTGGGGTCGTAGAGGATATGCCTGAGGTCAAGCGTGCAAAAACTGGGGAAGCGGCCTCTAAGGGAAATTACAGTCTAAGATGAGAAAGTGGGAGGAGGCACCTTTGCCCTGGATCCCGTCTGCTCCCTTTGCCCTGGATCCCAGCCCTCTCCCTTTGCCCTCGTGTTTCTGCCCCCCTTTGACCCATTTGGGTCTGTTTTCAATATGGGCAGCCCCTCTAGCGTGCAGTGAGGTCGTCCCTCAAGACTATGACCTCAGGACTCCCCTTCATCCTCTCAGCCAGGCCTATGTGGCTCTCTGGACCAAGCATCACAGGCTCCCCCCACTGGGGCGAAGAGGCAGCTGCCTGGAGTCCAGGCCACAGCAAGAGAAGGAGTGTGGGAAGAAACACAGAAAGGAGCAGTAGGATACGCTTCAGACTCCGATGGGGGTGTGTGTGGGGGGGGGGTTAGCACAGGTGTGGAAAGCAGGACAGAGGGAAGGGTGGAATAGCATTCCAAGAGGAGGAACAGAATATGCAAAGACCTTGGGGTTTTCAATACAAACTGGAACTCAGAGTCTTTCACAGCCTAACACTGAGGGCTGAGGAAAGAGTTTATCTGAGGCCAGATTATAGGAGCCTTGAGCGCCAAGAGGGAGAGAGTGGCCTGCAAGCCCAAGCCTGAAACATTATAACAAAACTTTCAGCAGGAAGATCTTTGAGCAGAGCCTAAGGCAGACAAGGGAAACTCGAGAGGAGGGCGGGAAAAGAGAGGAGGCATAGAGCTAAAAAGTTCGCTCTCAAGTAGAGGCATGGAGGGCAGCGGGGCTGCACTCACCGCGGAGCCAGCGCGCACCCGCATGCGTATCCTTGGGGCGGATGAGGCGGCGCTGCATGTAGCTGCGACCCACGTACCACAGCATCCAGAGCAGCTGCAGCAGCATGAGCGCAGTTAGTACGCACAGCAGGTCGCTCTTGCCCACACCCGTCGCGTGCACCGCCCAGGCCAGCAAGAACAGCAGTCCCGCCACGAACACATTCAGTCCATACTGGCTGCTCAGTGTCTCCGCCAGCTTCTGCGGGACGCTGGCGCCGCGCCGGGGACTGGAAGCTTGTGGAGACCCCCGGGCTAGGGGAGGCGGGGGCGGAGGACACGCCGCGATCCCCGACGGTGCGGCATGTGAGGAGCCTGAGGATGCTGCGGGAGAAGAGGGCGCGCCCGGGCCCCCAGGCATCTTCCAGTCTGGTCCCCAGGCGGCTGCTCCTGCCCCGCACGTTGCTCCTGGCTCCTGTCCTTTCCCCACGCCCTCTGGGCACCAGCCGGTCTCGCCAGTGCCCTCAGATCCTGCTCTCCTTCAGTACTCCCTGCCCTCAGGTCCCAGCCTCTGGCCTCCCTCCCGGAGTTCACGTCCTGCAACCCGTTGCCCCAGCCGCTGCGCCTCGAGCCCTGCTGTACCTCTGCCTTGCCTGTGCCACCCGCACCCCACCCCCGCGCCCAGCCCGCCTACCCCACCCCGGCTCCCCGGAAACGTGGGACTGCAACAGGTGCCGCCCGTCGGATCTGGGGCGGGTAGGGAGGGGTGGGATACGAGGGGACACACGGAGTCGTCGGAGCCAGATCAGAGGGTTGCTCAGGGCGTGGCTGCGCCAGGGTTGTGTCCCCGACCCCTAGACTTTTGGGTCGAGCGTGCATGGGTCCTTCTCATCTGTGTATCCTAATCCCTGCGGCTATGTACTGGTGCTTTTTGCCTCTGCCCTCGACCTGTGAGTGGCTCAGAGTAAAAAGCGGGGCATAGGCATCTTTGGGGGTATCTCCGTTTGTCCCTTGTGGGTGCCTGTGTGGGGACCTAAGCGAGAGCCTCGACAATGGCTAAAACTGGTGTCACTACACAAAAAGTCATCCCTCCACATCCTCTTCTGGAGATGCTTCCAGAGGGAGCTGAGCAGGTGAAAGGGTCCCCAGTGGTCCCGCGGTCTCGAGAGTCCAATTGCTTCCGTTTCAAAGCTTTTCACTGAGGCAGTCCCCTAGGCGCTCCGCTCCGGTGCCAGGAGGAAGCGCAGCGGATTTCTGCGAAAGAGCGTCCTATGGTTGACCGTGACCTGGAGGAGAGCCTGGACACATCAGTGTGGTGCGAAGGGGAAGGGGAGCAATCAGACTCGGAGAGGGCAACGCGGGGCAAAGCACAGGCAAGCACAGGCCGAGATGCCCGCTCCGCTTTGGTTTTAACGTTCTGCTGTAGCCGATTTCAATTTCTTCATATTTTAACAAGGAAGCCACGGGCTTTATTTGAACGACACCCTGCACACGGACACGGAAACCGCTGGTGATGACTGATAAAGGGGGATGGGATGAAAGGGGGCAAGAAGTCTGGGCCCAAGGAGCTCTGGAGACTTGCCTCGCCTTCATCATTAAATTCACTTGTTCATTCATTCAATTTATAGATAGATAATCCACACTGAGATATTTTCTGCACTTAGCCATGAGAACTCAATAAAGCCAAATAGATGAGATCCTACAGCAGACAGCTGTTTCCTCGGTGCCCAGGGGAAACTAACCTGCAAGCCTAAGGCAACCCAGCCTTTCCAGGAGACACAGGCACTCTAGGAAGCCAGCCCCCTGCGGAGAAGGCTGGGAGGATCTCAGGAGGAGACAGCATCTGCGCAAGCGCCATGCTTAGACTAGCTATCTTGCAGAAAGCTGGAGGCAGGTGGCGAGGGGCTTCCACTGTGTACAAAGAATGATTGAAATAACACCAGCGGGATACCTCTCCAGGTAAAAACACTTGTCACCAAGCCTGACAATCCGAGTTGGATGCCCAGCCCCCACATGGCGGAAGGAGAGGGCAAATTCCTACAGGTTTTCCTCCAACCTCCATAGTTCCACAGCGATATGCCCACACACTCAATAAATAACTAGATAAATAATTGTAACTTCAAAAGCCTACAGATGTTATCCTAGTCAGTCCCAAACCTATATCATTCTATAGATTTTAATGAGCCTTTGATTGCCAAGGGACTGGATCTCAGAAGAAACCACACACACACACACACACACACACACACACACACACACACGCACCACACCACACCTCAAATGTATCCTGTCACTTTTCCGGCGTGCCTTTCGGCATGGTAGCTGGTCACTGGCAAAGTCAAAATGAGATCGTTTCCTTCTGAAATGATGTTCAAAACATCGAAGAGTTCTGTGGCTACGGTAGAGCATAGCTGCTCACCTTCCATACAGTTTCCTGATCCCTCCATGCACAGTGATGGGGTGGTGGGGATGGGTAGGCATACAAGTAGGAAACCCACACGGACAGAATACTACCAAATGCCTAAGAATCCTCAGTCACAGGTGGCTGCTTTCTCTCTGTGTCATGTCATTTTCCAAAGAGACCTTTTAGTAAACACTAAAATGGGCTCTGAGCTAATACCATGGTCACACGGGTGTGTATGGGGGTGCGCATACATGTGCATATGTGTAGAAGCCAGAAGACAATCTTAGGTGTCACTTGTCCAGCATGGTTCCTGCTCCCTATTCCGCCTCAACTTGTCACCTAGGCTAGGATGAGTATGGAGAGAGCCCCCAGGGACCCACTCATCTCAGCCTCCTCAGTGCAGGGTTAACAGTTGTGTGCCATCAATTTTTTTTTTTTTTTAATGTATATACTGAGGATTGAGATTAGGTCTTCATACATATGAGGCAAGCACTTTACTGACTGAGCTAAGGCTCCCTAGTATGAAGTCCCTCCATGGTCATGTCGCCTTCATTAATGTGAGATCTCATGATGATGAGACACCCATAAGTAGGCAGATGAGGATGTCAGCAACAGCCTGATGGGGACATCCTGTGTGGCCAGCCCAGGAGGGACAATCCCCACTCCCTCCATGATAAGAGGACCCAACACAGCCCTACCTCTTCCAGGCAGATCCCCAGAGCAACTGCTGGGCTCACTGTAGCCTTCTGGGTATCAGTTTGCTAACCCACCCAACCCTATGGATTCCTGCTGGTCATAGTTCTTTTGAGGTGCAAGTTTTTCTACAGTATCCACTTGGAGATTCATCCTCAGCCCTCATCCTCCACATGTCTTGGTCTTCAGAGAGTTCATCTTTCCAAGTCATTGATCATCATTGAGCCTCCCAGAACTCACCCATGGCCCTGGGCAGGTTTCTGCTCTTTACAGTTCTTTATTCAGATAAGACAGACCATGCTAGTCAATCATTCTGCTCACGGGAAGAGATTTTATTGACCATCAGGGCCAGCATTAGGTAGGACTGTAAGATTGTAGGTGTCTAGTTTAGGTTGGTGTCATCTTGCCATGCAGAAGCACCAGTAAACATGGCCTGAGCTGCTTCCCCTCTCGTGAGACAGTGTCATGACACTATAGATGTGAATTAAAGCATTGAGGCCACAAGTCTGGAAGGGATATGGACCACTTGCAGGTCGCCTTGTTCTATGTCTTACATGCCACATCTGCTTGACAACAGACACCACTGTGTACATGCAACCTTGTGGTTGGCTAGATCAGATAATATCCAGCTCATAATGGAAACTGTGGTCCTGTGGTCACTTAATTCTCAGAAATAGGAGAGAAGTTGTCTGATGGAAAAAAAAAAACCTTATCTCTAAAAGGCCATTTTTACAACCTTTAGATGTGCACCGTGATTCTCCTGTCGGTTCCTGCCAGACTACATCCAGCACCATCTGCCAAAGCTACCTCTTGTGTCCTTGGCTTTGTTAGACTGTAAGATCCAAGTCGGAGCAGCTGGAAGTACAGGCTGGTGGATGACAGTCACCATATTGCTGTTACCCAGTCAGAACAGGGATGCTGACCCGTAGGCTCCACCTGCAAGTCAGCTGGTCACACACGTATTTAAGGATGATGAAAGCCACAGCCCTTCCCTTTGAATCTGGGAAACCCAAGCTGCCCCATGGAGAGGTCAACAAAGAGTGAACCCCATAGCCAGCACCCACCGCCAACTTCAACGAAGCATCTTGGAAGGGGCTTGTCCAATCCCAGCTGAGTCTTGCTCCTGTTGAGGCAGAAACAAGGTGTCCCTGCCAACTCCTGCTCAGATTTCAGATTCCTGAGCAGAATAAATGGTGGCCGTTGTTTCAAGCCACGTACATTAGGGTGTGGTTTGTTATGCAGCAATAGATACCCGGAAAATACAGACGAAAGCGGGACTGAGTCCAAAGATCAGATGAGACCTGGGAGGCTTTCTCAAGTGACCCCTGTTGATGGGACACAGGGCTGTGTAAGGAAAGTTCTGATGATGGTCACAAGAGAGATGGTGCAAGTGTTGGGGGCATTGAAGGATGCCCTGGATATTTGGTTCACAGCATGCTGGACTCATGTCTGTTCATTTCTGCCAGGGTATGAGCTGGGAAGGACAAGGCATTTCATGTCCTTTGTGATTCCTTTGTATCACACACATGAAGGAACTCACCCCCTGCACTTCACGGTGCCGTAATAAAATTTCTCTTTCACTTTCAAGATTCCGAGGCTCAAGCTCAGGGTTTTATACATGTTGGGCAAGCACTCCATCACTGAGTTATATCCCCAGCACTTTTTAAAAATTTGGGACAAGATCTCCTATGTAGCCCAGACTGGCCTCAAACTCAAGATCTTCCTGCTTCAGCCTCCCAAGTAGCTGAGATCACAGGTATTTACCACCGTACCCCCTGCAATTCCTTTTCAAGATAGGAAAAGAGATAGAAAATAAACAGAAAATTCTTTGGTGGCTTTACAGTATAGGGGGAATCAAAGAAATAGGCCTCATTAAAGAAACATGAGAAAGATTAACATGATGTTTATCTGTAGGTGGGAAATCTTACATTTGATGCTCACAGGAATGACTTCAGTCGATGCCATGAGGGCTGAACTCCAAGTAAAGGATGCGAAGACTTGTAAACTGTTGGCCATGGAGTCAAAGACCTGTAATCCCAGCATTAAGAAAGCTGAGGTGGGAAATTTACAAGTTCAAGGCCAGTCTGAACTATGTAGCAAGTTCGGGGCTGGACTGAGCTATGCAAGTCTCAAAACTACTGAATGAGGGAAGAAAGAAAAACTACAGCTATCCTTAAGGCTCAGATTGCTTGGAAGTGAATTGCACTCCAAGGAGAGAGTGCTCCTCAGCTGCAGACCCACAAACCTTTTGTAAATCCATGTTCCTTTGTGGAATAGTCAACACTCTACTGTTGGACTCGCCCATCAGCCTTCCCTGACCCGAGATGGCTCTGCTGCTCTACTCTAACGCCACTTCCCCTGTGTGAACAACAGACTACAGTCTCAGTTCTAAAGTATCTGGAGACAACTGACTCAATTATTTAACTCTTTCCACTTCAAAAAAATGATGAGCTAAGACTCTGAAGAAAATGTAAAAACAGGAAAAAATTTTTTTTACAAAAATTGGAAAAATTGCAAGCAATGCCTGTTTTGTTTCTCTTTAAGTAAAATGTATTCATTTATTTATGTGCATTGGTGTTTTGCCTGCATGCATGTCAGTGTGAAGGTGTCAGCTTTTTAAATACACTATGTTTATTTATTCATTTTACTTATCTATTAATTTATTCATTTGTGCGCATTGGTGTTTTGCCTGCATGTATGTCAGTGTGAGGGTGTCAGACCCCCTGGAGCTGGAGTTGTCAACAATTGTAAGCCAAAATATGGGTGCTGAGAATTGAACCTGGGTCCTTTGGAAGAGTAGCTCGTGTTCTTAACTGCTGGGTCATCTAGCCAAGTAGTAGTGGTGCAGGCCTTAAATCCCAGCACTCCAGAGGGAGAGGCAGATGCTGGTGGATCAGAGTTTGAGGCCAGCTTGGCCTACAGAGCCAAACTTTCACAAGCATTTACCCTAGCCTCAGCCACAGAAGTCCAGTCCACAGCCTCTCCCCCAAAATGATCCTGCTTGGCACCCTTAACAAGATCTGCTTAAGGAGAACCACGCTTCTTTTATTTTTGTGAGTGAAGTATATGTAGTATACATGTGTGTGCTCACATGCTCACATGTGTGGAAGTATATATACATACATACATATATATATGTATATATGTATATGTATATATACATATGTTAAGGCTGGGAGAGTCTCTCTACTGAGCCTATTGCTTCCCTTTTAGTCTGGCTAAGCAGCTTGTTCCAGGGATTCTGCCCAACTCCTGAGCCCTAGGACCACAGGTAGGCTTCCACCTACCTCTGGCTCTTGTGTTAATCCAAATTGCAGCCCTCACATCTGCACAGCAAGTCCTCTCTAGCCACACAAGACTTTTTATTTCCCCCTCCATGAAGCAGATTCAGTCAGGAACTTTAAATCTTGCTTCAGGTTTCTTAGAAAAACCAATGCCTCCCAAGCCAGGTCCCAGAAGACTTGGGGAAGTCCTCATCTGGTTTCCATCCTTGCCAACTAAGTGGCATTGTTATCTGGATATGTTCCCACTCATCCTAGCACCCTGGCTTCTCTAGTGCTGTCTCTACCCAAGTTGTTCACTAGAACCACCAGGGGTGCTTCAAGCAATACAACCAGGCTTGAATTGGAGCCCAAGTGTCACGAGCAAATGCCAACTTGGTCTTCACAGTGACTATCAAAGTCAGAGCAGTGCTTGATTCTGTCACAGTAGTCGCCTTGATGATCAGAACTTACAACTGTTAATTTCAACATTAATCACTCACAAGGGGGTATCCCTCCCCTTGGCTTGTTTAGATGTGGTGAGATGGCACGACATCACTCATTTCTTTAGTTGTTACAATAAAAACAAAGGTTGGGGGCTGAAGAGATTGCCCATCAGCTAAGAGCATATACCTATCTTGCAGAATACCAGAGTTCAGTTCTCAGTTCCCACATACAGCAGTTCACAAATGCCTGAAACTGTGGGCAACTACGCGTAACCCCTCGATACTCACACATCATACACATAATTACAAATAAAAATAAGGATTTTTTAAAAAGCCCCAGAAATTACATATGTAGGAGTTTAGCATGGCTGTGTGTGTGTGTGTGTGTGTGTGTGTGTGTGTGTATGAGTCTATATGTATAAGTATATTCGCTTGTTTAATATACTAGAGATTGAAACCAGAGCTTCATACATACCAGGCAAATATTCTAATGGCCCAGTCTTTTGCTTTCTGAAACATGGACTCTCTAAGTTGCCCCAGGCAGGTCTTGAACACCTGAGATTCTCTCACGTCAGTCTCCTCAGTAGCTTTAGGTAGTGCCACCAGACCTGGTTCACATGAAAGCATTAAATAGTTCCTAGGCAACAGAGCCTTCTCCCTACCATCTTAGTCGGCCATAGTATTTGGCCACCTGGGTTTTAAAACCAGGACAGTTTATGTGAGTGACTATCAGGACCCATGTTCACTGAGAAGGCCAGACAGCCACTCTACCTGGTAGGTCAGCAGTCGCCAGCCTGTCCTGGGCCCTCACTACTGACATCCTTGTCTAGCTGACTCTGGCCTTGGCCTGAGTCACATTCTCTATTCTAATTGAGAGTCTCCACACATCTCCCCACACACAACTACCAATTGGCTTGACTCTACCGATTATGTCTGGGCCCTCATACACCTCAGCTTCACCCCCCCTCATTACTCTGTTCACTGATCATGCCTCTACTGTATGCCAGATACTAGAATGGGTGCCTTACAAACAGTTTTTCTATTTCTCTAACCCCAAAGACAAGTATTATTCTCAGTTTACAGTTTAAAAATTGGCCATCCTTCAGTTAAGTGTATGGTGAGTATTGTGTGCCCAAATCCCAGTGGTGATTATGTCAGTCACTTCACAGGTAAACAAATCCACGAGGATCTCTGTGTCACAACACTTATGACAAGCATCATGGGAGCCTACAGAGCACAAACACCAGTTGCTACTGAGCCACTTAAGAACGGGGTAACCTACTCTAAAAAGAGGCTACATTATTTCTAGTTAACTCTAAATATAAACAGCAAAAAACAGAAGCTAACACCAAATTTGTATTAACCAAATGCACAAGAAAGTTATAAAAATATTTTATTGATGTTACAGAAAAAAAATTATATATACCTAAACATTATTAAACAAACATAAGTTGAAAAATGTTAAAAACCCAATAACTTACATAGTGATAAAATCCAGAGTAACAGGAAATCATAAGATGCTTCCATTTGGTCCTCTTACCTAAAAAGCTATGACAAATACGAACTATCCTGTGTCTACTAACGATGACAACACAATTCCGTCATGCTTGTATCCAGTCACCTATACAAGGGCAGCTAGCCTTCAAGTAGAATGGGCCAGAGTCTGTAAAACTGTGGGCACTGTGCTCCTGAGATGAGCCACTACTGTCTCTAAAACCTGACAGATTAACACTCCCTAGTTCTAACACAAACTGCTGATAATCAATCACTGGTTTGAACACCCAAGAGAAAGAAAATTTATTCTGATTTCGACAGCAGATCTAGAAAGTCACAATTTTTCCATAGAAACAACTCACTTCGGAGACACTAGGGCACACTGAGCTTCTCCTTCATGTCAGCGGACAAGCTGGACGCTTTGTTCACTTTAAATGGTCATGTTGTTAAGTCTGGAAAAAAATAGCATTTATGTGCCAAGTGAAACATCTTAAGTTCATGAATTCCCATTAAAAACAAAGTGTTGTGACTGGAGAGATGGTGGAGTGGTGAAGGGCACTGGCTGTTCTTGCAGAGGGCTGGGATTCAGTTCCCTGTACCCACATGAGGCTCACAACCTCTTTAACTCCAGTTCTAAGGGATCCTATGCCCTCTTCTGGCCTCTGTGATGTATATATACACAAAAGAGCATATATACAAGCAAATACCCATACACTCAAATATATAACTTAAAAAGGAAAAAGGACAATCTGCGTAGCTCCCAGTGCCAAGCTGCTCTCACCACCAACCATGCACCAGGCACATGGAAGTCCAAAGCACCCAAACACCTAGAAACAGTGGCACAGTCAGAGCCCAAGATCTGTAGCCACTGGGGAAGGGGGAGAGGGGAGAAAAGCTGGGAATCAGGGTCAGCCAAAGCTGTGGGAATGGAATGATAGAGGGACTCTAAACCTCTGAAAGTGAGAAATGCACAAGGACAAGGGATCTTATAGGTTTCATCAGTCTCTGGACAGTGCAATGTTGGAAAACAATGGTTTATGTCAGTGTGGTGATGGCCAGTAACTCGCCTGTGTCTAGCAACAGCAGGATCATATGCATCTCTTCTTTCTGGCTGCACTTCCCCTAAGGGCCACAGGGTGCACACACTCCATCAGCTGGAGCACCCTCGTCCTGAGCCCTACTCACACTTCCCTGAGTCTCACAGGGTGCACACACTCCATCAGCTGGAGCACCCTCGTCCTGAGCCCTACTCACACTTCCCTGAGTCTCACAGGGTGCACACACTCCATCAGCTGGAGCACCCTCGTCCTGAGCCCTACTCACACTTCCCTGAGTCTCACAGGGTGCACACACTCCATCAGCTGGAGCACCCTCGTCCTGAGCCCTACTCACACTTCCCTGAGTCTCACAGGGTGCACACACTCCATCAGCTGGAGCACCCTTGTCCTGAGCCCTACTCACACTTCCCCTATTTGCAAATGGCCCTGCCAAGTTGATTTTCTCCAAGTCAGATGCAAGTGGCATGAGGGGGCTGGGGGAACTATGTTGTATTTAAAACCCCCAATCACAGCATAAGCATTCTTAACTCTATACACTTATTTAATAAACACTTATCATACTCCCAACCAGGCAGCAGCTGGTCCACAGGGACACATAAATTCTCTAAATAGTATAAAAAGGGTAGACTTTTTTAAGATTTATTTTTATTTTATACACATGAGTGTTATGCCTGTTTGTATGTATGTAAAGTACATGTGTGCCTGACATCTGTGGAGGCCAAGGTATTAGATCTCCTGAACCTATGTGATCTGCAATGCAGATGCTAGAATGGAATGCAAGTCCTCTGCAAGAGGAACCAGTGATCTTCACTAGTGAGCCATCTCTTCATCCCTGAAAAGAATTTTTTAAAAGGGTTAGGGTACCATTCATCCAATATCCATAGAAAATGGCAGAATCTGTCCCAAGTTGGGTAAGATCACCATTATTCCCACTCTACATCTAAGAACCATCCAGCCAAGGGTCATGTCACAAATGGCCTCATGTGAAGTTATCCACATTAAGATGCACATGCTGTTTTTATGAATTCTTTGAAAGGCATGATGCCGTCTCTGAAAAATGGGAAGGTGGCCTCAGTCCTTGCGGCTGTGTTCAGTGGTGAACTGCTTCAGCACAAACACAACAGGAAGTGATTCCCAGGCAGGCTGTCAGAGTGCTCTCAGGAAGTGACGGCAAGGCCTTTCCACAGCTCACTGTTAGAAACAAGCATCTTACCTGGAGCTTATCCAAGGAGTGAGATGAACATCACGACCCCCATAAACTGGGTGAACAGTAGCAAGGGAGTGAAAAACGACCACACATTCCACAGAGCCAGGTTGAAGCTGAAAGAAACCAAAACCAAACTGTTGACAACAGCAAGTGGGATGACACAAATATGCCCCACTCCAGAGTTCAGAGTTCAGAGTGGGAGCTCAGCTTGAGAACGTCCACCCATGCCGGTCTTTAGCCCCAGCACGTTTACTGACGGGAAGATGGTTTCTGCCTGTGCTGACAGAAGCTGCTCAGTAACCTGGGGTGACACGGGCCTCTTGACATTAGCATTGTGGGATGGACCACAAACTCAAATGACTGCAGTCTGCTTTATCATCTCAGGCATTATCATGGGGAAAAGGTGAAACGGCTCTTAAAATTGCATGAAAAAGCATTGCTGTACAAAATGCTATAAAGTCTTCATTGCAAAATCCAGTATTCCTGTCACCAAATCAAACCAAACACTTCCTAAAAGCAAATGAGTTTCAATGACTGAACTGATAGAAGCAGAAGCTACCAAGGAAACCATAAAAGAGAAATTAAATAAGCTGTCCAGACAGCTATGGGTTTTAATATGTAATCCTGGATAAGTAGATGTCAAATAATCACAAGCCACAGGCCTAAAATCAATTTGACGTTTCTTGGGATGTTCCTACTACAGAAGGCAAAGTAAAACAGCATACTTGGTCTACCCTCACCACAGAATACTGACCTTGGTGTGGTAAGTGACCAACTACAGCCGAAACCGGGTCAAAGAAAGGGCGTTTAAGTGGAATAGCTTTAAGACTTTCCCAAAAAGCAGAATCTAGTTTACATAAAGAAAACCTAAGAGAGGAAGCTTGGTTTTCTCTACATTTTCTGTTATTTACAAGTTCTTCTTCAGTGAGCAGGTATTACCTTTTTTTTCTCTCTCTCTCTCTCTTTTTTAAATATCCTCTCTTCTCTGAGCATACGTGAATTTACAAAGGTGGATTCACACTGGTAACAGGGAACGGGTTAAGCAGTCTTGGTATGTGCACGCTGTGAAAGACATGTAACCTTTAAGAGGCACATCTACTTCCGCTGTGGAAGAAGCCACACCGTGCCACTAGACACGCAGGGAAAGCACGGCAGGTGTCCCTTCCTATCTGGGAATCATTAGCTCCAAAATCTTGCAGCAACACCAAGTCTCCAAATGCTCAGGGCCTTATGGGGAGCCCTGCACCTGCAGATCTCCTGCACCTTTCCTGACCTCCTTATGCCATATCCCTAGGGTCCTAACAGTGCCACACACTGTGAATTGTGCCCAAGGCACTACTACTATGTTGTTTAGAAGGCAGTGGAGAAAAAAAGAACTGTACATGCTTAACACAGATGGCATTCACTTTGGGAGACAGTGGCCGGTGAGACAGCTCAACCACTTGGGAAGAGCCTGATGCTATGGAATGAAGCTGGAGGAATGGACACTCGGGGGATGCACAGACCTCACCTTTCTGGGTATACGTATACACATATAAACCCAGCAGAGAGCAGGAGGTTCTTAATGGCACCCTTCCCAACAACACCAACTATAAACATTCTGGCTATGTGGCCGCATAACAGATACACTAGGACTCAGTTACACAGAGGAGTGACAACTGGCAATGAATAACTGCTGGGAGAAAGTTACAAGTGAACAACATACACTGCGTGTATACAGTTAAATATTAAAGACTGGTGACTGTACAACCAACTTCTCTAAAGTCTGTGTTCAAAACACAGATGAACAGAACAGTGTTTATGGGATGCACAAAAATGGCAACAAAGATGGGGCAGTGTTTGCATGTGGCAAGAAGACACAGGGAAGCAAAGGGAAGGGCCTGCAGGGACCACCAGGACCACAGTCCCACTCCTCCCCACCCTAGGGCAGCAGCACTCGCCTCCTCGTGATTAGTTCACTCAGCTGCACAACGAAAGACATCTAATAAACAAAATAAAACACAGAACATGTGCAGATATCCTAAATAACTGAAGCAGTTTAAGAGAGAAAGATGTTGAGAGGAGACCCCCAAAGGACAGAGTGCCTGAGACCCCCTTTTTCCCTGGTGTACTATGCTGGTGGATTTAGGTTCTGGGTCATTCATCACTACCAGAACACAAAGCGATTGCTTTTCATTCACACTCAACATCCACTCACCAAATCCCTGCTGCAATGAAAGTCGCGGTTGTGATGGGCACCAGCGTTGGGTACTTGACATCATATTCTTCAATCCCGCGATACCACTCCAGATAGACTATGCAGTAAAATGCAATTGACAGGCTGACAAACAACAAGGCTCCGCCAAAGAGAAACCAACTGTGGAGACAAAGAGGAAGGAATGAAGTGTCAACAGGGCTGGGAGATGTGCTTTCAAATTTCTCTCATCGCCACAGCCCTGGCCCAGTGTCTAATGTCTACACTGTCTCTGACACTGGAGGGCATGCTGTCCCAAGCCCCCCATTTCATGCTGTGGTTAATCCAATACATCATCTGTGTGGGACCATTTCTAATGCTACTTCTCTCGCATTAAAGTCCTAGGAAAGCCCAAGGAAAGGGCACACACCTAAAGTCCTGAAAAGTCGACCTTCCCAGCATGGCCTCACCAAGCCACAGTCCCAGGCCCTCCCGTCATCCTGCCCATCACCCAAGCAGGCACCATGACAGCTGGTAATGAGTCTCCTATAGCAGAAATTAGAAGTGCCCCTGCCAGCAGGCCAGACCTGTCCTGGGCTTGTTCCAAGTTCTAAGTCACAAAAAAAGAGCAGCTGCTAAGGTGCCATTTCAGGTACTTGGCTCTTTCCCAGCAGAGAGATGGAGTTTGTGGGCTGATGAAAATCGAGTGTCAGCTTTGTCAATGATGGAGCTGAGGGAAGAGCATGGCTGTGGGGAGTGCAAACAGAGCTTTTGTAGATACTCAGTCCCCCACACAGACTTATTCCTTGGTTCTAGACCAGGAACTTCTGCCGTGACAAGGTGGTCTGTGTGAGTGTGGAAATAAAAGTCTGCAGAGTGAGCACAGTCAGCCTCCTTCAGAGAGCAGGCGGCCAAGAGAATGGTGCTGGGTTCCAGTTCTCCATTTAAAATTCACCTAGACAAGTCACATGACCTACCAAAGAGTGAACAGATGGAAGAATGGGGGTGGGTGGGAGGTGGTACTTTTAAAAAAATGCTTCCTTATGAAAGATGGAACAGCCTCTTTCTCAGGATTTAAATGAACTACGTCAAGTCTTGCGGCCTTCCACCTGAGGACTTTGAGGACTGTATTTTCCATAAGCAAGACCAAATTCCTGTCTGCATTGTTCTGTGGCTCTACTGTTATGTCTAGTCACTGTTCTTGGCATTAAACACAGTCCTCATATGCCAGCTCAGACATCACCTACATCTCCCCCTCTTCTGATATCTGATAGCTTCCACATTATTCACACATGATGCATAACTTCTGCTCCATGGTCAACTCCTGGGATGGGAGAGGACAGGATCTGCCCCTGGGTATGAAGGATTCTTTGACCCTAGGACTCAGCCCTAAGCTCCTGACTCCTCCCACTGACCTTCAAGGCAATTACCTCTGAGTCACACCCTCTAACCACCCCCTTCGTTAACTACTCTGCCCTAACTACTCTGAAACACACCTTTCTCAGGCCCCAGTTCCCACTCCTCCTCTAGTTCTCAGGCCTTTCTTCTGTAGTCTTCTGGAGGCACAGGTAACAATTTTAAATTGCATACATTCAAGGGAAAATGATATAATCTACTGTATGTAACATAGTAAAATGACTACTAGAATCAACTTACTGACATAGTCAACACATCAAGCTCACACTGTATATATAAGGGTAATGGGAGGGGTCAAGAGAGGATCACATAAGATAGGAAGGTGATAATTAAGATCTCACATACACTGTACCCCCCAAATTTACTAGGCTTATATGTGAAAAACTGTACCCTTTGGCTAAAGTGTCTTGCTTTTTTCTGTATCATCAGTAGTTGCTTCAACATCATGTCTGATAGAGACTAACAACGTCAGAAGTCAACAATGTGCATGCCCATGTATACATGTGTGTGTGTTCATGCTTGTGGGTCAGAGGTCAACACTCTACACGTGGGGAGTGTGGGTTGTGTATGTGTGTGTAGGCCAGAGGTCAACACTGAGTGTCTTTTTCTTGGTCACTCTCCATCTTGAATTTAAGACAGAGTCTCTCACAGAATTGGAGCTCAGTGATTTAGCCAGACTAACTGGTCAATAAGCCCAGAGATCTCCATCTCCACCTGCCCAGAGCTGGGATTATAAGCACCAAACTGGCTTGTTTCCTCCCCCCCCTTTGTTCATTTGTTTTTGTTTTTGTTTTTTAATGTAAGTTCTGAAGATCAAACTCAGATCAACATGTTTATAATAGCAACCACTTTACCAACTGAGCCATCTCACTCTCTCAACAGTTTTGAGAATTCAACTGACAAACTATGACACACAAAACATGAAGCAACAGGGTTTTTTTTTTTTTTTTTTTTTTTTTTTTTTTTTTTTTTGGTTATTTGAGACAATCTCACTAATGTAGCCCTGGCTGTCCTGGAACTCAGTGTGTAGATTACACTGGCTTTGAACTCAAGAGAGCCACTTGCCTCTGCCACCCAAGTGCTGGGATTAAGATCCTGTGTCATTATGCCTGGTGGAACAAGATTTTCTTACCTATTGGTGTGAAAATTTTCTTTAAAGGTTTTAAAGAAATCAACATAATAGGTCACAACAATGGATGCCAGAATCCAGAATCCAGAATGAATGTTAAATCTTGGAAGAGGTCTCTCCTTTTTCTCAGCAGCTGTGGGTGCATCTATAAAACAGGGGAGATTTTGAGTTATGAACCTGCCCAGTGTCTTTCACCAGATGGAGCCATCTCCTAGAGCTTTCTAGTAACTAGAATCCCGCCCACTACAGTGCCAACTCCTTCTGTCAGAGCATCAGGATGATAAGTGTACATAGGGGCAGAGATGTCGCCCAGTGGTAGAATACATCTTCAGTATACATGAAGTCATGAGTTCTATGCCAAGAACCAACCAAAGAAATAACAAAAAAATGGGTAGATTTACCCTTGATGAAATAGTTAATAGGTGCTCACTAGAAAATATGCTCACTATACTAGTTATTCCTGCAAAATGAATCTTGGAATCACATTTAAACCTTCATAATCTTCTAGATACAGCAGTGCCATCCAGAAGTATGGTATAACACATACTTTATTTCACATTTCCTCTAGGTAACTAATTAGTCATATTAGCTAAGTAAAATGTCAAAAGCAGGGGAATGAGAGAGCTCAATAGGTAACATGCTTCCATGGTAACAAACATGAGAACCTGAGTTCATCCCCAGCATCCACATAAAACTGAACATGGCAGTGGATGCCTGTAAGTCTGATGCTGGGACAGAGACCCAGGCCAAGGGACACCTAGTTTCAAAAAAATGTGGAGTCTAACAGAGGAAGATGCGTCGCAATGTTAATCTCTGGACTCCAACAGCACGTGTACCAATTAATGCATGTGCATACACTAATAAAAGGGAAATGCTAAATACAATAAAATTTGTACCACACGATCTTAAACAGACATCAGCTTTTGGGGTAGGTCCAACATGGAATTGTACACCAGAGCTCTAGCCCCGGAACACAGCATGGGCTACATGGTTGATAGACAAGTCACTGCTCTCCCTGCAAACAAAATGAAGGGATTCTGGCATGCCCACTCTGTACTGTCACGTGAGATCTACTAGTCTCCAAATAAGGTCCAGATGATTATCAGAGTCTCTAGAGAGTTTATTACTTACACAAATTCTTGAAGATATTCTCAAAATGCACACATTGTCATGCCTTGGCACAATGTTGCCAGTGTTTATTTTAAAAACCTAACAAATAAACAAAGTTCTTACAACATCCAGATCAAATAGCTCTAAAACTGTCTTTCATCCTTACCGCTCCAGCCTATAGACAACCAACATTATCAGCTCCTGAGAGATTTTCTTATTCTGTGCATCTTACTCAGGCAAAAACACATGATGGACTGTAGTTTGTACCCAATGGTGGCATGTCATAAATTGTTCTGAGATTCCTTCTGAAACCTACCCACAGGGATATAGAAAAGTCTATCTGATGCACCAGACAGTGACACATCTAATCCAAACTTACTTTGTTAGCTTTCTGCGGACAAGCAGCTAAGTATATCCATCCGTACCGTATTACAGGCGAAGTGGAAGTGAAACACTCTGATACGTCTTTGTATAGATTCTTGGGTTAATTCTTAAGACTAGGAAACTACGGTTAGTTTTAGTTTTAAAGGGTGTTTCCAAGCCGGTGTTAGGTCGGCTCTCCACGGAATGCGGAAATGCAGCTCACGGGAAGATGCGAGGGCTGCAAGACCTGTCAGGACCCTGGACACCGACTCGCGGCCCTACTTGGTAAGCCCTGGGACCCAGATTCTGGGGAGCCTCACCTGGCTTGGCCTCGTCCTCGCAGTCCAGCTCTACTTCGGAAGGAAATAGGTAACGGCGCCGTAGCTGCTCCCGAGCCCACGGAGCGTCCATCTTGGCGCCCGCCTGTGCGACGGAAGTGACCGCACGCAGCACTTCCGGCGTCAGGTCCAAGGGCGGACTCTCCGGACGCTCGGCTTAAAGCTGTATTACCTTGGCGGTGTTAGTGGGCAAAGAAGCCACGCTAAATCACCAAGAAGAATTTGAACTTTAAAATACTGATCTCTGGTCTCAGGAGCAGTGGGTCCCTGTATTATTCCTATCTATGGAAGCTCTAAACGACCAAGATTAGTGTTTCCTCTGGCTGCACGATCTCGAGAACATCCAGCTTCCGGCACCTAAATGTAGAAATTAACCTTCTATCGAAGCCTGAACTTCCAAACCCCAGTCTCCTGGCTACTCTTGCTCTGTAGGGGTTGCCCCGCTAGTCTGGGATATAGGCATTTCCAGGAAGAGCAAAGAACTGCCAGATCAGGGAGAGGCGACCTCAGATTAAAATAAATTGCACTCCCCCCACATCCCTGTCAGTTTACCAGAAAGCAGGAAAGTGACAGGGTTCCCATTCAGTATTCTGAGCACCAATGATGAGTTGTTTTTCCTCACCTTTAAGGTTATTCAGAAGAGTATAACTCTGAGGCAGATGATAATGCCCCAAGATCCTCAATTTCTCACTTTCATAGCGTAGAAGAATGAAAAAGCATGCAATCAGACTAACTCTGCAGGATGCTCCCTCCCAGATGTGATGACACCTTTTGCCTCCAGAGTCTGCATTCCTCTTATAAACTGCAGCTTTCCCCAGTTTCTGGGAACCAATTTTGGAAGCAATTCCCATTGTTCCCATTTGCTGCAAATAAGTTTTTTGTTTTTGTTTTTGTTTTTGTTTTGTTTTGTTTTTTTCTGTGATCACTACTTTGGTGTTCTGTTCATTTTGTCTCTGGTAATACTGACAGGTTGCATGGCTTTGGGCAAGAAAGGGACTCAAAACTATTTGCTTTTCTGCCTAATAGACATTATATCCACCTCTATATCTGATTTGTTGGACGTAAGGGAAAACCACTGGTTTAGGGATCCTATGAGCCCTTTTCTCTCACCTTGTGAAAAATCGTCCTATCTGGACTGTGGGAACCAGCCTGCTTTCCCAGCCAATTATTTCCACCACCCAGTGCCCACAGTCTGCATTTCACTGGATCACAACTTTTTCCTCTATCAAGAATCCTATTGTTTATTCTCCTACTCTTTCCCTAGTGAGTCATGAGCTGAGAAAGTTTGTGCTTAACCAGCCAAGCGTGTATTGCTCCTGCTGTTTACTAGGAACTGCCATGTCTGAGGCCAGGCAATGGAGACAAGATGAGTAAGAACTGACCTTGCTCTTGAGGTGCCCCTGGTTCAAAACTGACCTGAGGTATAGGAGAGAGCCCAGTGCTGCTAGAAATGTCCACAAGTGTTTCATTAATCCAAGCAACATTTTCTGACCAGCTACTTACAGTAAATGTTGAGGACGAGGTAGGAATGTAGTGGTGGAGATAATGTCAATAAGGTGCTGTAAGAGAAATCTGCATGTGGGATTTGGGGAGTATGGAAGAGAGGTGGTGTGTTCTGCCAGGGGGTGTAAGGAAGGCCCAGAGGTGGGCTGACCACAGCATCACATCCCAGCAGGAAAATCTGAGCACTCTTCCATATGATGTGGAGGCTGATGAAGAAATACTCAGGAAAGAGGTTGAGTTTCTTTGAATTTGTTTCTGTTGTTACTTTAGCCTTTCTGCATCCTTTGAGACAAAGAGTAATGGCTGAGCAGATCGGATGGCCCTTCTAAACAATAACTCCCTTTTCCTGGTGTTCTTTTCTTTCCAAGATCCTAAAGAACCAGATTCAGCTCTTCTTTGCTCTCTCCCTTTCCCCCCAGTACAAGGTTAGAAAGTCTTGTTAACAGAAAAGTCAGTTTGTCCCATCAAATAAGAAGGGTCACTGCTGGGTCTCCCTTGAAACTGGATATTCCCAAGAGAGTCGCCGCCATTCTGGAGTTTCCATATGTGGTATATTTGGGTCAGGTCAAGTTTCCTCTGTGGTGTTTCCGAAGACTTTGTATTTAGATCTGAAATCCTTCCAGGTATTTCCCCTGGTATTTTTAATGGTACTGCCTTTACACCATATTGACGATACTTAAAGGCTGATTGGAACCAGTCCAATATTTAATGACATCTTCTTTGCTGAGGCCCATCAGCTAGGTTCTTCAGTGTATTCATTGTGACACCCTAATTATAGATATGTGATACAGGCTACAACCAACAAAGACATTTTCATTTTCAATGTTGATTACCTGTGGGAGAAAATAAATTTGACTGTGACCTTTGCCCCCTTAGCTGTCTAGTTAAGTCTACATGTTTATACACTATTGAACCCTGCTCCATTTCTGTGAGCTCTTGGGCAAGTTATTTCAATGTGATAAATACCAGTCTATTCATCCATGAAGTTGCATATACTCAAGGGGAGATAATGCCATTCTAATAGCATCACTCCATGCCTTTTGTCGCCTATGTATTCAGACAGTGGTACCTGCCATTCTCTAGGCTTGCCAGCCTGCAAGATCTGACATCTGATACTTACTTTTTGTGCCCTTCCTCCATCTCCTTATTTCTCTGTCTGTCTGTCTGTCTGTCTATCTGTCTCTCCCTTTTTCTCTCTGTCTCTGTCTTTTTCTCTCTGTCTCTCTCTCTCTCTCTGTCTCTGTCTGTCTGTCTCTCTCTTTCTCTCTCTCTCTCTCTCTCTCTCTCTGTGTGTGTGTTTGTGTGTGTGTGTGTGTGTGTGTGTGTGTGTGTGTGTATACATGCTGAGGATCAAACCCATGGTTGTACATTTGCCAGGGAAGTATTCTAACCACTGAGCTATATTGCCAGCCTTGATCCACTTGCTCATTCATCAGTTTTCTTGTCCTTGGAGTCTAGATCCTCACTGTTCATGTCATCCTTTCCAATTATCAAGCTTGATTGTCATTCTTCACTTATCAAAACTCTCCTCAGTTGGACTAGAGTGAAGGCAGTCATGCTCTCATTGTCTGGCAAATCTGGAGCACATGTCGGGGGCTCCATAACCTAATCACAGGCAGCTCCCCCACTTTCTCCCTTTATTCTGTGGTCCTGGTTCTTTACAGGAGGCTTACCCTGTCTCAGAGGAACATGACCCAGACCAGACCTCTCGGTCCCTGGAACTGATGCTGAATGATTGAGAAGATCTTCTGTGTTGCTTTGGAATGGTGGTGAATGTGGAGTGGAAACCGGAGGGGCCATCTAGGAAGGGAGCTCTGAAAGGCTAAGAGCGTAGTTCCCATTCATAGATCCTCCTGAGCCCTTAGTAGCCCAGTCTATAATGTGAACCCTAGCAGACTATGGAGATAGCTCAATGGTTAAGAACACTTGCTGTTCTTGAAGGAGACCCAGGTTCTATTCCCAGCACCCACACCAGGCAACCTACTACCAACTATCTGTAACTCAAACTCCAAGGTATCGGATGCCTCTGGCCTCCACAGGTACCTGCACACATATGAATAGCCACCCTACCCCTACTCCACCCCCACAAACACATAACTAAAACCAACCCTCTCAATATGAGCTCTGGAACTGGTGGCCTCACTGGCCATCATTACTGGCTGTAATGGTTTGAATAAGAATGGCCCCTATAGACTCATATATTTGAATGCTTAGGCACCAAGAAGTGGCACTATTTGAGAAGGGTTAGAAGGACTAGGAGGTGTGACCTCATTGGACTATGTGTGGTTGTCATTATCCTTTACAAAAAGTTTATACATTTTTTTCTTAACCACCCCTCCACGTGTTAAGTTAATGAATGTCTGTATATGAATGTGTTTGTATGCTGGAGGGTGCATATCTGTTTACAGATACAGATGGAGGCAGAGGAAAACCTCATGTGTCATCCTTAAGAACACTGGCCACTTCTTTTGAGACAGAGTCTGTCATTGGTCTAGAACTCATCAAGTAGGCTAGGCTAGCTGGCCAGTGAATCTGAGAGAATACTTGTGTCCCTTGCCCCAGTGCTGGGGCTACAGCCATGGACCACTATGCCTGCCATTTCCCTGTGGGTTCTGGGCATCAAACTCAGGGCCTCAGGCTTGTGAGGCAAGCCCTCCACCAACCGAGTCAGCTCCCCCACACCAATGCTGTTTTGAGTAATGTTGTGATATAGATATAGTGTTCCCCAACAGGCTCATGAATCTGAACAATGGGTCCCCAGGATGATACTGCTGGGGAGGTCATACAACCTTGATGGTGAGAGGTGTGACTATCAGATGTGTCTCACTGAGGGGCAGAAACTTTGAGGATTATGGCCTTGCCCTGCTTTACATGTCTGATCCCATTCCCTGCTTCCTTTTGCTGCCCTGATGTGAGGAACCCTACTGCATAGTCTCACTGCTGGGAACTCCATCACGCCATCCCTGCTAGGATGGACTGCAACCACCAGCCAAAAATAATCTTCCCTTAAGCTTCTGTTAGCCATTCTGTCACAGTAAGGGGAAGAATAACTAACCCAAGTGGTTTCCTGTTCCTACAACCCTGTGGCCAGACTGATACAGCCCTCTTTTTTTTTTTTTCTTTGTGCTCTGTAAATGCTCTATAAATCAGCACATAGCCCATGAGAATCTCCAGGAAAAGAAATACACACACAGCTCTTAGTGAAGTGCCCATTACCTGGAAAGTGCCTGTCACCTGGAAGGCACCCAATAAGTGTTAACATATATCATTTTAAAGCCTTTCATTTAAAGAAGAAACCTTGATGAAAATAATGCCCTCATTCATAAAAAGTTAATAAAATATGTAGCTCTTCCCACATATGTCTGTCTATTTCCACAACAAGAACCATAGTGTTACTTACCATGGTATAGCAAGATCAAATATTAACATCATGCAGTATTTCTAATGTTATCAATAAAAGGGGGGCTTACTTTACATTCCCACCAGCAGGGGGCAGACGAAGCCATCTGTCTTCAGCATTCCCACCAACAATGAACTTGTTCAATTTGGTAAATGTTTCCCAACAAATAGTTGGGGGAAACTGTGATTTTAATATGCTTTTCTTTGCATATTTTTCACATGCTAATTGTTTATACACACACGTGTATCCTCTTTAGAAGGAATTTTCTCCTTGCTTGTTTTCACTATGGGTATTTTTGAGTCTCAGGTCTACTTTTCTGGTTTGTCTTAACCTTTTAGTTCTGTTGTCTTCAGATCATGCATCTCATCCCGCGCTCCACTTCTTATAGCTGCGACAAGCAGCTTTTTAAGGGCTTTGCTCACCAGAAATGTCTACCCGGATTAGAGTGATGCAAAGGGCCATGCTTTCTGAGCTGTCACTTACCATTGCCAACAGCAACTCAGCCACTGGACAATTTCAATACTAAATAATTCATAAGTTTGAAATTGTCCTTTCGAGCAGCACCATCCCACTTTCTCCTGCAAGGGACACATGAATCACCCCCTTTGTCTAGAATATCTGCATTGTATGCACTAGCCACCCTATGGGGAGGGGGTCAGCCAGCCACCTAGCCAGGGGCACACAGAGAGACAGAGAGATTTATACAACTTTCATGACAATAGATTCATTATGACTGTTCTGTTTTACACATAGTCATTGTTGTTAATGCCTTACTTGGCCTAACATAAATTGAATGTTAACATGGCCACATATTTATTGGAAAACAGAATGTCTGTGGGCTTCAAAGCCACTGTAGCTTCGGGGATTGCTGAGTTACTAGAACATCAGCCCCAGATCAGACCTGTCACCCAGAGAACATCATAAATCCCATTTGAGCACGTACATTCATGAGCCTCATTATTACTTACAAATTGTCACTTAACTATCCTGGAAGAAATTCTTTGACTAACAAATAAAGCAGACCCCAATCTTCAAAATTACAAGATTCATGACCAAGACAAACATTGCGATCACAAAAATCCATGTGTAACTTTAAAAAGAAACACTGGAGTTTCTCTAGAAAGCTCCTTAAGGTTGGAAGAAAAATAGCTTCAATCAGGCTGCTGTGAGTGTCTGCCAGCCCTTATGCCCGCCACAGGGAGACAGCAAGATCATCCTGAGAAGGTATTATGTTTGTGGCTACCATCTTCTTTCTCTGGCACCCATCTCAGTCCCCAAGAGCCTTGCTTCTGATTTTAGGCAAGAGTGGGAGGGGAGTCTCTGGGTGAGTCTGACTTCAATGGTAGACTAGAGAGTCACCATGAACCTGGTAGGCACCAACTGAATAGATAGTCTTATTAAGTTCCAAGGTCATACATCCCATAGGGGAAAACAGAGCACACACACACACACACACATACACACATACACACACATACACACAGGCTGGCTGTTTCAAGGTGACAGGTGTTGGTCTCAGTTGACAAACTTAGGCAAGAAAAGTGCCATTCCTAAGACTGCAAGAGAAGTGGCATAGGGAATTAGGGAGCTGGCCTGGAACTGAGTCACCTGGCAGGCAGGCACCCTTAACTGCATGAGTTCCCAAGTGCTCCTGGAGATTTCTGGCCCAATCTGAGACTGTCGTTCTGTGAAAGGACAGTGTCTGTGGTCATATTCCCCTGTTTGGGTTATAAGCCACAATCATGCTGACAAAGCCCGAGGAGATGGAGGTGCCCTCCCTGCATACCTTGAATTAGACTGTTGATGACAGTTTTTATCACTTGTATACATGGGACCAAACCATTTTTCTTTTCAAAAAAAGAGATTCTCAGGGCTAGAAAATCACCCAGTTGATAACATCACTGCTGTGCAAGTATAAGGCCTGTATCCCCGGAGCCCAGCTAGACATGGTGGCATGTGTCTGTAAACCAGAGATGAGGGGAAGGTGTGTCTATGTAAGCTGGTTGATGCCTGAAGCTCATTGACTAGGCAGCCTTGCTAAATTATTGAGCTTCTAGTTCAGTGAGCAACACTGTCTCGAAATAAATAAATAAATAAATAATAAAGGTGGACAAAATTAAACAGGCACGAGCAATTCTTACAGATTACAACTTCTCAAAAAGGTAATTTTAAAATGTAATGTAAAAGGTAAAATAAGTAAAGGTGGAGAGGCATTGAGGAAAGCTAGCTAATACCCAATTCTGGGTTCAGCTCCTCATGTATGCTCATCTACAAGCACATATGCACACACCCATGCTAATATACTAACAAGTACATCACACACACAGCATAACACACACTAAACAACACACTCAATGCAACATACACCTCCATATTTTTGAATGACTGCATCCACGAAAGTATTGAGGTAGGGAATGGGTAAGTGTTCAAGGCCCTGAGTCGAACCCCAGTTCACCACCGAACAACAAAATAAAAAGAGCTTTCTGATCATGTGACCCAGAAATCCCCAGGTTGGTTGTCTTCTTAAAACACAAACAAAAAGAACTCATGTAGAACATGGTGGCACTCACCATCAATCCCAGCATTCAGGAGGCAGAGGTAAGCAGACCTTTGTGAGTTTGAGCCCATCCTGGTCTATGTAGCAAGATCCTGGCTAGTCAAGGCTATATAGTGAGACCCTGGCTCAGACAAACAAACAAACAAACAAAGCTATCCACCTATAACATCTTTATGATAAAAACTTAAGCCCTCTGTGCTAAGATAAGTCACATGAAAACAAAGTCTGTAAGGAGAGACCTAGGGAAAATTTGGGACAGAGAAAAACCCTGATCAGTCTGGATCCTGCTATTTGCTGTATGATCCCTGACAGGGCCTTCAAGCTCTCTGCAGACCCTCATCTGTTTCATGGGATCCATTACCCTTCCTAGGAGAAGCACAAAACAAACAAAAACGTCTTGATACTCATCCAGGGCATGCAGAAGATATCCCACAACAGGGAGCAGCTATGACTAACTAAGGTAAAATCCAAGCCATGGCAAAAGGCATCCAGGAAATAGCAGATCGTCAATTCCATGCAGTGCAGTGGGGAGAGACAGGACATCCTTTAAAGGGCTGAAGCTGATGTGTGTGCAGAGAGGCAGAGACAGAAATCAGTGGAGACGGGAGAATGGTGGTGAATCCTCACAGTGACCCTACCTTGTCTCTACTGTTATGATTCTCATTGTCCATGTGAGGAAACTAAGAAACAGCATGTGTTGTCATGAGATATGGAGGTTTTCACTTGCTCCCCTGACCTGAGGGACCACTTCTTTTGGGATCTGGTTGTAACTACTGATTGGGCACAGGGTATGCCAGAGTTTAAAGGTTGTTGGGCCACAGTCTTCCTGCTGGTGAAGAGCTACAGCAAAGACTTGAGCCTGAGCTCTCAGCTGCTAGGCTATACTGCCTCTTAGGACTCAAAGTGTCTCAGGGCATGATTTCAAGAAAGCTACAAAGGCTGTGCGCATCTTGCTGAACATTAGCCCCATCAAAAGCTGGACTAGCGTCATCAGATTAGAAAACAGAAAAGGGGTACAACTGAGATCTACAGGGCACTGATTCCAGGGGCCCCATAAACACCATGATGGGTCTCCTGGGGCATCAGAATTCTCATCTCAAGCCAGGAGGTGGTGGTGCAAGCCTTTAATCCCAGCTCTCAGGATGCAGAGCCCTGCAGGCCGATCTCTGAGTTCAAGGCCAGCCTGATCTATATAGATTGAGTTCCAGGATAGCCAGGGCCACAGAGAAACTTTTCTCAGAAAATAAAAAGTTTAAATCTCTGATGCAACACAGAACAGTATTTGCACAGAGTCTGGGCACATTCTCCTATAAACTTTAAAGCTATTATTATTATTATTATTATTATTATTATTATTATTATTATTATTATTATTATTATAATGTTCTATTATTATGCCAATGCATATGGTGTGTGTGGAGGGTATGTCTATGCCATTGTATGTGGAGGTCAGAGGTGAAAGAATAGCTATGCGGAGTTGATTTTGTCCTTCTGCCTTCATGTAGGTTCTAGGGATCGAACTCAGATCTTTCTGCTTGCAGAGCAAGGGATTTACCCACTAGACTATCTGGTCAGCTCTCTCCTCTCTGGATCACCTCTATACTTGCAGTGTAAAGTCTGTGTATGCCTGTTCTACTGGATTGTTCAAGGAACCCCGAACAGGAAACTTTGCACAGTCTCATATGCTGCACATTGAAAACAATGTTTTTAATCCCGTATTGAAAGCTGGTAGATACTATGGGCCAACTGTGTGTGGCAGCCTAGTCACTACCTTCTCACTCATGCACATGGTGAGTGACACACACCAGACACAGCATTTCCTTTCTGGAGTCCAGTCTGGGCCTCGGAGCCCTGCAAAGCACTGATCATCATTCCAACATAGTGGGAATCAGTAAGTCAGAGGGAATTGGCTTGCTTCACTGATCTAAGGGTCCAAAGCTCAGAGATTCACACAAGGTTGCTTCTGCCACAGTGAGAGTCTGTGCATCATTCCCTAAAACACTTGACACCTGCTTTTCAGGTATACCAAAACCCACAAGGGTTGAAAACATAAATGTGTTTTATTTTTTTATTTTTTTAATATTATTTATATATTTTTATTTATATGAGTACACTGTAGCTGTCTTCAGACACACTGGGCATCCAATCTCATTACAGATGGTTGTGAGCCACCATGTGGTTCCTGGGAATTGAACTCAGGACCTTTGGAAGTGCTCTTAACCGTCAGTGCTCTTAACTGCTGAGCCATTTCTCCAGCCCCATAAATGTGTTTTAAAAGAAAATCTCCCACCAAGCTAAGAAAACCTAAGTGACTGGAATTGGCACTGGAGGAAGAGTCCCCCCACACCCACACTCCTACCCCCCACACACAAAAGTCAACTGGATTCTGATTCTCCCTGTTCCAGGTTGAATCCAGTGTTCCTCACAATGTGCATGTTGTGCAATATCTTGAGCCATGGATAGGGGGCTTACTTGGCACAGTACATCATTAGGGCAGGGCTTTTGAAAGCAATAGCTTAACTGTGCTCCCCAGTCATGATGGACTGAGACCCTCTGTAACCACAAGCTCATCACACAAACCTTCCTTGTGTAAGTTGTTGCTCGGGTCTTTATCATCACAACAACACAAACCTGTAATAAGACCCCTGGATCTCAATGAGATAAAAACAATTCTGTAGTCTGTCTTAGTTTACTTTTCTCTTTCTCTCTTTCTTTCTCTGTTTTTCTTTTTCTCTCCTTCTCTTTCTTTCTGTTTGTTTTGTTTTGCTTTGCTCTTATGTTTTGAGACAGTAATTCTCTATGTAGACTTGGCTGTCCTGGAACTTGCTTTGTAGGCTGGCCTCGAACTCACATATCCACCTGCCTCTGTAGCTAGAGCTCACCCGGAGGTGGGGCCTAAAGGTGTGTGCCACTGCTGCTCGTCTTAGTTTGCTTTCCTGACTGCTGTTATAAAACGCAGCTAAGGTGACTTCCTCACAGAAGAAAGGGCTTATTTGGGGCTTAGGATTCTGGAGGGATTAGAACCCATCACTATCACAGTGGGGAAGCAGGACAGCAGCAGGCATGGTGGCTGGAAAAGGAAGCTGTGAGCTCGAGTCTTAAATCCTAAACATGAAGCAGAGGGAGCACAGAGGAAAGGGTCAGAGTCCTTAAGCCCTGAAACCCCGCCCCCAGTGATGTACTTCTTCCAGCGAGGCCACACCTCCTAAACTTCCCCGAATAGTGTCACCAACTGGGGACCAAGTATTTCAGTTTTCTGTGAACATTGAAGACATTTAAACCACCGCATGTTCTAACCTTAAAAGTTAATAAAGCCTCCTGGACTGGGGCCGTAGCTCAGTCCGTAAAGTACCCTCTGTGTAAGCGTGAGGACCCTGGTTCAGTCCCTAGAATCCACATAAAGAAGCTGGGTGTGGTGACAAGTGGTAATTTTGGCACTGCAGCGGAAGACTCAGAGAATGCCTGGGCTTGCTGGCCAATTAGTTCAGCCTTATAGGTGGGGTGAGCCCCAGACCCCAGTGGAAGACCCTGTCTCATGAAACAAGGCGGGTGGCTCCTACAGAACATGTGAGGTCTCTGTGTGCACACATACATGCATGCATACACACCATGTACTTACATGAACATGCTACCTTCCGTGTACATACACACACAGAGAGACAGACAGAGACAGACAGAGACAGAGACAGAGACAGTGAAAGTCTTATGACCTTAACGTTTTCCTGCATCCTTCAAGAGACTGCTGATTCAGGTTCAGCTGCCTAGCACCACCCTGTGCAAGGAGGCTGAGAGGGGAGGTCCCGTGACAGGACTATTAGTCTCCCGATTCAAGTTCACTGGCAAATCCCCAGAGCAACGCTGTTAAAACTGTATCTTACCTCCCTTTGATCTGCAGTGTAGAAATCTAATATGTGGGTGACTGGGGGCCTCAGACAGAAGTCAGCCTGAGGGCACTGGGAAGGCTAGAGAGGAGCAGTGAGCTATTGGAGCCACTCACAATGGCCGTTCTGTGGCTCAACAAAGGCCTGCCCTTCTGAGTGATGTCTGACCTTTAAACTCCCACAAACATATGTATTTGCTCAGCAATTACCATTTAAACCACCAAAGGGGCTGTGTAAACCCTTGTATCAAAGGAATAAATTAAAGCTTGCAAGGATCTCATAACAAAGGAGGGCAGAACAACACTGGCACTCCTAAGAAAACACAGGGGTCTCTTTCCCGGTGCATACTTTCCTTCAGGAATCCTGTCTGCTTTGTGACTAAGACGAACAAAGGTCAGGCTCAACCCAGTATAGCAGAAACTGAAATCTGCAGGCTAAGGAGCCTGGGTGAGATTGGACGTTGTCTAATGAGAAAGACTAGGTGATATGACTAGACAGAAGCAACATGCCTAATGTCATTCTTCAGGCAAGGCATCACTTATGGCTTCGTGTTGTGTGTGTACATGTCCATGCGGATGTGTTGGGTGTCCATGCATGTGTGCACACATGGAAGCCAAAGGACAAATTTGAGTGTTGTAAATCAGTCACCAGCCACTCCTTCCTTCCTCCTTTTCTTCCTCCCTCCCTTTCTTTCTCTCTTTCTTTCTTCCTTTCTTCCTTTCTTTTTCCCTTTTGAGACAGGGTCTCTCACTGGCCTGGAACGCAGAGATTTGCCTCTCTGCCTCCCCAGCACTGAGTTCACAAGCTACATCACCAGGTTCAGCTTCTGGTTTTCATTACCATGGTGATAGGGAAGAACTAAGATTTGGGTACATGTTTGATAGACAAGACAGGTAGGGACCGGAGCCATGGCTAGGTAAATAAAGATGGCTGGCTTCTCCCTCATATTCTTGAGCAGAGATAGAGGCTCAGGATATATTTACACCAAAGTTATTGGCCTGTTATCCTCTCTGTCTTTGTTCAAACTGATCAATTCTAATTTAGGGGATAAAGACCCTGCAAAGAATCTTAAAACCCTCAGCTTCAGCTTCCAACCCTCCCCCTCCCACACACATACAGAGGGTCTTTCTCTGTGTGCTTGCTCTGTGTGTGTGTGTGTGTGTGTGTGTGTGTGTGTTTGCGTGCTCATGCGCACATACTTCTTTGCCTCTAAGCTTTTCTTCACCAGCTGATTCTGTCTGTGGTGTCCGAGACTTCTCCTGCTGCTACTACTTGTTGTGCTTGAGAGTTTTCTTGCCTTTGAATTCTTTAACTGGCAGAGAAAACAAACCCAAATCCAGTCCCATAGACAGAAGCAATAGGTCCTGGGGGATGGAACCTGGCCCCACGTGCTTGCAAGGCCAGCACGTTAGCTCCTTTGCTGTCTTTATTTTTAACATCACTCAAGGGAACTGTGCATGCCTGCTGGGTGATACCATTTACATCAAATTCAAAGCCAAGCAAAGCCAAACCAGGTGACTGTAAGTAAGGATGCAAGTGGTGACTCCTCTCCCTAATGACTGTACATTCAAAAACAGGGAACCATTTTGAGATAGAAATTTGAGGAATATTAGATTTGGGGGGGACAAAGTCCAATCCTATCCTGGAAGTGGCAGAGTAAGCTGGAAAGCTGCTCTGACAACCCCATAGTTGGTACAGCTGGAATGGACTCAACTCATGGTCATAGTCAACCACAGACAAACAGCACTCGGAAGAGAAGTTTCATCTACAGCAGAGGGGATCTATGCTGGACAGCAATACAGCAAGTGTGACCTCTGGTTCCAGAGCCTAAGGTGTGGAACACATGCAGAGCTGGGTGAGAGATGACAGACATAGTGCAAGTTCTGGGTGATACCATTTACATCAAACTCAAAGCCAGGTAAAGCCAAACCAGGTGGGTGTTAAGTAAGGCTGAGGGTGTACTTGAGATTCAGGACCAGGTTCTTTCATAAGTTGTGACATAGATGTGTGCACTGTGCAAAACTCACTGGGCAACACATGATTCTAGCACTGTTGTTTCCATGCAAATACCTCAAGTGGAGGTTTGTATTAAAATGGCACACTGGGTAGATCTGCCCGGCACCTACTTGTCCTGAGAAATGGCTGCCCCTTGTCTGTAAAGTGGAGTATATTTCAAACTCCAGCAGTCGTCATTCAGTAACAATGCCCACACTGCTACATGGTCCTATCTGCTGCAGTTAGCAGCATTCGCAGGGCTTCATGCAGAGAGAAGCCACGTATTAGAGACTCTGCCTTGAGCCAGGGCCTTGGTCAGTGGCAACCCCACCCAGGAAGCATAGCATATCAGTTAGGATTTTCCTCCCATCTCTCTCCTCCCCCCCCCCTCTCTCTCTCTGCTACGCTTGTACAGGTACATACCCAAGGCAGATGCTGGGAATCATCTCTCTTCCACCTTACTCTTTGAGGCAGGGTCTCTCTCAATCACTCAGAACTTGCCAATACAACTAAGTCTCACTAGTGAGCTTACTAGGAGAATCCCATCTGCCTTCCCAGGCTGGAATTACAGGGATGCCCTCACACCTACTTGGCATTTACATGGGTTCCAGGGATCTGAACCTTGGTCCTCTTGCTTGAGCAATGGCTGAGCCTTCTCCCCAGTCTGTTTTAGATTGTTTTCAGACACCTAATGTGTGCCAGGCACTGTGTGCACAGTGTTCACTTTGTGTGCTCCAGGAGTCAGTATAAGAGACAAGACTCTGGACTTCAGAGATGCTCATCAACCTACTCCATCGAGGCTGTTGGGCAGAAAGACATAAGACTCAGACTCTAGTCCCATCTGTGAGAGACTATTGCTGCATTCTGCACACAGGAGCAGATGAAGAGGTAGGGGTGCGAAAAAGATGACCTCACTTAGCAGGAAGTAAATAACTACTGTGCTGGCTAGTTTTACATCAATTTGACACACACACTAGTGCTACTGGAAAAGAGGGATCCTCAGTTGAGGAAACGCCTCTATAACAGCCAGCGGTAGGGCATTTTCTACATTAGTGATTTAAAGGGGGGAAAGCCCAGCCCATAGAGGGTGGTGCCATCCCTGAGTTGGGATCCTGGATTCTATAACAAAGTATACTGAGCAAGCCAGAGGAAGCAAGTCAATAATCAACATCCCTGTATGGCCTCTTATCAGTTCCTGCCTCCAGGAATTCTGCCCAGTTTGAGTTCCTGTCCTGACTTTTTTGATGATGACTAGTCCTGTAGAAGTGTAAGCTGAATATCCCTTTCCATCCCAACTTGCTTTTTGGTCATGGTCATTCCATCACAGCAAAACAAAGACAAAAACAAAAACAAAACAAAACAAAAAACCCAACCAAGATAACTACACTTACCTCAAGAATGCAGTGGAGGCAGAGGATGTGCCTCTATGGAGAACACTTGTCTAGAATACAAAGGCCCTGGGTTTCATCCCTAGCACATAAGAGCAGGGAACGAGGGAGTCCCAGGAGCTCCACTAAACTAGTGCCATTCATCCTGACCTGGCAGAACTGCATCGTAACACATGTGACTTTCTCTGAGTTAGACTTGACCTTTCTCCCCTCTTCCTGAAACCTCCATGCCCTGGTACCGTGCATACAGCTCTGCCCAGGATAAGCAACTTGGAATGCTGCAGTTAGCCATGTGACTTAGGGCATTCTCAACGACAAGAGGCTTCCCCAGAGTCCCCAAGAACTCAGCATTGACATAAGCTCGGAGCACACAAAAGCAGGGGCTGGATCATGGTCAGTAGCTCTAAAATGGAGAAAGTATTTCCATGCAGAATCTCTTGCCGAACTCCAAGGGTTAACTGCACACCAATTCCTTGACACACATAATTTAGAAATCACTGCAAAATAACACTTCCTACTCTTTCTAGTGGGTGCTCTTCTTGGTACAGCAAGCACTTCAGTAGAAGGCTTCCTCCAGGCCCTTCTTGAAAGCAAATCGGAAGCAGAAGGGTTAAAGGCTTAAGTTTCAGGTCATCACAAAGCCAATGGGAGATGCCCAGAACACACCTTTCTTCTTACCTTACTGAGGGTAGTAATTCCTCTCCAGTTTCCTTCTGTAAGGGAAGGAGCTACAGTGGCTTCTGCCATTGTCACAGCTGCACCCAGGTCTAAGTCAGCAACATGTAATTATCTATGCTGGAGACCATGTTCATCATGGACACAAAAGAGCATAAAGCCAGCGAGGAGGGTGGGTTTTACCAAGGCACACTTCCCACTGCCGTCACTATGGAAGTGACTCAAATACAACACTGGTCTTTTACAACTCTCTTTATTCGGCTATTGAAGTGTTTGTTTCAACATATATACTTGTTTGTGAGCAGGAAGGACAGCTCAGTGCCTAAGGGTGCCTGCTGCCCTTGCAGGGGACCAAAATTCAGTTCCCAGCAACCATATTCAGTGCCTCACACCTGCCCATTACTCGGCTCCAGGATCCGATGCTCTTTTCTGGCCTCCGCAGGCACATGTATTCCTGTACAACACCCACACACATAGGCATAATTAAAAAAATAAAAAGAAAAACCTTAAGATGGGGCTAGTGAGATTGCTCATTCAGTGGTTAGTAATACTGGCTGCTCTTCCAGAGGACCAAGGTTCAAGTCCCAGCACCCACTTGGCAGTTTACAACCATCTAGCTGTTAGCTCCAGTTCCAGGGGATCTGTTGCCCTCTTCTGGCTTCTGTGGGCATTGCATGCAGGTGGTGCACGGATACATAATATAGGAAAGGCACTCATGCACATAAAATAATAAAATACATTTTAAAAAGAAGATATATAGTTGCTGAAGAGATGGCTCTGTGGTTAAGATCACTGGTGCTTCAGAGGTCCTGAGTTCGATTCCCAGTACCTGCATTGGGCAGCTCACAGGCAGGTCTAATATTTTTCTGTCCTCCATGAATACTGCACTCACTGCACTCACTGCACATACCCAAACATATGCACACTTACAAATAAAATCTTTAAGAAAATTTGTGTGTGTGTGTGTGTGTGTGTGTGTGTGTGTGTGTGTGGTGTGCTAGAGAGATGGCTCATCAGTTAAGAGTACTTGCTGCTCTTCTAGAGGACCTGGGTTCAGACCCTCAATCCATGTGGAAGTTCACAATTGTCTATAATCCCAGTTCATGGGCATCTGATGTCCTACTATGGTTTTCCTGGGCACCAAGCACACATGCATACACGTAAGCAAACACTCAAACATATAAACATGAATCTTTTAAATAACAGTAAAAAGAAGGCATATAGAAGGCCCTAGGTTTAACCCCCAGTGCCAAAAAATGTTTAAAAATTGTCTTACCAATATAAATTAACATGCAGTATCTTGTCTACATATATATACATATATACATATATACAGTATCTTGTGTACATATACATATATATATATATATATATATGTATGTATGTATCTATAGATTGAAAAAAATGTATTCCTGAATATCTGTTTTGGCAAAGAGGCAATTCCAGGCTAGTGAAACTAGCAAAGGAAACCATTTAGGACCAGGCCAACTCAAATTTTAGCTTTGAAAGAAAAATGAGATGCTTATCACACAAGAAAGGAGCTTTACAAGGTATCAAGAAAGTCCATAAATCTGCAAAGTTGCCATTCACGTGGACAGTTAGGAGCTTGCTCTAGTCACAGTCCTGAAGGGTGACTTTAAACAGAGTGAGGGTCAGGTCTCTAGGAGACTAGGAAAGCTGTCTCCTCTGAAGCCTCCACCAAGCCTGTTAAGCAAGCCATTGTGTAATTCTGTTTCCCCCATATACATGGCTGGCGACTGCTCATGTTCTGACTTCTGCACCAGCCTGAGCCTGAATATTGTACTCTAGCCATGGAGACAAAGGCAGCTTGACACTCAGCAGTCTCCACTCACGTTTTTGAGGCTGTTTCTCTCTAGAGTTCACAATGTGCTCAATCCTGAAGAGGGCCCAGCATGAAATAGCCATACATCTTCATCTCCTGCGGGTTGATGAAGCCCATTCACCCCCAAGTCTTAGGTGGAATCACGGAGAACTATGAGTATGCAGTTGACTGGTTCCAGGAATATAAAAATCACGAGGCAGACTGGAGAAATAGCTCAGTAGTTACCAGCACTGGCTGATCCCAGCACTTGGGAGGCAGAGGCAGGTAGATCTGAGTTCGAGGCCAGCCTGCCCTACAGAGTGTCTCAAGAAAGTCAGGGATAGATATAGAGAAACCCTGTCTCAAAAACTAAACCACACAAACAAAAAGAAAAATCCCAGGTTTAATTTCCAAACATTTTGGGAACTCACAACCATCTCTAATTCTAGTTCTGGAAGATCCAAAATCCTCTAGCCTTTACAGGAACCAGACACTCATGTGGTATACAGACTTCACGCAAGCAGAACACCCATACACATAAAATAAACATATACAACAAATCCTAAGGCATCAAGCTAATACATCGTTTGTCAAAATAGGTCTTTGTCAGGATAGGGGAGACCTGGTTGCCAAACCCTGCAGATGAGCCTGAGCATGGGCAGCAGGGGGCAGCACTGAGCTTGCCATTGAACCTGGGCAGGAGGCTTGAGCCCTTAGAGAAAGTCTAGTCAGGCCGGCAACTGCCAAGATGGGGACACCTTCTGGGCAAGATCTGTTGTAATGCCACACCCCAGCCCTTCTCTTACCACTGCAGTGACCAGCAGACACCCATGATGCCAGCTGTCAGAAAGACAGCAGCTGTCTCACTTCCTCTTCCCTGTGGAGTCCCACTCCCTCTGGGCCCTGGGACAGATCTTCCACCTGTAAGTCCACTGCAACACAGCATAGTTTAGTCATATTCAATCAACTACCTTAAAGCTATCACAGTGAAATGGACAGTTGATGAGACTGCACGTTGCCAAACACCGTAGTGTCCAGACATTTTCTGAGACTCCCCTAGAGCTGCTCTGCTTAAGTCCATCACATGTGGACAATGGGATCCACTTCTGCTCCCTGGGCCCTGGAAGAGAGTTGTCTCAGAATGACCTTGGCAGGCACAGGGCTTTTGTCCCTCATTACCTGTGTAGCCTGGGGCAGCCTCCACTTTACCCTTTTTACTGGCCAAAGGGATCATTCTTGCTGAAGATACAGGATTTGTGGACAAAATGTCAGCTGTCAGTAGGAGGCGGCACAGGGTGTCAGTAGGGGTGACGTAAAGATTAGCTTTCTTGTGCTTACAGCCACCCCTCTAGATGTCGTCCTGACAACCTGGTTGTTGTCTGCCTGACAATTGGATAACCTGTCACAGTAACTCCTCCTCTACAGATTGTCGCCACTGCCTGTCCCACCCACCACCATTCAGGGGTCTGTACCTGAGCTCCAGTCAGCATCTGGCTGGAGGCCAACAGGTGGATGTGCCTAAACAACACCCCCACCTCATCAAGTGAAAATCCATTTTTATTTGTCATTAAACACAGTCTGAAGCTTCCTGCAGTGTTTTTTCTTTTCTTTTCTTTTTTTGGTGTTTTGAGACAGGGTTTCCCCGTGTAGCCCTGGCAGTCCTGGAGCTCACTCTGTAGACCAGGCTGGCCTCGAACCAGAAATCCACATGTCTCTGCCTCCCAAGTGCTGGGATCAAAGGCATGCAACACCACTGCTCGGCATGTTTTCTTCAAGTACAAGAATTTGTTACCATAGATGCAGAATTTGACAAGGATATATTTTATTTTTTCATAAAAGTTCTAACAAAAATATATTTTTTCCTTAACTTAAAAACAGTTTCAGAAAGCAATCTTCAGGTTGTTAAAATTCATTACACATTTTACAAATAGTAGAGGGAAGCAGCCAATAGGACGATACAGTGTGACACAACAGAGCCCTCACTTCAGAAGCTTAACTCTGTCCTTCAGCACCTTAAAGGTGGGGTTCCTGCTGATCTTCCTGTTGAAGATGGCCAGGAGCTCCTCCTCTGACGTGTGATGGTCACTCATCACCGCATGGTACTGAGCTATAACCTTGACAAAAAGAAACAGATGTCAAGGGGATGAAGTACATGGAAAAAGGCCCAGATGTGGAGCAACATTACAAAATAAGACATTCAGATGCCCGTCAAACAAATGAGCTCTGCTTATGAAGATAAGCAGTGCCTCAGTGCATGCCACTTAGAGCTACAGCATCAAAAAGAAAAAGGGCTGGCAAGATGGCTCAGTTGTGAAGGGACTTGCCTAGCAAGCCTGAAGACTCAACTTCATTCCCTAGGGCCCACATGGTAGAAGGAAAGAACAGACTCATACAAGCTGACCTCCACATGCACACGTGTGTGTACAGAGCGTGCGCGCGCGCACACGCGCGCACACACACACACACACACACACACACACAAATGCAATAAAGCTTTTCTGGTAAAACACACAAAAGCAGCCATTTACATCAGCAAAGGAGAGCAAAGTGCCTGGAAAGATCCCTTCTGCTCATTTCCAATACAGCCAATTGTAGGCAACACAGTCTTAGGTCCAGAGTCAGAAAGCCCTCCTGGCTTGGCAATAGGATGGGTTTGTTCCAGTTCCTCGCTGCTCAGGGGCCTCGTGAGCAGCTCTGGAAGTACGTCTGTCTCTCTCAGTGTTCCAGGTTAAGCAACACACATACATATAAAACAACCCCTCCCCAGCTGTTCCATGCCTGATTTTGTTGCAGGATATACCTTTTTCTTTAACTTCTTGACTGATATCTCATTGTCTGGAGCCTGTTTCAGAACAGCTTTAATGGTCCCCTTCCAGTTGAATTTACCTACAACACAAAGAATACAATGCAATGATGCATAAAGCCATTTGATTTGTCTTGTCAACCCAGAGACAAATAAAAAAATGTCTGCAGTTGTTTGCTTCCTAGGAAATGACAAGACTTTCCCATGAACAAGATCCCAAGTCCTGTCGGGCAGTGGTGGTGCACACCTTTAATCCCAGCACTTGGGAGGCAGAGGCAGGCGGATTTCTGAGTTCGAAGCCAGCCCCTTCTATAGAGTGAGTTTCAAGACAGCCAGGGCTACACAGAGAAACCCTGTCTCGGGGGAAAAAAAAATCCCAGGTCCTTCACTAGCCTAGTAGTAACATGAGCTTCCAAGCACCAAGGTCCTTGATTGTACTCAGAGAAGGGCCTCATAAGCATGATAGTTGGGACAGCCTCCTGGGAAAAAGGACCAACAGACGACCAACAGACGTACTGAGCTGGGTATCCAGAGATTGTGGGACACAGGAGATGCACCCGAGCAGCACAGCTGCCCCTGGTTTTCCTGGTGGTCCAACTCTCTAACCAAGTGCCAGGCTCTGAAAACCCAGGACAATGTGGGAAGGTGGTGAGAGACAGACTGGCCATGGGACAGGCTTCTGTTTCATAGTCTAGATTTGGAGCCGAGAAAGCCAGAGACCTAGAAGGCCAGCAGGTACTAGCCAGCCCAGCCTACACCTGCAGGTTCAGCAAAGGAGCAAAGAAAGGGGATGTCTAACCAGTCACCAACACTGACAGCACAGCCATTAGCTCCAGGCTACTGCCACAGCCTGTGTTTGGCCACTGACTGACCACTGCTGGCTACAGTAGAGTTGGGGGCAGAATCCTGCCTTCCAAAGGCTGTGGCAGGGACCATGTCAAAGATGAACAGGAAATCTAAACTTCTTCCATGCCAGTGGGTGAGTGATGAATAAGAAGCTGCCCTGCTGTGGTGCCAGCAGAATCCACAGGGGAAAGCCAGCCTGGCAGTGACAAGGAGCAGGGAACTTGGACTTCTTTCACATCTACCTGGCAGCAGGAACACCCATTCCCTTAAGATCTGAGAGAAAGCCGGCTCTGAGCAGACCTTGGGAGCGAACTCCACAGCCAGTCTCACAACCCCCAGAGGAAGCTCCACTCCCAGGTGCTCTAACACGTCCAGGATCCCAGGATCCCAGGATCCCAGGATCCCAGAGACAGCTGAACTCTGAGGAGTTTTGACACAACCAGATCACAGGAAGGACAGGCTCCAGTCAGACATAGTGAGGGCAGGTAGCACTAGAGACAATCAGATGGCAGGAGGCAAGAGTAAAAACATAAGCAACAGAAAGCAAGGTTACCTGGCATCATCAGAACCCAACTCCCCCCCCCCCCCCCCCCCCCATAGCAAGTCCTGGACACACCATCACACCAGAAATGCAAGATTCAGATCTAAAATCACTTCTCATGATCATGATAGAGGACGTTAAGAAGGACATAAATAACTCCCTTAAAGAAATACAAGAGAACACAGGTAAACAGCTAAAAGCCCTTGAAGAGGAAACACAAAAATCTCTTAAAGAATTATAGGAAAACACAATCAAACAGGCAAAGGAAATGAACAAAACCATCCAAGATCTAAAATTGGAAATAGAAACAATAAAGAAATCACTTAAATAAAGGGAGACAACCCTGGAGATAGAAAACCTGGGAAAGAGATGAGGAGTCATAGATGCAAGTTTCACTAACAGAATGCAAGAGATAGAAGAGAGAATCTCAGGGGCAGGAGATACCATAGAAAACAGTCAAAGAAAAATTGAAAAGCAAAAAGCTCCTAACCCAAAACATCCAGGAAATCCAGCACACAATGAGAAGACAAAATCTAAGAACAGGTATAGAAGAGAGTGAAGATTCCCAACTTAAAGGGTCAGTAAATATTTTCAACAAAATTATAGAAGAAAACTTCCCTAACTTAAAGAAAGAGATGCCCATGAATATACAAGAAGCCTATAAAATTCCAAATAGACTGGGACCAGAAAAGAAATTCCTCCATTCACATAATAATCAAAACACCAAATGCATTAAACAAAGAAAGAATATTAAAAGTAGTAAGAGAAAAAGGTCAAGTAACATATAAAGGCAGGCCTATCAGAGTTACAGCAGACTTCTCACCAGAGACTATGAAAGCTAGAAGATCCTGGGCAGATGTCATACAGACCCTAAGAGAACACAAGGTAGGACACTAGCAGATGTGACCTTTAAGAGGCTGTGGGACCTGGTGTTTTGAATAGCAGAGCCCTATCACAGACCCCAAATCAACAGGGCTTAGTGACCACGAGCCAAAATTAATTGATTTTGTAGTTTGATAATCTCAGACATTTGTCACAGTAGTGAAATGCTAGCCAACATCTCAACATATTTTCAATCAAGAGCCTTCCCCTTCCTTAAGAAAGGATTGAGGCATTATAGCACCAACATACAGGCCTGGAATACTGGATTAACTTCAAAGTTCTTAGCTGGGCCTCTGATGGGCATGACCCTGGAAGGAAGTGCCTGGCCTACCCCTGGCAAGGAGCATCCCTTCTCTACCCACTTGGAGTAAACACAGGCAGTGGTACCTTTAGATGGAGCCTCATGGTCCTTGGGCTCTCCCTCTTCAGGCTGCCCTGGCAACTTCACCTTTTTTTTCTTGTAATCAGACTCAACTGTTAGAGAAACAAAGAGGGTTAGCTGCTAGCACTCCCAAAAGCCCTGCTCAGCATCAGCACCAACTCCCTCCCGCACCTCACTCTGCAGGTTGTGGATGAGCAACAGAAGGCTGAGAGGTGAGGCTTAACACATTTCCCTGTACCTGGGCTCACAGCCCCACTGAGAACCCAATGCACAGGCTGGCACACACCTTCTGAGTGCTTCTGCCGCTTCCGTTTTCCTGCTGCTGTCTTGGTCTGCCCCTCATCAACACCCTCCCCGGGGCCCCCATTTCTGTCTGCTCCCTCTTCGGAAGCTTGTCCACCCTGGGCTTTCTTCTTCTCTGGTGGGCCGTTGGCCTCGGTGGTCTCCTCCCCACCAGCCTCATGTCCAGCCTCCTGGCCCTTTTTGCGCTTCTTTGGCTTCTGGCCCCTAAGGTTTTCCTGGTGGTTTTCTAGCTTCAGCTCCTTCTTCTCTTTCTTCCTGTTCTTCTGGCGTTCCTCCTTCCTTTCTCTTTTATTCTTCTTTGTCTCTGTTTGCTCCTCTGTGGTGCCATTTGATTTTGTAGATGGAACCTTAGTGGGGATCTCCGCATGTGGCTTGGCCATGTGGCTGGGTGGCTGCTGATCTTGTTCCTTATGAAGTAAAAACAGGAATCATCTAAGTACCTAGTCTGGCCAGGGCTACTCCACACTATACTGTTTATAACTATAATATCCAACAACTAAAATTTAACAATACAAATACAAAATGAACAACAAACACCCCTCCCCCAAGGTTATACCCCATTCTGGAACCCGTATTTATGGTATAAAAGAGTGAAATGAACCAGCTTGTAATTTGGCTCACTGTCTATCTTTATCTAGACAAGGGAAGAACAGTCAGGTATGGGCTAAGTCAAGGAGCTGTGTGTCTGCAGAGCTGGGCTCAAGGTCCAGGTCCAGGGCTAGAAGAAACTTGGGGGCTACTGCTTCAGCTATAGAACAGCATGTAGGACTACTGTGTGTGGCTGAATCACCTGCCAAGACAGAGCATGTGTAACCTCCATGCACAGATGACACATGACTAATGAATCAGACTCAAAGAGAACAAGATAGGGGCTAAGGTCACAGCTCCCCCTCAAAGGCATGTCCTCCATATCCTTATCCTAACTTCATTCAATCAGGACCCATTTGCTAAAAGCTCCACAACTCCCAATAGTGCCAGAGGCTAATGATCAGCCTTCAACACATGGGCCTTTGGAGATATTCAGTGTCCCAGCAGTAGTACATGAGCATTGAGTGCCAGAGCCTTCGACTTCCCTTCTACTAAGCTTAGACCCAGTGTCCAAATGCTGTCCATGCAGCTCATGGCTGCAGGAGGAAGGCACACAGCAGCTCTTAAAGACTTGGTTCTTTCCACCTCCCTTCCACTCTGTTCCCTGCTCAGTGATGCCTCACCCGACCATTCCTCAGAGAACACCCCAACCTTTTCCTCTCTGCCCACTGCCTTCTGTAACTCCTCATCCACTGTGGTCTCTCTCTACCACTCAGCTGCACTAGGGCAGGCACATCACCTGATGATGGCTCACTCATGCCCCCCACTGCTAACTCTGACATTCAGAGAAGTTGGACATTAGAAATAAAAAACCCTGCCCCTGCCACATCAGCAATTACAGGGGGATATGCCCAAGCCAAAGCTAAATGGAGCCCAAGGTCCTTTTGCTCTGTAGATGATCCCTGGGCAGAGGAATAGAGTCTGTTACTATCAACTTTTTATTAATGCCTTACTCATTTCAGCTATGTTTTAGCTGTCAGAGGACAGCAGAAGCTGACTGATCATTTTCCTCTATTTTTTAATGAGTTTGTAAATTCAAAAGAACGAGAAAAAAATCAAAACCCCGCAGTTGAACTAAGCAATTTTAAATCTTTTAATTTTTTTTGTGAAAATTGAACCTTTTGAAATTATATATATAAGTATATATAAAAAATATACATGTCAATTAAATGATAAATTGTTTTAAGATTTCAATGGTCTGCTGGGCAGTGGTGGCGCACACCTTTAATCCCAGCACTTGGGAGGCAGAAGCAGGGCGATTTTTGAGTTCGAGGCCAGCCTGGTCTACAGAGTGAGTTCTAGGATAGCCAGGGCTATACAGAGAAACCCTGTCTCAAAAAAAAAAAAAAAAAAAAAAAAAAAAAAAAAATCTGTGTATTGTGGAGAGACAAATACAGGATATACTACCACAAAGGTAAGTTCCTTTCTGATCTCGCTTTGCTGTTCAGACTAACTTGTCTTTTTGTGTGTGCATGTCTACAGGTACACTCACTCCTGTGTACATTCGTGGAAGCCAAAGGTCACTATCAGGTGTCTTTTTAGTCCCTTTCCACTTTATTTTTTGAGACACAGAACCTAGAGCTTTTTATTTAGGCTACCCCGGTTGGCTACCAAGTCCTCTGCTCCTCGTTGCTGGGGTTACAGACAAGCCCTGCCATGCTTGTATGAGAATACTGGGAACCCAAACTCAGGTCCCTCCTGCTTGTATAGCAAGCTCTAAAATACTGACTACAGCACGACTACTCAGAGCATCCTCCTCAAATGGCTGAACAAGTTCCCAACAGGATGTAAGTGAATAGTTATAAATTAACAATGGAACCAACAATTTGGGTAAAGAATGGCAAGTCAAGTCCTGTTCCTGCAGTCTACATCAGCTCTCTAATTGCTTTTATCAACAGAAGGTTGATGGTTCAAATGTTCTTTCTGTAACAGAAGCAGACTCAGACTGACCAACCACAATGCTACAACATGCAGGGAGTCTGAGGCCCCCCACTCTAGGCTGGAAGACCACTCAGATATGATGCCCTCAGTCTGTTTAAATTTCTTTCATAGCACCAGCTACTCCTGAGATACTTTAGATCTGCAAGAAGTAAGGAATAAATAAAAAGTGTAAAGTAGCCTGGATGTTTTAGATTGGGAAGCTGAGGCTCAGAGGCTAACTAATGTGGCCATGGTCAAACACACACAAAACACAACAGGGGTCCAAAACAGGATAGCCAGCCACTGAATCCTGGACCACTCCCCTGCACTCAGTCTGACTGCTGTGCCAATCATTCCACAAACACAAGTCCCATTGCCAAGCATACAGGATGAATGGCTGTCTCTGCACACTAGGTGCCCCCAGTTCATTCCTGCCCATCAAGGAGTGAACACAGAGCTCTGGAAAATGCTGTCTTGATCCCACACATGCACCCCATTTCCTTATTCCCAGTTGTCTGCCATATTGCAATGGCAAAGTGCAGTAGACTCACACTGCTGGATGCTTCAGAGAAGATGTTCCACACCTGCTCCAAAACAGAGTCGCTGTGCACTTTCAAGCTGTTTCTCATCCAGTTCTGGAGACACAAGAGAAAGAGTCACTGTCCCTCTGCAGGCCACTGATGGGTCACACCATGATTTAGGAAAGCCATTTAAATCTGTACCTGAAACTTGGCCTTTTTTCTGGGAACATTGTCAAAAGCACTAATTTGCTGCAGAAGTTCTCGCACCTTGGGGCTGACGTTGGGTTTCTTTATTAACTCGTTAATTTTCTATTTAAGACAGAAGAAAATAAACAAATGATAAAGTTACACGAAGCCAAACTCAAGTCTTTGGTATGGCCAAAGGGCTTTCACATTTTAAACCAAGACTCTGTATTTACATCTATGCATAATGACAAACATTCTCCTAGTCACCAAAGCACTGGAGTCCAGGCCAAAGTGGCTAAGAAAGAAAGAGAAGCCAAAGCCTCCGTACCACAAGGAACAGAATCAGGTCACACATGTGCAGGGAGTATTTGAGGGGAATGTAGTTTTGCATGTAGGAAGCATCACAGGGCACAGTCAGTTAGAATCAATTAACTCATTCAGCAGAGCTGCAGGATGCACAATCACCTCTTAAAAAGCAAGCTGCTTTTTTATACACCAACAAAAACCATTCAGACATGAACATTAGGAGAATTCCATCTGTAACACAACATAAAGAACCATAACCAAAGTGCGAACAGTTGCAAGAATGAAAGAGGGCATTACCCTCATGGACTGAGACAGCATTTAGATGTCAGCCTGAAACAAAGTCCAGCACATGTGTGCTCTGACTCATGGAACCCTGAGACTCCAAACGACAAAAACAATCTTGAAAAATAATATTTTTTTTTTTTATAATTTCAAAACTTACTACAAAGCTACAATAATCTAAAGAGTGTGGTACTGCCACAAAAACCAGTGGATAAGAACAGAAAATGCAGGAATAAGCCCCTGAGGATATGGTCAAAGGATTTTTTGACAAGGATGTCAAGAATAGTCCATGGAAGAATAGACCCCCTTCCTTTTCAACAAATGATGCCAGGAATAGTGGATCTTCACAGGGAAATTGGATACTTACCTTATGTTATTAAAAAAACAAAAAACACCAGGTGGTGGTGGCCCACACCTTTAATCCCAGCACTTGGGAGGCAGAGGCAGGCAGATTTCTGAGTTTGAGGCCAGCCTGGTCTACAGAGTGAGTTCCAGGACAGCCAGGGTTACACAGAGAAACCCTGTCTCGAAAAAAACCAAAAAAAAAAACCCCACCTCAAAATGAATCAAGGTCCTTTAAAAAGATAAGACTATAAAACCTTCAGGGAGAAGGAGCCTTATATCTAGTAATGGTTTCTTACACAAGACAGACAATGTTAATTAAAGGTCAGCCAGATGGCTCAGGGGGAAAGGGTATTTGTGTGGAGGTCAGAGCACCTGCATCCTACCTCAGCCATCTTGCCAGAACTATATACATCTTAAAGGTTCCAGCAGCTTCCCAAATGGTACTCAACTGAGCAGCTACTGCAAGTCCCTCATGAAGGTCATGTCAGTAGTATTCACCTTCAGAGAGAGCCGCCATCCCAAGTTCACACTCTGTGCCACTCAGTGGGGGAACAACTAATCTGATTCTCAAGAGAATGCAGTCTGCATAAAGGTGACATCTGTTCTCCCATTTCCCCTTGTTGCAAACCAGAGATTGTTGCTTTTGTACATATTTTCACTAGAAAATTCCTTCAATTTGTTGTGGAAATGTTTACTTTATTCAGCTGTGACAGACTGCCATGGCTAAGCTGTAAGGCCTCTACCACTGGGAGTGTACTTGTACACGCTGTGATTTTGTTTTATAGCCAAAAGAAAGCTAGCAGGAACCCTCGGATACTTTGAGAACAATCTGTAAGAGACATGAGCCAGATATAAATGCACCACAATTTTATCTTTCTCGACGTTCTGACACTTCTGCCGTATGCTGCTCTGGGACTTGTCTGCACAGGTGTCTGGGGGCTTATCACTGAGCCCCCAGAAGGTGTGGGGGGGATGAGCAGTAGGATGGGAGAGACCTTACCTGAATCCATGCCTGCTGTTTGGCGTCACCTTTGTGCGTCTTGGCTTCATAGCCTTTGCCTCCGTACTTCTGACCTTCACTGATGCACTTCACATGGCTTTTGTAGTCGTCACCCCTGCAGAGGGACCCAAGCCTAGTCACTAGGCTGACAGCATGCTAGTGGTTCTCAAAGACTTTCCAAAGCTGGACAACTGCACAGACAGCCTAACTCTTAACCGATTTTTCCCCTGCTAATTTGTTCCTTTCTTCAGAGCAATGGGCTAACAAACAACAAAGCGCTGCTTATCCTGACTTCCTCACACTAGATTAACAGTGGAAGAACAAGTCAGCTAGGAAGCTCAATGACCACATTTTCTCTAAAAACATTTTTTTTTTAATGGTGCTGGGAATGAACCTAGCGCCTCATGCTAACCAGGCATGAGCTCTGCCACCAAACTTTATTCCCTTCAACTATAGGCCCCTCAAGAGTGTGTGTGTTCTAGGTGCTACGAGTACACATGGAGGTCAGAGGACAATTTGGGGAGTCAGCTCTCTCTTCCACCTTGGGTCCTGGGGAAAGAACTTAGGTGGTCAAGTTAATAGGGCATGGGCTTTAAAACCCACTGTGCCACCTTGCCAGTCTCAAATTATCTAACCAACAGGATACTGTCCCTTTGGTCTTCTCCTTAACAAGTCCTTAAAATTAAAAGACACTCCTGGAAGAATCACACCAAGTTTTGTCAACAGACCATAGGGTTTCCTGAAGGAGAGGTAACTAACCAAGTGGAAGACAGAATAGTTTGAATGGGTTAAATAAGTTACGAGCTAGTCAGGGAATGAGCCAAAGCTTATGGCCTAGGCATTTAGTAATAAATTATTAGTCTTGGAGTAGCAAATCTGGGAGCCAGGGCTGGGAAAGGAAAGCAGATTTAAATTATTTTAACAGTGTCCTTCATATGACAAAAAAGATATTGTAGGTATTGAAGGGGGGTCTCTGGGAGGAGCAGTGGTACAAAAGGGAAACAAGAATGTGATTCAATTCTATTTAATTAAAATATGTTTTTAAATGTTAAATTCAGATAAATTGAAATCATGTAACTTTTCTCATCATAATGCAGTAAAAGTTTAAAAAAAAAAAGTGTCCATCTTAGTGTCTACCTTCATTTTGCTCCAGTATTTCCCCAAGCTTTGTGGGGTCTGGATTTCTATACCTAGATCTTCAGGAATTATCAGAACTTACCAGAAATCTTTCCCACAGTCAATGCAGGAGAGACATTCACAGTTTCTGCAGGCAGACACGTGCTTTTCCACCTGTATTTTCTTCACAGATTCACCACATGCATTGCATGTAAAAAATACCATTTTTGGTTAAATGATTAAATATTTTCTGATATAAGTTTGAACTCTTGCCCTAAAAAACAAGATAAAGATGATTATAATAAGCCTAAATTCCTCCCAATAAGTGATTTCTACAATAAAAGAGCAAGCTCAAAGTTGATCAGTGAGAAGAAACACATTATATCAATGGCAGAAAAACCAGCCGAGTTCTCAGCACGAGACAGGAACGTGCATTGGTGCTAACCAACTGAGCCCTCACAACAAGCTTACTTGGGAACGATGTCATGGCTCAACATTTCTATGAGGCCACAGAGGCGCAGAGAGTAAGGAACTTAAAAAGAGGACTTAAACTTGGCAGACTGGCAGCACAGATAAAGCTCTCCTCAATGCCAAGCACTCCTCCCCTGCTAAAATGTATGAAATCAAAGTGGTAACCTGCATCACAATACAGGTGTGCCCTGCAGATTGTCACTATGAGTATGACTGCAACAAACCAAGGGACAAGCAGCAGAGCTTAGCAAGGAAAAGCTAAAGAACAATTCCAATTTAGACTAAAAATGATTCCTACATACACAATGGAGTCATAGGTATTAAAATGAAGAAAGAAATCCCCTTGGCCTCAGTGGACAAGGACCAACAAACTTGTTTCATTAGGGCCTATGCACATCAGGGAGGAAGAAAGAGGACCTACCACAGAAGCTCCCCAACCCAGGTGTGCCAGCCTCCCCAAGTGCACCCGGCATGGAAGGCATCTGAGTGGGCACACACATGTGCACACACACCTGATGCATGCATGCTACTATACTCTAACAGATTCCTAAAGTGTTACAAATACCATGGTAACATTCCATGCTTACACAGCCTTTTAGTCACCAGACTCGAAGAGAGCAGTCCTGTTCTTTTAAAATGGGCTCCATTCAGTCCAAATCCTGACAGGCACTTAGCCCAGAACCCTTTTCCTCAGTATGAAATGAAGGTTGAGGATTAAGTAAACACATAGGACTTGCTTCTCTACTTCATGTAAGAACTCAACACCAAAGGGCTGCGCTTTGTTTACAGTGAATTCAAGCATAAATGATCATTCCCCCCCTCTGACACATGCCAGTGAGGTCACGCCAAACCAAAGCAAGATCAGGATGGTTTTCTTCCATTGAGTACTGAATGGAAATGTCCATCCTTGTGTACAAAGACTTCCTGTCCTTTACAGCACTGTTGGACACTGGTTCATCTTAGATACAGACCACAGGTCCTTGACACCAATGTCCTGTGCCTTTCTCCTCAGCTTGTGAACAGAGTAAGGGCAGGCATGTGGGCAGCTACAGTCTGGCACCAAAGGCAGACTGGGGTAGATAGGACCACTCTAGGCTATACAAGTTTTGTTGTCTAGTCTGTTTTTATAAAAGACATGTGTCACCCTTGAGGGATCTGGGACTATGTTTAATGTTTACCACAGCCTGGCTTCTAAGACACTATCATTTTGCACAAGGCAGATGGAGGTAAATAAATGCTGGGCAGCAAGGGCAGCAGTTCTGCTGCACAAGAACAAGAGCCTACTCCCACCTAGACTGGACATCCTTACACATTTATGTAAGAACAAGAGAAAAGTCAACTAATTGGATACCAAGAAATGGACTGCCATTGTAGCACAGGGAACATCTACTACGATTAGCTAAGGGATGCACTGAAAAAAAAAAAAATCAAAAAAGTGCTCCTGCAATGAGGACAACAAAGAAAACACCCACTAACTTAAGAGACAGCTTAGAGCTTTCAACCTCTGCCACTGAGGACTGCTGCTTTGGGAGGAGAGAGCAGGCTTGAGTAAACCTTGGAATCCACGGGTGTGTCGCTGGGAAAGGCCAGAATTAAAGCCCAAGGAGGACACTGGAAACAAGATACAGCAAGTGACAGAAGTAATATGGCAAAAAAACATGCTCACACATCTATGAAAAACAGGTCCCCATGGTATTGGCACAGTGTGAACACCAACTCAGGAGAAGGTTAGAATCAGGTCAGATGTTCAACTAAAACATCAGTCTGGAGCCATGCTCAACTGGTTTTCTATCTATTTATTGGACATGAAATGGGAATCAGTGTGTCTATCTGCACGGCTAATGAGATAAGATTTGTAAGGAGATTATTCAGATCGAGGGAGGGAGGGAGCCCAGGGTCACCTTGGCTGTGCAGCACATCTGACGTCGAGAACATACGAGTATGCAGTATGTACTACAAAGAATAGCAAGACTCAGAATCAGAAAACCAGCTCAACTGATCATCCAGCAGGGTCCAAGTCTTAGTTCAGGCTTAGGAGCATCAGAAGTATGAGGGCCACAATCTATGAAACAGAATTCTGGGCTAAGTAAAGACAGCAATGTCCTGTTAGGTTCCCATTACTGTGAGAAACACTAAAACCAAGAGCAACTTGGGGAGGTCAAATTTGGAGTTGCCCACCTTCTCTTTTCTAAAGACTTGTTTTATTAGGTCATAAGCGTTTTGCCTCTATGTATGTGCCTAGTACTCATAGCGGTCAGAAGGCAGCATCCGATCTTGTGATGACTATTCCTGGTTGTCAACTTGACTACATCTGGAACGAACTACAATCCAGAAATGGATGATATGTCTATGATCCAGAAGACACAGGCCTCTGACCTGGATTTTGATATCGAGATCTCGAGGCATTAGTGGCCATGAAAAGTTCAGGCCCAGGCAAGGGACTACACACCTTTAAACCCAGGAGACTGAGGCAAGCAGATCTCGGAGTTCAAGTACAGGCTAGGACAGAGCCAAGTTCCAAATCCAGGCGTGATGGTACACACCTTTAATCTGGGCCACACCTTCTGCTGGAGGCCCACATAGGGACTTTGGAAGAAGGACGACTCAGCATTCTTTCCCTGCTTGCACTTACTTGCCAGCACATCTGTTAGAACCTACTTCTTCAGGATTCCAGCTTATACAGAAGACCAGGTGAAACACCTAGCCTTGTGGGACTGAGAAAATACTAGACTTTTGGACTTCCCATTCATAGCAGCTCATTGTTGGGTTAGTTGGACTACAGACTCTAAGTCATTACAATAAATCCCCCTAATATATTGATATTCCATAAATTCTGTGACTCTAGAGAACCCTGACTAATATTTAGATTTTGGGTGCTAGGAATTGAATTCAGGTCCCCTGGAAGAGCATTACTGAGCCACATCTCCAGCCCTCTACCTGTCTCTCTCTCACTGGAGTTGGAGGGCTAGTGAGCCACAGGGATCCGTTACCACCCTTGCTTTTTTTTTTTTTTTTTCCTCCAAGACAGGGTTTCTCTGTGTAGCATTGGCTGTCCTGGAACTCACTCTGTAGACCAGCCTGGCTTCAAACTCAGAAATCTGCCTGCCTCTGCCTCCCAAGTGCTGGGATTAAAGGCATGTGCCACCACCGCCTGGCTCACCCCTTGCTTTTTAACCTGGGTTCTGGGTATGAAAAATCAGGTCTTTATGCTTGTGTATCAAGCACTTTACAGACTGGACTATCACTTTTTAAACTTATGCACACAGACAGACTACATTTGCCCTAAAAACAGCACATGTTAAAGGTCAGGCTGGCTCCCTTTAAACTTCAATTTCTCCTAATGTCTGAAATAGGGAGTCATCCCACTATAACTAGACACAAGCCCCTTCCAGAATTCCTAGAGATCACAGGTACGCTGAAAGAGAAAAGACAAGCACATATCTCCACCCTCTTGGGACCTGGGGGAAGACCATGAGTGGGGAACATGTTTCCACTGAAGCTCAAAGAATCCAAGCCATGCCCCTGCTCGGGGGAGGCAGTCAAGAGTGTCACAGCCTCATCTGAATAACTTGCAGGTGTAAGGCACTATGGTAGACACTAAACTCTTGACACAATTTGAGCAAACTCCATGTCCCTAGGCCTCAATGACTAGAAGCTAAGCTTCCAGGCACACAGTCCCCTCTCATCTCTCTTACCTCTAGCTCCTAAAAGGTAGGTGCTGCAGGAAAATCCTGACACTTGCTGAGCAACTATACGCCAAGCTCTTTACCCCTGTAAACTTCACACACACACCCAAGTTAGGTTCTCTTGTATCCCTTTTGGACAGACGTGGAGCTGGACACCACTGGGTTAAGTAGCTTGTATCTAGATCGATATTTGGGGATTCGCAGGCACTTAGGTCTTTGGTATTCTGAGCTCCAGGAGCTATCAGCCCTTCCTCCAGACCTTTTCTCGAGACTCTGAGAAAAGCCCTCTTCCGATCAGCCAGCAAGCAGGTCTAAAGCCCTGTGTGGTGAGGACTAACCATGCCATCTGGCCGGCCGAGAGGGCCGGACTAAAAACCGGGATGCAATGCCTCCAGGAGCTCAGAACTCCAGGTTTTGCCCGCGAGCGAGTCCGCAAGGAAGGCGGCCATGCCGCCATCGCCCTTCCTCCAGGCCCCGGGCTCCAAACAGCTCTCACCTCTCAGCCGACCCCGCCAACGGTCTCAACCGGCCACCGGGAGCACGTGGAGCCGAGGCCACCCAGCGCAGCACCGCCACCGGCTCGCCCAGCCACCCCGCGCAGAACTCAATCCCGGCCGCCACGCGCCGACGCGCATGCGCACAGAGGCCACGCCCCAGCTGGAAGTGACGGCGGCGGAAGTTGCCGACGAGCTGCAGAGGGGGCGTTGTCGGAATGTTTCCGAGGCGGTTGGAGTCCTGCAGTTGACACCTAGAATCTTGACGAGTGTCAGGGAGGCGGCCGGGTGAAAGCGGCCTCCGGGGTAAGGCCGCCCGGGAAACTCGACTCTCGTGGGCTGCGGGTTGGCGCGGCAAGGGCGCGCGGGGCTTACTCACAGCGCCGTTTGCTGGGACTCGGCGGAGCACAAAGCTGAGCTCCGTGCACTGGAGCCGGGCCTTCTTCCTGCAGTCACCCTTCTGCGGTCTGCTCCGCTCTTGATGCCTGCGTGGCCCCAAGATAGGAGAGGCGCTTATGACCCTAGGCCCCTAAGCGGCGCCCTGCCTCATTCACCGCGTGACCGTACGTGCCTGGGTGTCCCCTCTGTAGCGTTATTACTGCAGCGTCTACTCCTCAGGACCTTGTAGAACTAAAAGATTCGCTTCACATCAGGTGCTGGTCGGGCATCTGCGGTTTAGTAAATGCTCACTAAACGTTAGCTGTTCTTAGCCCGGAAGACAGCATCTGGTATACGTGGGCACTGTTGCTTAAATGACTGAATGAACGTCCAATGCATAGTATTGTGAGAAACATCAACCCAGGCATGGGCATTTTGTTGGTGATTGGGAGGTTTCCTTCTGTTTGCTGTGGCTCCTAAAGCAAGGTACAACAGATGAGGGGGTCAGATGAGAGGGATTTACTGTCTCACACTTCTAGAGGATGGACGGTCCTGAATATGGTGTCATCAAGATTGTTTGCTTTAGAGGACTGTCCTGGCTTACAGGTGGTCACTTTTGCAGTTTCTTCTCCCTGTGCCACCGCTGCACTGGCATTTCTGCTACAGAACCCATCCTAATAGGTTCTTTGTAAAACACAGTTGCCTTCTTATAGGTCTAATTGCTACAGGTAATCAAATTCTGAGGTTCTGGAGAATGCAACGGAGCCCATTTGGTGGCATGCCCTTGTAACACCAGCACTGGGGAGGTGGAGATAGGTGGATTCCTGGAATCTGTGAGCCTCACAGCTCAGTAAGAGACCCTTTCTCAAAAACCAAGGTGGACATCTCTTGAGGAACAATGTCTGAAGTTGGCTTCTGACCTCCACACATATGGACCCTTGTAGACACAAAACACACATGCACATATGTCTACACATACATTCAGAAAAAGGCATAAAGATAGGCACAGTAGTTAACAACTCCTACGGCCCCCTCTAAAGCTTGATATAAACAGCTCCATGGCAAACCTCCCACAAATTAGCCACTGGTGTTAACTGCTTGGCACAGTTACCCCACCAAACAGAAGGGACTTTGGGGTGGGAGCCTCTTGGGTTAAAATTCTGGTGTGGCTCGTCTTCTTTGAGAAGCCCCTCCTCGTTCACATCATCCAGGCTTTTCCCCACTGCTTCTCCATGTCTTTCTCACCCTGGAATTTGCATTGTTTGATGTCTCTCACACTGATCTTTCTACTATCATATTCTTGGTTTCAGCTTTAGCTTGCCTAACTAGAAGGAACCCTACAGTTTTCTAGATCCAGGGGGTCACTCCGTTCTCAAACTACACGCTGAGCACCTGTGAGGCTCCAGACACTTGCAGGTGTCAGAGCTACAGCAATCAGTGAAGGAGATGTGAGCCATGTCTTTACCATATAAAGACTGTTGATGTTTGCCGGCTAGGCTGAGCCCCCTAATAGTTCACTCAGCTGTGAGCTTATCAGGGGGTCATCCCAGTGAGGAAAGTCACACCCTTGTGATCCAGCCACCTCACATTTGAACTCTCCTCCTGCACTGAGGACTAAGCCTTAACTCTATCATCTTTTGGAAATACTTCATATCCAAACCACAATTTAGTGTGGGAGGGTCCCCACAGGCTTTACAGCAAGCAGGGGAAAACAGTCACGGTAAGGTAAGAATAAAATCTCATCAGCTTGATTTTGTAACCAGAGCTGGGCTAGGCCAGAACTTGTAGAGTCTGACCCAGATCATTTTACTCATATTTAAGCACAGCATAATTTGGAGTGCAGGAGGAGGTTTTCTGATAACAATTACATCAATTCCAAGTGCACAACAATTTTAAGACATTCTTTACAAAGTCTATGTGGCTTCTTTCACAAGAATGGGTACTGTTGATTTAGAAATAGTGTCCAAGATTTAGAATCTAGGGAGATTAAAACAAAATGAATTAAATATGATGTCTGTAGGAGTCAGGATTAGCCTGGCCCTAAGATAACACAGAAGTCACTAGGCTGTTGTTTTTATACAAATGACATCTCTCACAAAGATGAGTTTTGTGGCCTAGAAGTAATGCTCATGGTTTTAAGGGGAAAGGGTCTGGGATAAGTTAAACATCAATGCTGGAAGATATGGGCAGGGCTTGCTCAACAGGTAGCTAAGGATCACCAGGTTCACAAACCTCATTATTCCCCCAGCATTGCAGGAACACAGCTAAGCACGCCATTCCATTGAAGAGATAAGCTATGTGTTTCACTTTCTTGTCTTCTCCAGTCTTGACTGTGTTTAACTTTCCTGGCTTCTCCAGTGTTAACTGTGTAGAGGCTTTTTTGCCCTCTACAGATTATTGCACCAGATTGCTATTTAGATCCTCAGCATCCTCCCATTCCTCTTCCGCTATGTTTGGATGCCAGAGCCACCTGCACCTGACTCAGCTGTGTGCCCCCATGTCTAGCTGTCATTTTTCCATTAGGGTGTGCTGTCCACCCTAGGACTGAAGCTTCCTGGACACTCGTTGTGCTGCACTCGCTGTTATTGCCCTAGGGGACAGCCCACGGTAGTTACTCAGTAGGTGGATGAGGAATAACAAAGTTTTCTGTATCCACACAGGAGCTTCTTGTCTCCTTTCCAGTTAGAGCCAGGGTTGTCAGATTTCGTGAAGCTCAGTGTGACCAACCTGCCTTCTGCCTCCCTGGTATGCCACCCACTATTTGGCCATACTCTGAAACCCAGCAAGTTCCTACCCTGGAGGTCCCCAACACTACTTACTGGTCACAGACCCCAGGATATTGCACTCTCCATTTTCTTGCTTTCTGTCTGTGAGAAGCACAAAGGCACACCTAAACAGACATGGTGCGGGTCTAATTGCTTTGCTCTCTGCCTGGTGATGGTAGTTGTCTTAGTTTGTACCTTACCTGCCTAAAGAGGCTCCTAATTTTCTCTAGTTTTGAATTCACTGACCTATGTATAGGTGTGTGTTTGTTACTTTCATTGTTACAAAATACCTGATACTAGCAAATTAAGGGAGAGTTTTATTTTGGCTCATTGTCTAAGGGCTTATTGTCTATCATGGCGAGGAAGGTTTGGTGGGAGGAGTGTGAAACAGGTGGTCACCCTGCCAGGAGTCAGCAGGATGCATGCCACTGCTCAGCTGCTCACTGCTTTTTATTCATTCTGGATAAATGAATATTTATCTAGCCCATGGATGATGTCACCCACATTCAGTGTGGGTCTTCCCCATTCACTTAAGCCTTTCTGGCAATGCCCTCAGACACTGAGAGGGAGGAGTGCATCCCCAGGGTTCACAATCCCGCCAAGTTGAAGGTCAAGATTAAGCACCATAAAGTGTTTTGTAAATCTTAGCTGGTTGACTTTTTTCTCCTATGCTTGTTTGTGAATATGTATTGATTTTCACTTTTAATGTGGCATCTTCACAGTTGTCCAGAAAGGAAATGCACACAGTATTACCATTGCTGCAGTCTCCATTGGCACACTCATGCACTTTAGGTTTCACGAAGCTAATGGCTTCCCTAATGGATTCTAAGAGGAAACATTTCCATATTTCAGAGATTTGAGCTGAACAGCTCTGGGCTAGGTAGGTGCTGCCAAAACAGTTGAGTGGGTGGATGTGTGTCTTAAACTGTAACCTTGATGCACCAGGTGAGAACCAACGGCAGTTTGCATTGGAGGCCCTCTTTGTCCTTGAGACTCTCTTACTTGTGTTTTCCACTGTAGGTCTCATGGTCTAGTATGGACCCTGTTGCTATTCACGGCTGCCACCTCCTGCAGCAGCTGCGAGAGCAGCGGATCCAGGGCCTGCTTTGTGACTGCATGCTGGTGGTGAGGGGGGTCTGCTTCAAAGCACACAAGAATGTGCTGGCAGCCTTCAGCCAGTATTTCAGGTGAGCACCTCACACTGTCCTCCTCTGTGGCTGAGGAGGACCTGCTTCCACGGGGGAGGGGGGGTTCTGTCTTAACTTGGAAGTTTAAACAAAATGACAGTTTATGGGTTTTCTTTTTTCTTTAATGAGAATCACCTTGTGTTTAGAGTAACTGGAAGGAAAAGAGACTCTTAGCCAAAGTATATTGGGGGTGACTGAAAAGAGTTGATTTCAGTATGCTTTCTGTTTTTCACTTCCTTTCCAGATAAAATGATTAAGGAATTGAATCTGAGGTAGGAATTTCACTGTCATTAGACCTTAGAGTGAAAGATACTGGCTGTCAGTGTGTACATCTTTCATCCCAGCATATGGGAGGCCATAGCAACAGGCTAGAGAGTTCCGGCCTGGGCAGGGCAGAGGGGTGATTCTGTCTGGAAAGAGAAAGAAATCTGCATGGGGAAAGTGTTCTATATGTTTCCCGTCTCCTTCCCTCCCTCCCTACTTACCCACTTCCCTTCCTTTCTAAATGAAAGGAGTTCAGTTTTTGTCTTTCATTTGAATGTTGTAAGAAAATCTTTGGTTGAACCTCATCTTAGTGACTCTGCCATTATTTTGGCTTATGTGATTTATTTATACATACTGAATAACACCAGGCAGTTGTGCTGCAGTGTAGCTAAACCTTCATACAATTGTCTGTTCTTTAGTAGAAGTTAATTCTCCAGTTAATAGTCTCTCCTTGGTGCACATTTACCTGCCGTGATCAGCAGAGTGTGGAAAGAGGCCTGCTCTTGCCCTGATAACACTGCATCAAGGCATTAATCTCTTGTGTGCATTGTTCCACACGCTATAACAACTCAGTTCAGTAGGATGGCTGGTAGTTTTTGTCACTGTGCAGAATGATCCTAGACTCTTGGGCTTTGCTGTCCCTGGTTTCTCTGTCTTTTCAGGACAGTTAGTTCTCTTCCCAGGTATGATAATGTTGGCTCTTCTTAGCTGACATAAAACCCGAAGGCTGTCGGGGAAACAGGTGACTGTTGGCAAAATATCTGCAGTAGGTTTGTAAGACAGTTTACCCAAGTCATCTTCTCAAGCTGTATTCGATAGCAGTTCCCTCACCTGTGAATTTGACCCACACTGGAACAAGGAGCCTGGGCCTCCTGGGCTGCCTTCTTCATTAAGTCAAGGTGCATTTCTTCCTGTTGGTTTATGGACCTTTGAGTCTATGCAAAACTAAGCAGCCAAAAGGGCAAGCACTGGTGAAACCGAGGTCCATCAACTCTGTGAGCCAGTATGGTCTATCTAGCAGGCCAGCTAAGTCTACAAGTAAAAAAAAAAAAAAACAAGAACCAAACCAAAATAAAAAAACCTTAGCAGCCAAAGTACAGGTACATAGTGAGTACTTGACTTGGTTAATGTGTCTGACTTCACCTTTAGAAGGTTTAAGGCACTTAGGGATATAAATATTTTTATGTTATATGGTATGAAATGGATAATGCCAGACTAAACATGAAACACTGGAGTATGTACTGTCCCTTTTTTTTCCTTCTGTACTATGTCAGCTTATAGTTGGTGCATGTGGTTGGTTATATTGCAAGCAGTATAAATAGATCGTGTTCTGGAGAGTTCCTGCATGAAGACCAGAGTCTTATCCCTGGACTCATGAAAAATCCAGGCATGGTGGTACCAGCTTATAATTCCAAAGCAGGGAGATGGAGACACATGGATCCCTCAGGCTCAGTGGCCAGCCAGCCTCACCTGCTCTGCAAGCTCTGGGCCAGTCAGAGTGCTGGTGCCTGAGGAGCAGCATACTAAGTTTTCCTCTGGCCTCCACATATGTGTTCATGTGCACATACATACACACACACACACACACACACAGTACACTTGAACACACAAACAAATCCAAAAAAACTAAAATCAGTAAAAGTGAAATAGCTTTAGAAATAAAACATTAAAAATACTCGTGACAAAAGCCTTAGTGTTCATAGACATAATCTTTTGAAGATTTATGTGTGAACTTTAAAAGAAAAAGTTAGCAGGGTGTGAAAGTAGCTAAAGCATTCTTTCTTTGTCAGGAGCCTCTTTCAGAACTCTTCCAGCCAGAAGAATGATGTTTTTCACCTGGACGTTAAAAATGTGAGCGGCATAGGGCAGATCCTAGACTTCATGTACACATCGCGCCTTGACCTTAACCAGGACAACATTCAGGTGATGCTGGACACAGCACAGTGTCTGCAAGTGCAGAACGTTCTGAACCTGTGCCATACATTTCTAAAGTCGGCCTCTGCAGCACAGCTGCCAGGCTTACCTTGTGCTGGTGTGAGTCTGGCTGGCACCTGTGCGGTAAGTGAGCACTACCCTCCTCACTCACTGCAGGAGTGCCCTGTGGATGGCCCGCAGGCTAAAGTCCCAGCTGAAGTGAATCCTCGTGCTCCATCGGCAGATTTCAGTCGTCCCACAGAAGTGTCAAAACCAGATGCTGCAGGTGGCAGCTGCCCAGAGGTGCCCGGCAAACAGCCGAACTACTATTACAAACTCAGAACATTGTATAGCAAGCAGTATTACAAGCAAACTGCCTGCCCCAGTCAGGGGCCGTCCACAGAACAGCCGCTCACTCTCAGTGCCTCCACAGACCTCGCTGCAGCAGACTCACAGCCTCCTGTGGAGGGCCGTCCAGGTGTCCTGGAGTCTCCAGAGCACTTGCCTTCCACCTTTGTGGCTCCACCTGTCAGGAACTCTGGCATTGACTCTGAGGCAGACCCCTTTTCTGAGCCCCCTGCCAAGCAGATGAGGCTGAAGAAGGCCATGCACCTGAAGAAACTAAACTTTCTCAAGTCACAGCAGTCAGCTGAGTGCACTTCACATCCTGAGTCAGATAATGGGTTGGTCAGGAGGGAAGAATCTGCTGCTAAGGAAGATGCAGTGGAGAGAGCTGGAAGCCAGACTGCTGAGGAAAAAGGGAGGGAAGAACTGGGTCCAGAGAGCAGCCGTGAGGAGGAGCTGCCAGGAGCCCCAGCTTCATGGGAAGACCCGTCCCAGGCCCTTCAGTCCCAGAAACAGTATGCATGTGAATTGTGTGGGAAGCCTTTTAAACACCCAAGCAATCTGGAGCTGCACAAACGATCTCATACAGGTACACTGCCAGGAGCCCACAGGCACAGAGGAGGAAGCACTAGTGCTCATTCCCCCGTCAGGCCTTGTCTGTAAGACACTTGACTCCTTAGTGGAGCCAGTGATGTCTGTAGGAGACTACAGGGTGCTAGGTGCCCTCTGTTGCAGTTCTTGGTGATGCATGCATATGTTCTGTGCAGAAAGCATCATCAAGCTGCTGTAAAAAGATGGCTTCTTTTATGATCAGTTCCATCTGTATAGTCAGCTGCTGTGATGTACTCTAAAACAGACACACCTTGTTTAGTTGCCTCTGTAGGGTTCTTGAGCTTATTTTCTCAGCAGAATGTTGATGGATAGTGAACTGTAACAGTTAAATTTGAGCCATTCTGAAGCTTCTCTCAGAAGTAATTTTAATTTGAGAAGTTAGGATTTTGGAGGCAGAAAGTACATAAGAATCAATTACTTGATTTCTTTGTTTATTTTTGTTTTAACTCGGGAGGTGGAGGTAGGCAGATCTCTTGTGAGTCTCAGGACAGCCTAGTCTACATAGTGAATTCCAGGACAAGCTACAGAGTGAGGCTCTATCTTGAATACATCACCCCCACCCCCAAAGACATAGGCATGAGCAGTGACACACAGCAGCATGCTTCCAGATTGCCTGTTTGTAAGCTGCCAGCTTCTTCCTTGACCGGCTGTTCTCTTGTCTCTGGACTTCTGGTTTGCTCAGGTTAAAAGTCCTATATAGATGTCAGTGTATTCAAATGTCAAGGCTGTCATTATTTCTATATAACACACACATACACACACACATGCACACACACGCACACATACACTGCTATTAGTAGTAGTAGTTCAAAATGAGACCTCATTCAGTCTTGCTATGAAAACAACTTGATTTAAATCATTCTGTTTGCTTAATTTCCTACAGCCTGAGGAATACTATCAGTTTTATTTCATTTTTCTTTTAGAAACTTACCTGTTGTAGCTTTAAAGGAGCAAAATTAAATTGCTAATTCTGGAGAACATCTGTGAGTGACAGATACAATCATAGGGCAGAGACACTTCCTCGGACGTAAGTGCTGCATTGAGATGGCAGCAGAGCATGGCCTGGACGCCAGGGACCTGTGAGAGAGGCCAGAGCTGTCTCAGAATGGTGCAGATGCCACTTCCTTCCTCTTCGGCGTGCTGTGGAAGCTGCCAGTGGCCACATGGTGTGTGATGATGTCCCCCCCATAGCCAATGAGACGTGTAATTCTCTGTCTTCAGAATGCCTTCTCTTTCATTTCTAATATGTATATGTTGATAGTCACAGCTGATAGGACAAAAGCTCTGTAGAGCCTCAATATTAACAGTGAAAAGGGCTCCCAAGACCCATTGTTAAAACCCTGGTCTCTTGTTACCCATGACTTCTCTTTTGTAAAACTCATCTCTCTTGTGGGGCTTGAACCCCAATGATTGCTTAGAAAGAAGGCAGAACACGGACTTACCTGGTTATGATCATCTAGGGCTGAAGACTAGCCTAATACAAACCCAGAAAGATGCAAGCTGGCATTGCCAAGGTTACATGCCCTGTATGCAGAAGAACAGTGTTGTTATTTTTAAGAGGGTCTTATTGTAGCCTCTTGAATTGGGGAGAGTGAGGAAATGACAATTCTTGGGGATTCAACATGTGTTTATTAGGCTCATCCAGACCAAAAGTGGCACCTTAAAGTGCACCTTCCAGCAGATCCCCATCCGGCTGCAGCTTCTTGTAGCATCCTCTGTCCTCCAGTCTGTCCTGTCCCAGACTGCAATAACTGAGTTACTGCACTCAGTGTGGAGACATCCGCAGGCCACACCACACCTCTGCTGTCCGCTACGAAGTCCACTTCTGTGGCCCAGCTAAGGCAGGGAGGTAGTGCAGAGGGCTGTCCCTCAGGCTGCTTGTGCCCACCCTTTGGGCTCCAGTGTCCATGGCTCCCATGCTGTGAAAGGATTGTCCACTCTGGAAGGAGTCAAAGGTCAAGTAGAGTCATGCAGCAAGAAAACTCTTATTTGGTTTTGTGCTAAGAGGAAACTGGACAGTCTTTTGAATTCACCATAGATTTGTATTTAGAGAGCAGTTTGACTTTTAGATGAAGGTATATAGATTTGATTTTTATCATCTTTCTGGAGTGTGTCAGGCGAGTGATAAGTATTTAGAAGTAGAGATGCCCTGTGCTCACTTTGGAGGTAAACAATGTCACAGGCTGGGTGTGATGGTTCTCACCTGTAATCCCAGCACTCAGGAGGCTTGAGGCAGGAAGTGCTGAGAGTTCCAGGGCAGCCTGGGCTACAGAGGGAGACTGTGTTCTGAGTAAAACACAGAAGAGTGGGATGATTGCTTGGTAAGGGAAGATGCAGGAGACCAAGTATTTTAAATGGAAATGGTTGTGCAAATCTTGTACTGATGACAGCTTGTTGTGTTTTGCTTTGTTTTAGGTGAGAAACCTTTTGAATGTAACATTTGTGGGAAACACTTCTCTCAGGTGGGAATTCTCTTATTTACTGTTGATACTTGGAAGCCTGAACCCCATTGCTTACTTGATTACCAATAAGACTCACTTTTGTCCTCAGAAGAGAGAAACCTGTGGCGGTAGCTGCAATTTAAAGAGTTGGGGCTGGGTCAGCACACACATTTCCAGTGCATTAGAAGGTGCTGCTATTGTGAGTGAGAGTCCTCACAGCACATTTTCTTTTTTCCACTCATCCTGGGTCCTGCCGTTGATGTGTCTTGAAGTTCCTAGTGGTCCACAATGACCTTCTCCGCAGCCGCAGTGTGTGCTTTACTAGGTCCAAGCCACATGTTTACTCTCTTTGGGACTATAGGCAGGATATTAAAGTGGGGACCCAACATTAAAGCAAGAGAAGACCAGCCATTTTTATTCTCTACTTTGACTACAGCCTTTAAGCTGACTTTTGGGCATATGGAGTTATCTCATATTTATTGTGCCTTGCTGTGGCAAGTACTATGTTGGCATTTGGAGACATCCCCTCCACAGAAAGTGCCCAGTGTCATAATCTGGGTCTCAACAGTTGCTGTTCCCTCTAAAATAGGAATAGAGTATCCCTCTGTTCATGGTCATGTTCACGGGGTGGGACTCTTCAAGGGGAACAGCCAACACCGCTCTCCTACTCAGTGCAGTAGCTCCATACTGGTGCTATGTGAGATTCTGCTCAGCCAGGACATGGCTTTGGGCTGGTCCTGTCATAGTGCAGGAGACTGTGATGAGGCAGGGATAGGAAGGAAGTTCCATGGAGCATGGAAGCAGTGAGTACTATTTTGTTACACACCCTTCCTGGCTCTTCCAGGGTCCATTGAGGGTGTCAGTTCCCTCTTCCTGTGCACCCACCTGCACTGGCTAGTTTACTCATTCACTCTTACCTCTCTGTGACTCCCTGCATCTTCCTGTGGTTGGCCCCTTCTTCCCTGAATGATTACTTTGGGACAGCCTCATGTCACAGTACCAACAGGGAGCACCCAGCTCTGGACAGGTGCCAAGTGTACATCCCTCTGTCACCATTCCCTGGGAGTGTCACTGCCTTTTACTTGGGCACCTAAAGTGCTTAAAAGTATGGATTTGAACCTGTATCTGTCAGATTTACTGTCCGGTGACCTTGGATAGGACAGTGTCTTGATCTGTTGGACAGTTGAAGGAGCAGCTGCCCCAGAGAGTGTGCAGGATTGAGGAGCTGATGAGACCAAGTTCTTAGAACAGCATGTGCCTTCCTTCATGGCTGTGCATCCCGGTCCTTCTTTTGTCCTCCCCCACCATCACCATTTCATCCTAGCTACCTAGGACTGGGGACAGTGACATAGCTTAGCAGGTAGGGATGTTGCTGCTAAGCCTGACAAACTGATTCCAACACCTAGGATCCACACGGTGGAAGGAAGGAACCAGCTACTGCAAGTTGTATGTAGTTTTTACATGTGGTTTTGCATGCTCCTCCCCACCCCCAGGAAAATATATTAGTAAAAACTAAGAAAAGTAAAGTGGAAAACTGTGGTGACTATTGATAATAAGCGATCACCACGCTTCTCCAGGCCTCATTCTCATTCTTACAATACTATGCTGTGAAGCTGGTGGGAGGATTAAGTACCTTTCATGTGGAGTATCTTCCTGCTCAGAGCCCTTCTGTGGCTCCACTTGCTAACCAGAATACAACAGCACACTCAGGATCTCTGTCAGCCATGACCCCCACTCCAACCCAGCACTGCTGCTGTGCTGTCCTTCAGAAATGCCCAGTTCCTGCTTTGAGTGGGTCTCTGTTTATCTTTTTAAGCTTAAGAACCATGGTTTAGACCTTGATCAGTGCCCACCCTCTGCATGCTACCCAGGGTGACTGTCTGGAAAACCCCTTTCTTCTAAGTTGGTGTCTGCTTCTGTCATGTTTTAATGAACTCGGAGCTGAATATAGCTGTGGTTTTCAGATGGCTCTTGCTGTCTTATTTTCATAGCAGAATGATGAGACTTTTCGAAAAGGACTGTTTTAAAAGCCTGATTCAGCAAGAATTGTATGTTACTAAGCTGCCGCTAGCTCTGCCACTTGCTGGGATGGGACAGATACAAGTAAGGCTCTTAGGAGCTTGTTCTTTAGAGGGAGAAATGGCTGTGTGCACACAAAGACAAGGATACTTGTGACACACTCGCCAGAATACATGTGAGAACAGTGCATATAGAGAGACGAGAACAATCATGGCCACCTAGCGAGTGGCATGTGGGGCAAGCTAAAGGCAGCACTTGACTCTCCTTGGTTGAGCCTTGCAGACTGCTAGGACTAGGGGTGGAGGGCAGGGTGCTGTTTGTGGTGTGGAGTTACCTAGGAGCTAATAGCCCACCCTCCTACTTCTGCTATACATTCTTCTGGGAATGACTGGAGTGAACGGTGGTGTTCACAGTGGATTGGGATGTCCAACCTGATCTGCCAGAGTACACTGGAGTACTAAGTTCTTAAGGACTTATTCTTTGGAGAATTTGAAAGTCTGAAAACGTTTACCAGGAGGAATCTCTGGTCCTGTTTCCTAAGGATTGGCTATCTAGAAGGGTTAGCCTGTCAGTACTTAACCACAGCTTTACTAATGAGCCAGATGGCTCCATAGTACATCAGCCAGCATCATTTTGGATTGTGGTGATGATATACTCAGCGGTTTATAACATTACATTCTCTTAGAAAATGGTCATATCTTGTGTTCTGTGTTGCCTGTGTGATGCACAAGGGTGTCAGTACGTCCACGACAGTGGGGAGAGGGCAAGCATGGTGACTCAGCTGTCTTTGGAGAGGAGCAAAGCCATTTTTTCTCCCCCTGCCCCTGGGTGGGGTGGTGGAAACAGGAAGAAAAGCTTTAATGAGGTGGTACCACATTCCAAGAGGCAAAGGGGCAGTCTTGGGTAAGAGACCCTGTTTTCTGGTAGTGCTGTCTAGATGGGAATGGCTTCCCTGGTGTGCTGTATGTCAAGGAAGCCCCCTGGGGCAGTTCAGAAGCAGGGAATAGAATATGCTGATGCCAGAGCACCTACTCAGTGCATCTTTGGTGAAAGTGCAGGACTCAGGGACACCATCATGACCATGTCCTAGAGCGCTATCATGGGGGCCCAGGCTTTGGTGGATCTAGTCACATCATTTCATAACATTAATGGGAAAGCGTGTGTGCTTGTCTTTAGTGTCTTTTTATTTTGCTATTATCTGAAATTCTAAAGACTTGGAACTACACTAGATGGCTAATATCTGAGATGCCTTTCTGTCTTGGAGTTTGTGAGGCCCTCGCTCTTACTCAGCTGCCATGTACCCACAAGGGAGGCCAGGTTTCTTTATGCTTAAATACTGAAGTTTGAGTCCATATCAGAAAGTTTATTGTTAGAGTAATTAAACTCAGATAGTACTTTTAAAAATACTTTATGTATTTATTTACTGGGGGCCTCAGTGTGTGTGTGTGAGGTCAAAAGATGCCTCTGGGGAGTCAGTTCTCTCCTTCCACCATGAATGTTGGGCCTGGGGATTGAATGAGTATGTCAGGCTTGGAGACAGGTGCCTTTATCTGTTTGGCCATGGCCCCAGATGTTACTACTTTTTCTGGTGAGATTTTTCTGTTAAAAAATCTGCTTTAGGGGCTGTAGAAATGGCTCAGCAGTTAAGAGCACTGACTGCTCTTCCGAAGGTCCTGAGTTCAAATCCCAGCAACCACATGGTGGCTCACAACCATCCGTAATGAGATCTGACACCCTCTTGTGGTGTGTCTGAAGGCAGCTACAGTGTACTTACATATAATAAATAAATAAATCTTTTTTTAAAAAAATCGTATTTAACTTAAAAGTGATTAGAAACAAAATTCTTTTTTTGCTAATATCTTCAACAGAGTTTTACTGCACAGTCTTTGAAATCTCAGCAGATAAACCTGAATTAGGCCAAGCATGGTGATGCATGTCTTTAATCCCAGCACTCAGGAGACCAAGGCCGAGGCAGGCAGATCTCTGTGAATTTGAGGCCAGCCTTGTCTAGAGAGTAAGTTTCAGGACAGCCAGGGCAACACAGTGAGACCCACTCTCAGGAAACAAACAACAGCAGCATCAGCAGCAGGTAAATTAGCTCTCCCAGTCCCAGTCTTGTGACCCAAGGTCTCAGAGCTTTAGCTGACTTCTCTGTAAAATGCAGCACAGCTCTATAAGCCGTGAGTTAAGCACTGTGCAGCCAGTGCACAGCTCTCTGTTCATAACATCATCACTGCTTGGCACAGTTTCTGTAAACAAAATTGCAGATTTCTTTTTAAGATGTGGTCTGTGCATTTTGGATCCCAATAGTGTGGCTACAGTCTATTAAAAATTAAAAGTATGGATTGATGCCTAAAATAACAGGGCCCAGTGTCCTGGGTCGTCAGTACAAATTACTTAAATGCATACAGTTGGGTTTTTTTGTTTGTTGTTGTTGTTCAAATCATTCCATCAGTTTTACTTACTCTGAAGAGTTTGTCACCTCAGAATGTGCTACTATATCTGGGAAAAGATGCTGATTTCAGTATGTCAGTATTTCCATGTCAATTGGTAAAGACATGTTAAGGTTTTTGCTGCTGTTGCTTTCTTTTGTTGTATGTTTCACTTTGGTTTTTTGTTTGTTTGTTGTTTGTTTTGTTTTGTTTTAGACAGTCTCCCTGTGTGGTTCTGGCTGCTCTGGTACTTGCCAGTATCACTGCTTACCTCACACTCACAGTAGTCTTCAGGCCTATCCTATCACGTTTATCTAGTACCGCTTGTCACACAGTCCATCAGAGAAGCACTGGGTTAGATTTGCTTTGAAGTAATACATTGAGCACGAGTGACGTGTGTGTGTGTGTGTGGGGGGGGTTCCTACTTAAAAACGGTTCAGACTGTTTATCACAGTACATCTTTATTGAGCTACTTGAGTGAGAGAGAGCAGGTGGCATGCTCATTGTTGTGTTGGTTTTTCTGAAATGTGGATGTTGCTGACTAAAGCAATTAGTATTTGAAATCCTGCTCTCTAAGGAGTGGTGTCCCTGGTGGCAAAGCGAGTGTTGTGTTGGCTGTTCAGGGCAGTTTCTTGTGATTTGCAAAAGCAGAGAAGTCTTGCACTCACAAGACTAGTACTAACCAGCCCAACTATGGCCCTGGGCAGCGGTTCTGGTTGTCCAATCTCAGCTTTTCAGATGGAAAACAGAATACCAATTGCTACTGGGTATAAGTTAGAAATTTAGCATGTGGATTTTGCTGTTGATATTTGCTGTGATCTTGTTATTAAAGGTTTCTATCTTAAAAGCAGGCTGTTTACCAGTGTCTGCCAAAATCCATCTGATTATTGAAAGTCCTAGTTTTCCCTCAGCTGTGTTTATCACAGTCCTGAATATAGTGTGTAACCGAGGCACACACTGATTCCCAGAATCACATTCTACATGCAGTGTCTTTTGTATTTGTGAGCTTTAATTTACAGATGGACTATAACCAGAACTGTCTCTGCATTTTGCTTAAGGCTGCTTGCGGAGGTAAAGAGTGAGTTTACCAGCTAGCTGTTGGTTATCCTCCCTTCTGGCTCTGTTGTGCAGTGCAGTATGGCCCTTGGGCATCTTTGTTTGTCTCTGAGGGCTTGTTTGGCAGGAGGACACTAACAGTTTGAGCTGTTCAGGTATAGTGAGGGAAGGCTTTGCCCCTCAACCCTTATTTGGAACATTTCCAAGTGGCGTTTGTAACATGGAAAGCCTTTGCAGCTCACTGTACCAGGTGATTTTCTGACTTCATACCGATAAGTGTATGGAAATCTATATGCAAAATCCTGCTAGCTTAACAGACTAGGATGCAAAGACCCTGCAGTGCTGCTATGGTTCTCCTGAGATGCACTCTTGCACAGAGGTAAAAACTGAAAAGCTGGCCAGGCAGAGCCAATCTTCCTGTGGGAGGGTGCACTTTCTGTAAATGCCTTTTGCTTCTTTTGTTCAAATATGTATGTTTTTGAAAGAAGTGGTGTTAGATTCTCCAGATGACCTTGCATGTGTATGGTCCTAACTAACTATATCAAGGTCTGCTTAAAATTAGGCCTGGGAACTCACGTGCCTTCCCAGGGTAGCCTGCCCTTTACAAGGGAGGCATCACAAAGTGGACACCAGTGTGAGGCCACAGCTGGGGCTCCTTGTACAGCAGGTGGTTGCCCTTGACCTTGGACACAGCTTCCTGGCTGCTCTTTATTGAAGTATGGTGGGTAGGACCTGACAAATCTGTCAGTTCTCCTCTGAGCTTCTCTAATTTTTTCGGTCCTTCATTATCGATGTGTTTCTTGCCCTCTTATAGGCAGGCAACCTTCAGACTCACTTACGCCGGCACTCTGGGGAGAAGCCATACATCTGTGAAATCTGTGGAAAGAGGTAAGTGCTGGGCTGGGGGTGCCATGTGTGTGGATTATGGATATTTCAAGTGTCTTTGTCCAGTGTCGTGTCTTTGTCCAGTGTCATGTCATTGTCCGACAGGGCTCACCCAGCTATGGTGGAGCACAAATGCATTCACTCTACAACAGTGAGAGAATAAGAAGAAAAGTTACGGGAAAGCATGAAAATCTAGGCCAAGGCCCTAGGAAGGAAAGCGGCTTTACAGGAAACAGATTAGGTTATGCTGAAGTGTTCATTCTAAAAGCTTCTCCAAGGAGGAGACTGTCTAGTCAGGGGAAACAGTGCCTGCAGCCTGAGTAACTAGACCTCTAGAGAGAAGGCAACAGATGGTACCTAAGCAGTGTTATCAAACCAGGCTGTTGGCTTCAGGACAGAATTAATGACACTCAGCCTTGCCGGGTGAGTTTTGACCTGAAAACTGAGTGTTGGCATGGCAACAGAGAATCTTTGGGTGGGCTGACACCTGTGCAATGACTCTTTCACAGAGCATGGGGTAAGCAAGGAGTTTGTCCATTCCTCCTGTGCAAAGACCACAGCCTTAGCCCTCTATCCCCTTGCTTGATAGCAAGCCAAGAGCTTTTACTCCACCATCTTGCCACTGTGTTAGAACTGCAGGCCTTGACCTCACAAGCCATAGGCATGTCCATTGCTCCATGTCTGGTTCCCATCATTTAGTTACTCATTCACTCAGCATCTGCTACTCCCACCATCTGCTCAGTGCTGAGAAGGGAACAGAAACGTCAGTTGCTCAGATTCTCTACCCTTCACAAGTCCCCCTTGCAATGTCTGGAGGTTAGAGATGGACACAGGATTATTCAGAAGTTGGAGTCTTCAAACATATCCCATAGCACACGCTGTGAGCACAGCAGAGGGAGAAGCAATCCTCAAATAGGTTTTGGGAGAATGCTCTGCCTCTGCATTGAGGGAAAATGGAACACATCAAAGCCTGCTCTGCTGACCATAGCTCCCTTCTGTTGCAGCTACCCGAACATAAAGCCAAGCTCTGGGTGGTAATCATCTGGTCATGACAGGGGCCCAGCAGCACAGACAGAACAGCCCCACATACTGTCACTTCTCATGGGCTCCTGAGTGTAGTTTGCAGTGTTTAAAATTAGGACCTTGGGATTCCATGTAAAATCTCTTCTGTGCCTCACCTGCCTTGGAACAACCCACCAGCCTCCACGGGGTGGGCGTGGGGCAACCAGGAAAGAGTAGACTTTTATCATAGGTGAGGATGTACTTGCTGCCTGCCTAAGATCATGAAAATCTCTGCATTCTCTGTGTTTCCCATCCAGAAACGCAGGCGATAGAGCGAAAGGGTTTCCAGGTATCTGGAGACAATTATGGAAGGTGACAGTCCTCAGGCACCCAACATGTCTTAGGCTGGAGAGCTGCTCAGTGAACACTGGTTCCTTTTTCATCCCCATCTCTGTCTCTCTGTCTTAGGATGGCTATGTCTAGTCTTCAGTTTGGGCTCAAGGTGAGCTAGCTCATTTTCTAGGGTGGGTACAGGAGGAACCTGAAGTCTATGTATTTCACCCTAGGATATGCAGAGCTGGTTTCAATGCCAAGACCATGCAGAGCTCACGCTCACCCTGTGCTCTTCAGTGTGCGCCTTGAGCCAGCATACCACATGGGGCGTTTTTCCCACAAACTCAATAATCCCAGCAGAATATCAGTACCACAGGGCTTCACATTCCTCTGAACTGTGAGCTTGCCAATGAGGTGGCTCAGAGTAAAGGCACTTGGCAGCCAAGCCTGGTAACCTAAGTTAATTCCTGGGAGCCATATGGTGGAAGGAGAGAACTAATTCCCCAGGTTGTCCTCTGATCTCCACTAGCATGCTGCAGTGGACATACACATGCACTAAATAAATAAATGAATTTTTTTTTAAGTTAAGAGTCTGTCTCACTGAATTGTTGGCTTTTGGGTCTTGTGCTGTTGGAAACCGTGAAGAGTGTGAGGAAGCAAGCCACAAGTGCCTTAAAAATCAAAATGCTGGCATCATTTTCTACTTTGCCTGAAACAGAGAAATGGAAGTGCTTTTACACCTAAAGCAGGCTACATGCAACTGTTGAAAGCAAGTGGAGCAGCCTGTCTCCTCTGCATAACCCCAGTTGTCAGTGTCGTCTTTATACTTCCTTGCAGGTTTGCAGCCTCTGGTGATGTCCAGCGCCACATCATCATTCACTCTGGAGAGAAGCCACACTTGTGTGACACGTGCGGCCGAGGTACTGCTGAGTGAGCGCTTGCTTCCTTTGTTCGCAGGGCCACTGCTGCAGGTCCTGTCTGCCAGCCTAACCCCTGCTGTGGTCTGTCTAGGGTTCAGCAATTTCAGCAATTTGAAAGAGCACAAAAAGACGCACACGGCTGACAAGGTGTTTACCTGTGATGAGTGTGGGAAGTCCTTCAACATGCAGAGGAAGCTGGTGAAGCACCGTGTGCGGCACACGGGAGAGCGGCCATACAGCTGCCCTGCCTGTGGTGAGTCTGGCCTCATCTGTGGGAGGTGGAAGTGCCCACCCTGCTGCTGGCCGCCATAAGTCACTGTTCTCTCATAGGGCCGGTGAAGGTGGTAGTTCCTTTCCTTCCTCATGGGAATAATGCCACATACCAGACTCTGCATCTGTAGGCATCAGGAACTGACCCTGATGCCCAGATACAAAATGAAATCCAAGCCCCATCACCCAGAGCTGGCAGCCCCAATGGGAAGGGGTAGAGTGTGGGAACTAAGAGCATGCTTCTTGGGAGTCACAGATTAGAGAGCAAAGGGCCTGTCTAGGCCTTAGCAAGGCCATTGATGGTAAAAGAAGAGTAGGTAGCTCGCCACCTCAGGTGCCTTGCTACACATATGAAGATCAAGAATTGGGCACCTGTAGCTTGTGACTACATGGAATCAAGAGTCGTACACCCCAGGCACCCGAGGAAGGCATGTGCCCGTGTACCCATTGTGCATGTTGGCTTGATGATGCTGATAGAGCTGTGATGACTGAGTGAGCAGTCTTTATGGTAGTCTGTTCAGAGCAGTCGGCATGCTCGGGGCACCTGGATTAGGTTCTGCTGGGCGCTGGGGCTGCAGTTGGCATCTGACAGCTCAGGACTTCGGGTGTGCAGCCAAGATTTCCCTCCCATCTCTGTTCGGACAAACCTAGCCAACTGCACACTAACTGATAACTGTGAGGTCGGGTTTCACTTCTCTTTTTATGGTGACTCCATATGGCTAAAGTATATATGTACTAGGGACCCTGCAGACGGTGGTGGCAGCTTCCCAGAAATCCCAGGTGAGAGTTAAGTTAATGGTACAGTGAAAGGCAAAGCATCTATTTATGGCCAGAGATGGTAGGGAGCAGAACAGCGAGGACATACAGTAGTAGAGGAGGAGCCAGACTACCACAAGCATACCAAGATGACACAAAAAGCTGTGAAGATGCCTGACTATATGTGAAAATTCTGAACCTGACATTGGGCTAAACATTATGAGCTATTAGTGGGTGCTGGTTCTGGTTTTATACAGAGGTATTCTGAGTTTTCTTTCTTGGAGAGCCCTATCTAGTTTGTTCAATGGCATTCGTCTTTGTACTCCCATTCCACATGCTCCTGCTGCTTTACAAGGCCTACATAGCTGAGAGATCAAAGGCAGTGGTGTGTGGCATTCACTAAGGAAGAGAAGTTGTCAGTGTGTCCAGTATGCATGGGTGTTTCCTTTCAGGGAGCTCTCTAACCGTAAGGCCTTTGTAGTTACCTACTGAGTCCCGCTTCTCACAAGGAAGCAGGCTGAAGGACAGACAAGTATGTACATGCCTTTGGTAGAAGCTTACTACACAGATGTCAGGGAAGGGTTGCTACCAGGTCCTAGGCTGCCTGCCCATGCTGCACTACCACTACCAACACCCCACCATTCTAGACAGAAATTAGAGGGGAAAGATTTGTTTTGGGCTTATGGTTTCTGTCAGAGGTCTAGCCCTAGTTACTCACTTTGACTAGCTGAGCCTTCTCTCCCAAAGATTCCACATCCTCTCCAAATACCGTCCTCAGTTGAGAAGCATCAGGGGACATCGCAGGCTAGATGACAGCAGCATTGCACAGGAATACCGTTGTTGAGGAGGGCGGTATTTCAGCCTGATAGGAAGCAGCTGCTGACTGCTTGGGCGGGTGCTAGTACTGAGGCCTAGAGGACATGCTGAGTCTCAACTGCCAGGGCCCATTGGAGAGGGATCTCATTCAAAGTGAGGGTGCCATCCTTAGATTGGTTGTTCAGAAGGAGGGGATCCTTCCACTTCTAAACTAGCTCTTCTCTGCAGGGAAGTGCTTTGGGGGCTCAGGAGACCTGCGCAGGCACGTCCGTACTCACACTGGGGAAAAGCCGTACAGCTGTGAGATCTGCAGCAAGTGTTTCACACGCTCTGCTGTGCTGCGGCGGCACAAGAGAATGCATGGCAGAGCTGATGCCAGGAGCCCCATTGTGCTGGGTGAGCTTAGCAGGCCCATTGAACCCTCTGACCTGGACAGGTCTCAGAGCTCGGACTCCTTCTCCCAGGATGTGTCTGTCACACTGATGCCTCTGTCTGTCAAGCTCCCTGTGCAGCCCGTGGAAAGTTCTGTGGCAGGATTTGATGGTCACTGTACTGGCTCCTACTGTAAGTTACGCTCCATGCTCCACCAGGACAAACTGAGCCTGGAACCTACTAAGCTGGCCAAGCCACCAGAGTTGCAGAGCCAGCCTCAGGCCTACGCTTACTCAGATGTGGAGACCTCAGCAGGTGTAGAGCAGCCACAGGCTGATGGCATGGCTGTGTCCCGCTCTTCCATGGCCACTCTGGACAACCACTGCACTGAGCCACTGGGCAGCCGGGCACCTTCGGTGACTTACAGGAACTCTGAGGGACAGTTTTTTTCTAGTATGACTCTGTGGGGGCTGGCAATGAAGACGCTGCAGAATGAACATGAGTTGGAGCAGTGATGTGCCATTTTGTAACCCTGGAGAGAACCGTCCTTCCCACCCAGGCCAGCTCCCTTTCTACTGTGGAGAATGGTTAGATGGTTTCCTTCCCAGTGATTGCTGGGAGCTCTAGCACCATGAACCCAGGAATTGGGAGAAAGGCCTGCTCGCCCCCTGCTGGTCCCAGGGAGGCAGACTCCATAGGGCTGTCTACACAACAGTCTAGGGTATGAGAACAGCTGATTGGCATCATTGTGACAGTGCACCTAATGTCAACTACTGTTTATTTTGGTCCTGTTAAATGACATATATATACATAAAAATATAGATATTTTTACATTTTTATATGATAGAAAATTTTAGTATCTTATATTTTAAAATATTGATACCAATTCTATTTGTATATTAAACTTATAATTTAATTTGAATAAATGAGCTAGCTTTTTCATATAATGTTTTATATTTTCTAAATTTTTCCAGTATTTTACTCTTTTTTTTTCCCCCAGGGTCTCATCATGTAGCCCTAGCTAGCCTTGAACTGTCAAAGTAGACCAGGCTGACCTTGAACTTACAGAGATCCACCTGTGTCTGCCTCTGAAGTGCTGTAATTAAAGGCATGTGCCACCATGCCCAGTTTCCAAGCATAATTATTAATCTTAAGACCTTAATACTATAAAAATACATATCAGTGCAGAAGAACCTGGGTTTGAGCCTCAGCGCCACCCAAAAATGAACTAAGTATCACTGACCTGGGTGTAAGCCTGGAGTGGGGGGCCTCAGAGTCTTCTGAACAGCCTGACCTGGCAGCCACTTCTGGGTAGGTCTTAGCCAACTACTTGGTCACCCAGGATTTTCTCTAGACTGGCTTGCTGCAGAATAAGATGAGTCCTTACAGGCCTGAAGTAGTCTAGCACCCACTTGGAAGTCCCAGTCACCTTCTGCTCTTAACAGAGCTCCCTGGCTGAGTTTACTCAGTCCCTCAGGCCTGAGAGTTCCCATGATGTCCATAGTACTGACTCTGGAATGTCTAAACAAACATGAGAATGGCTGCCTTGTAGTACACTGTACCTACTGGAATCTTTGAGAACAACCTGCAGCAACTCTAAATTAGAAAAACAGTGTTCCTGATGAGAGAACCTGCCAAGGACAGGAGGATTCCACAGAGAACAGCCAGGCCCAGAGAACTGTCAACTGTGAGTGACATCTGATTCCTCTCCCAGTTTCCTAGCCACCCACTATACCATGGCCCATCCCCCAAGGCTAGCACAGCAGGTAGAATCAGACCTTCATGAGGGTTGAGCATCCTGTCCAAGGGTGTGACAAAGTGAGGGTACCTTGAATAAGGGGTGCCTGGATTGAACTTGGGATGTGATGGTTGTGGGTGAATGCTAGCCCCTAACTTCCCTCTCCTACTGGCTCAACAGCTTCTCATCCCAATAGTTCTTCACCTTCATGGGTTATAGCTTCCCTTGGTCCCTCACCTCATCCTTACATCCCTGTTAGCCAGGTTATATCCCCTAGTCTGAGTATCATAACTCCCCCACCAGGCCATCCATCCCACTGATGGACAGTCTGTCTCTGCCCTCCATGTACCCGACTGGTAACAGGTGGCCCCTTGGTTTCTAGACAACACTTCCACTGAGCCCTTACCCCCTCATAGCCACCATGTGCTGCCCTTCATGCCAGTCTCCTCCAGCTCTTTGCACTCTTGCAGATCTCCCCTCATCTCACCTGTGGCCTTGCTGTGGTTCTGAGAACACAGAAGCAAATAGGAACTTTCCTCCAACTCCCACTCCCATGCCTACACCTGTTGACTGTGCCCAGTTCAACCGCAGCCCCCTCCTCTGCCCACTTCTCCCTGTGTCATCACTATAGAATGCAGTAAGCCACTGTGCAGGCCTTTGGTCTCCTTGCAGGGATGTAAGCCTGGGGAATGTTCCAAGAAGTGCCTGGCAGACACTCAGTCCTTACTTGGCCAGTGGGTGCTTTGTCATGCTTTTTCATTGGAATATGGCCCCCTAGATAGATCCTCTGATTTTTCTTTGAGTCCCAGTCATTTAGACCTTAGTCTCAGTACTTTACTGAGATGTTTTTCCTCAGGTCACCCATGGCTTCTCCATTGAAATTCACAGACAGATTCTCAATCCCCAACTCAGGCAACTCTCAGGCAGACCTGAGCAGTATGGCCACCTTTGTCTCTAGGTTTCTCCAGTGACTGGCTCAGTCTCAGAATCCATCCTTGCTGACTCCAGTCTACATCTGAACATTAAATGTCCCAGAATCCAGGCCCTGGATCTCCTCTCTTCTTCATCTACTCCCTATATCCTGGGACTACAGACTATAGGTCTATTAGACCGAGACCCTTATCCTGAACCTCTCAGAACTCTAGAGTTATATGACCATAGTTCAGTTCAGTTCTACACTAGGATATTCAAAACCACCTTTAACTATAACTCCAGGGTATTTAACGCCCTCTTCTGGCCACTGCAGACACAGCACTCAATGTACACATACAGATAGCATTAAAAAAGCTCAATAGCTAGGACTTGGTGAGACTCTGCCATGTGCTGTATTGTCTCATTACCTCCTCCAGCACCCCAGAAAGGTAGCACTGTTTTCATAGTGGGTTTAACTCCTTCCAGGTACTTTCCTCAGATACAAACGCATTTAGTCACATCTTTCTAAGTGGTACACGGTGACCTTATTCTGTCGTAAACTGCCACTGACATTGTCCCCTGTCAAAAACATCTGTAGAAGGACATGTGTGCCAGGGGTGAGACTCTTCAGGTCCACCATACAACTCTCTTTGCTATCACTGCAAAATAATAATTTTATTTTAAAAAAATCACTAGTTGTGTACTTGTCATATGTAAGTTTTATGATGTGTAAATGATGCTGACAAAAATAAACTATTAAAAATGAACCAAAAAGTGCTGTCGGCACCAGTGTTCTGAATGCCTGTGTAAATTCCTGGTCCAGCATCCTTTCAGCTGGATGGTGTCTGTGATGGAGAGCTAGCTGGTACTCTTCTGCCTTGGCTGCTTTTTGCAAGTTTCTGATTCGCCAGCAGATGGCAGCATCACCATTCACAAGCTCAGCAACATGGCCTGGCCTGGTGGCTGCTCTGCCTGGGCACTGTGGCATCCTTGGAGTTTCTCTCCAGAGAACCAAGCACATTTACACCCTTACCCTCCTCAAGCCCTCTTGCAAGCCTGTGTGGAGATAACGATTCTGCCCCCACCTCAAAAGGGAAATCACTTGCTTAGTTATTTTTCAAGCTTACTAGGTAACAACTCTGGGTCTAGTATCCGCACTGAGATTTCCCTTGTGGACGACTCAGACTGGGGAATATTCCTAGCAGTGCCTGCCACTTCAGATGCTCTCTACTTCCTTGGCCAGTGGATGCACATGGGAGCATCCACATGACAGCAGCAGTCTGACCTTGTACAAAGTCCCAGGGATCCTGTTTATTTGTGACTCTGGCTATTGAGAGAGCATGGGCCCAGCATTCTAGCATACCCAGAGTCCTGGGTTCAATCTCCAGCATGGATGAAAACAAGTGGCTCTGTGAACCTTGAGCTGTGTGAACAATGCCAGACACAAAAGACCATACAGTGCATGCACTACATGACTACAGGATCCTGTGTGAGTCATCTAGACTAGACAGATCCAGAGAGACAGAAAGCAGATAGCCAGCTGCCAGGTACAGGGAAGGAGAATGGAAAAATGAATGCTTAATGGGCCCAGGGCTCTTTTTAGGGAGATTAAAACAATCTGGAATTAGCGAGTGTTTATTTAGGTCTGGGATGTACTCATGCCCTAATTTATGCCCCTCCCCCTACAAACTGTTTGGAGACAAGGCCCTTACGGAGGAAAGTAGGTTTGAACAGGCCATACGGGTAGGCCTAATGTGCTTGGTGTCCTAATAAGAGATGCCCATAGTATCCATCTCCCCACCTCTCCTCTCCCTTCCTTGCCTCTCTCTCCTGATACCCTGGGTTTGGATTGTGCAGTACAAGCCTTACAGGGAACCAACTTAGTTGAGGTCAGATAGTTTGTCCAGCCTGGTGCCATTGCCACCACCTTGACTGTGCCTCACTTTCCTCCTCTGCAAGATGCCAGTGGAGTGACTGTGCTCACAGGGTTTGCTGTGACGCTAGAAGGAATGACCCAGGAGGCCAGAGTACAGCCTGCAGGTCAGATGGAAGGCTAAGGTACGCCCTTACTCTTTTGTGGGGGTGGCGGGAGAGTCTCACCCCTTTGCTCGCTGATGTTCTCCCTCACCCTTCAATGGTACCCAGCCCATAGCAGGTATGGAATAGTCACTAGAAATGGAGAGTGGATGATGTGTGTGATAAACAACATTCCCTCCACAACAGTTGTTCATATGGCCAGGGGTATTCTGACAGGAAATCCAAGCAAAAATCAGTTGCTCCCATGGGTTGGACAGACACACACACACACACACACACACACATACACACACACACACACACACACACACACTGCCATTACTACACTGAAGTCCTAACCCCCAGCATATCAGGATATGACTTTGTTTGGAAAGTGGGTCACTGCAGGTGTCATTAATAAAAACAAGGCCATGCTGGAGGAAGGACGGGCTCCAGTGACTGGTGTCTTAGAAGGACATTTGGCCATAGGGACATGCACACAGCAAGAACTTCATCTGAGGATGGGCAAGATGCCTCTCTAAGCCTGACAGCCCAATTGGCTACTGCAGCCCTCCGAAGGAACCAGCCAGCCCTGGCCTCTCCAGCCCCGGGCTGGCGATCAATTGGGCTTTTCTGTTGTTTAAACCACCAAATTTGTGCCTCTTGGTTGCAGCAAACTAATTAAGTTCCTGGTGTTCCAGAGATTGAAACACCAAGTGTTGAAGTCTCACACTATTCACACCGCACATGAGTGTGCAGGTTAATTGCTTAATTATTTCAGAATCAGGGATGTGCAGAAAAAAGTAAACAGTGTCTGGCCCAGTTTTTGGCTGAGGAGAGAATCTTTAGGAATTACTTGCTCTCCCAGGACTTGGCTGTTGCCCTAACATGAACTTGGAGGTCTGAGGGTACCTGGGCTCATCCATGATAGGGGGGAAGAATCGGGTACTTGGATATGCCTGAACCTCAGGAAGCTGCTGCTCTGTGTCTTCAACTGGGGACCCTTGATCAGGGGCTCTCAGACACTCATTGCCTGAGGACAATACAAGGCTACCCCTCAACCCTACCATTACCACCTGTAACCTCTGGAACGACCATATTGGCCAACCCTTTGCCTATGGCAACCCTGGATGCATTTGCACTGTGTGCAACCTACTGTCATTTGTGCACCTCCAGGGCCTTAGCCTACGACAGGCAGGGAGGCCAGAGCATCCTCTGTGGGCCTGACTTTGCTCCCTCTTGAGTAATTCCTGGTTCGCCCCCATGGGGAGAGGCCACTGGAGCCTCCCTGCCCAGTCTCATGAAAGTCAGGGAGTGTGACAGTTTATCTTGAGTGTCAACTTGATGGGATTTAGAATCACCATGGAAACAGACCTCCCTCCGGAATAGGGGATTATCCAATAAGGGCTAATTGAAGCGGAAGAGGCCCATCATAAATACAAACAATTCCATGGCTGGAGTCCCAGAGTGGATAAGGGGAGAGTCAGCTGAACACCTGCAGTCATTTCTGTGCTTCCTGACCGGATGCAATGTGACCAGCCGCCTTCAGCTCCTGCTGCCCTGCCTCCTCTGCAGTGATGAACAACAAGCCCTGAGACCACCAGCCGAAGCAAAGGCTCTTCTTCCTTAAGTAATTTTTGCTGGGCATTTTGTCACAGCAACAAGACAGGAGTTGAGGAAGGACAGGAGCATATTTGAGCCACGGCACCCTCCGGTTCAGCCTATCCTTTCCTGTCCCAAGTCCTGTTATCCAGCCCTACACTGCTGGATCTACACCTTCTACCAGAGCCTGACCTGTGAGGTACAAAAGCACAAAATGAAGGAAGTTTTGAAAATCCCCTTTCCTGAACCAAACTATGGCTCTTGAGCATCCCCACTTCTGCAAGAAGCACCTCCCAGGTCAAAACAGGCCTGGGGCATTGCTCCTTGTTTGCACACCACCGAAGGTCTGACTTCACCTGCACCTGTCTGAGGCAGATGGATGCTTTGAGAGGCCCACAAGAAAGACTATGACCTCAGCAGCCACAGAGAAACAGGACTGATAGTGTACAAAAGAACATCCTTAACATTTGTCAGTGCTGATGCTTATGTGAGCCTGACCCAGCCAGTAGGGCAGGAGCCTCCTCCTCCTCGCTGGGACCTTGACACTGACCTTGTGCCTTGAGCCTGCTCCTCATCTGTAAGAGGGCCACAATGCCATTTCCCACCTGGCTGATTTAGGTAATCAATGTAAACCAGTGGTGGCCATTTCCTCCCCTCTTTATTTCCTCCCGTGTATGTGAGAGGAAAGGGACAGGAGACATTTCAAAATGTGCACTGTGCACCTTCATAGTAGCCTGTGACTTCATGCCGCTTTCATCTCATTGTTGATACATGTGAATAAAGTTGTATCTAGATACAGATTGACAAGGAGCTGTATGAATGGAAAACTCGGAGGCCAGGAGTTGCCTGGCCTGTGTCTGGCTTATCACAGCCAAGTATGACTATTAGTAAGTACCACTACCCTTACTTCTAGAAAGAACCTGCTGGGAGCTAGAACATGCTAGGCACCATGGTACACAATTTCAACCTTAGCCTGATGATAGGCTGCTCCAGGTCAGTTTCTACTGCTGTGATAAATACTATGACCAAAAACATCTTTGAGGAGGAAAGGGTGTATTTGGCTTCTACTTCACGATCACAGTCTCACTGTGGGAAGTTGGAGTGGAAACTCAAGCAGGAACCCAGAGGCAGGAACTGATGCAGAGGCCATGGAGGAACATTGCTTACTGCCTTGCTCCCCAAAGCTTGCTCAGTGTGCCTTCTTATACAACTCAGGACCACCAGCCCAGGGTGACACCTATAGCGGTGTCACATCAATCATGAATCAAGAAAATGCCCCCAAAAGCCTTGCCTACAGGCCAGTCTGATGAAGGCAATTCCACAATGGATGTTCAGTCTTCCCAGGTGACTCTAGCTTGTGTCAAGTTGACAAAACAAAACAACTAAATGGCACAGAGGCTGAAGAAGCAGGCCAACCTGGGCCACACAGTGAGACCTTGTGAAGAAAGAAGGAAGTGGGGGGTTGAGAGGAAGGGGAAGAGGGAAGGAGAGAAATGAAAACTACAGAGGAACAGAAATAATTCAAGAGTCTTAGATGTATGGTGGAGATCAGCCAATTGGAGCTGAGCAGGGGCAGGAGCAGGGAGAGGGTGAGGGAGCTCCTCCTGCTGGTGACCACAGACAGAGTAACCCATTGGAGACCAGAAGAAGGGAGTTGTTGGTAATAGAGCGCCTTCCCATCAACCTCACTCCAGGTGCTGTCCTTGCGCGTACCCCTCTGCTCCACATGGGCATTCCAGGGAGCATATCTTCTGCTCTCCCCCCTGCCGTGTGTCCACACACAGTACCAAGCTCTTCCCAGGCTGAAACGTGTCCGATTCTTTGAGCCATTGCCATAGTAGCAACAGTGGGTAACCTCCAACACTGCAAACCTATCGCTGTAGACCCCGCCAATGGAGCTGTCCAAGGGAGGTGCCACCAAGGCCCTTGGTGGTCAAGAGCTAAGCTTGCCTCCACCTCTCTGCTTCCTTGTGCATTCCAGTCGTGGACTCTGTATTCCCCCACTCCTCTCCAATCAATGAGCAGAACACAAACCTTCACCACACATTCTTCTTGCTACACGTGAAAACCATGGTTTCACCTGTTAGGAAAATAATTCTTAGCTGACTTCTGAAAGTGAAGTTTTGCCTATATTTTGGCATTTTTTTCTCTTGCTTTCTACTTAATTTATGCCTGAGTTTGGTGGGCTTCTCAAATAGAGAGTGTCTACTTGGCTGACTGAACAAGGTCCAGAAGCCTTGAAGGCTGAAGGCCCAGATGAAGGAGTGACATGGCCAGTCCTTCCTGGGGCTTCTTTCTCTCCCTGGCTTGCAGAAGTTGTCTGCTTCCTGTGCCACACAGACTCTTCCTCTGTGTGTCTGTGTCCCCATCTCTTCTTCTCAGAAGGCTGCTGTTAAAACTGGTTCAGACCCAACTGTGTGACCTTATTTTACTTTAATTATCTCTTCAGGGGTTCAGTCTCCACACACAGCTGCATCCTGAGGTTCTGGAAATGAAGACCTCATTTTGGTGAGGGACACAAATTGGTCCCCAAGATGGAACAAGAAGCAGGAAGTATCAAAGTCTATGGTGTGGAGAGACCTGGTGTATCGTAGCCAGGGAGAGAGGCGTCAGAACCCTGCGGGTTGGCCTGAATATAGTGTTTGGCATGTATAAGTAGTGTCCACTAGGGACCACGTGCTTGTGTCTGTCAATAATTTCAAACTCCTGTATTATAAAGCTAATTGCAGGCAAGATCAGTAGCAGAAGAAAGGGGTCATTTTATTTTGTCCCTAGGACTCTCAGTGCAGCAGATTTTCTTACCAAGGCACCCTGTTGTGGACTCTGATCAGCATTAGAGAGTTAAGTCTTGATGAGCTGCCATGGTTTCTTTCTTGCAGGTATCCCACAGGTGGTGTCTTAATATAGTGCATGGAAACCTGATTGACCACTGAGCTAAAGACATGATGAGGCCCTTGTTGCTAGGAAAACAGCAGACTTGAGCCCAGGGTGTACACTTGTTGTGATTCCTGGCTCCAGCCTCGCACACCCAGGACCTCCATGAGACTCCATAAGACCCTTAACAGTTCCAGTGACGACCACTGAGCTGTGGAAGAAGAGAATGCTGGAAATGACTGGTTAATCATGTCTGCCACATGGAGTCTAGGGCTGCACCCACAGAATTTTCTGTATGTGTGTGTATGTGTGTGTGTGCTTTTGTATGTGCACTTGCAGATGCATGGTGGGGGCAGAGGTCAACCTCAGGTGTCTTTTTCAATTGCTCTTCACATTACTTGAGATGGCCTCTCAGTGAAACTAGAGCTCATCAATCCAGCCAGACTAGGTGGCCTGTAAGTTTCCATGATCATTCTGTGTCTGCTGCCTCTTCAACACAAGGATAACACATGTACACAGCTATACCTAGCTTTTTTCTCAAGAGCTGGGGATCTGAACTCAGGTCTTCACGCTTGCGCAGCAGCACAACTAAGGAATCTCCCTGGGCCCCTGTTTGGTTATTTATAAAGATTGCCTCACTCTAAGAAGACTGGGCATACAAATCTATGCATTTATAAAAGAGCCACTGGGCTGAGACAAAGAGAAACCAGAAATACTCAATAAGGTGAGGCACCAGGTACAGTTCCCACATGGAAATATGCATTGGGGAAGGAGACAGTATATATGACTCACAAAGACTGGAGTTTTAATGTGAGAAGTGAGGAGAAAGACCTGGAGCAGGTCTTTCCTTAGGCCCTCAGAGGGAACACAGCCCTGCTGACCCCTGGATCTAACTTCTAGCCTGCAGCACTATAGGACAGCCAATTACTGTTCTCCAGTCTCCTTGGTTTGTGTAATGGTATTGTGGCATCCCTAGCAAACTAATTAATACACAGATGGTCCTGCCACTCACACACAGGACAGGAGCTGTCTTCAGCTAGGAGATTCCTGGTGACCAAAGCAGCAAGGAATCTGTTACTAGGCTCCACATTCAGGCAGGCTAGGGCAGCCATTTCCACAGAATAGACAGATTCATGTGTTTAGCACAGTGATGGAGAGTCAGATGGTGCTTTAAAATAATATCACCTGGCATTTTTGTTTTAAACTTTCACAACTATGATTTTTTTCCCCTGTAAAATCATCATCTTGGAAACCAGAAGGCAAGAGATATCTGCCCCTCCAGCCCTGTGGCTTTAGACTCTTACAACCTTCTTCCAGAAGCTGGTGTCCACTTTCATGGTAGAGAAAGCACTAATAGGGGAATGCATGGGCTGTGGGCTCCAGCCAAGCCACAGGCCAGGCAGCCCCGTTTCCCAGGCCTGTGCTATGAGAACTATTTCCAGTGCTGGCCACAGACCAGGGAAAAGCCAGTCTCTGCTATGGGTTAACTTTTCCCCTTGGCTAAGAGGAAGCCCTGCCTCCAACACACACACACATACACACACATACACACACACACACACACACACAAACACACCATCATTCTATTCCCTCCATCTTGTAGTGGGATTCCTGGGAAAGTGCCTGCCTTCTCTAATCCTGGCTGGCTTCCTCTGTGAAGGCCTGCTGGGCTCATGTGACTGGTGCTGCAGGCAGATCTGTGGCTTCAGTTGCAGTGTTTCCTCACTTGGTGGGTTTTAGGAACTTCCTGAACCCCCCACTCTGTTTGGTAGCTTTTTCCAGCCTGACTGACTGCACCAGAGAAAGGCCTGGACATCTCCATACTAAATCACCTCAATAGTCACCTTGAGGGAATGTGCTAGAATATCTAACCTTAACATGTGGCAGGCCTCCAGACTTTGGTTCTCACACCAACTTACTTTTTTTTTTCCCCTTCAGGCAAAAAAGCATAACTATTTATCATCATTTGTTGTATGTGTATACATGTCTACATATATGTGTGTGCATGTGTGTCTGCATGTACAGGTCCTGATGCACATGTATGTGTGTGCATGTGGAGGCCCAAGGACAACCTCAGGTGTCATTCTTTAGGTGCTGGTCCCTGCTTTTGGCAGTGTGATGGTTTGAGAATGGCCTCCATAAGCTCATATGTTTGAATAATTGGTCCTTAGTTGGTGGCACTGTTTGGGAAGGATTAGGAGGTGTGGCTTCATTGGAGGAGGTGTGCCGCTAAGATAGTCTTTGAGGCTTCAAAAGCCAATGCTACTCCCAATGAGCTCTCTGCTTCCCATCTGTGAGCTCCCAGCTGCTCCTCCAGCACCATGTCTGCCTGTTAGCATGCTCCTCATTCTGATGGTGATGGACTCTAACCCTCTGGAACTGTAAACCTCAAATAAACCCTTCATTTTATAAGTTTACTTGGTCATGGTGCTTTATCACAGCAATAAAAAACTAAGATAGACAGGGTCTCTCACTGGCTTGGAACTTGCCAAGTAGGCCAGCCTGGTTAACCAGGGAGTCTTAGTATTCGCCTCTCTCTGCCTCCTTCGTACTGGATGACACCTTCATACTGTCTTGCTCAGCTGCTGCTGCTCCTTCCTTCTTTCTTTTCTTCCTTCCTTCCTTTGTTCCTTTTCTTTTCTTTCTTCCTTCCTTTGTTCCTTCCTTCTTTCCTTTCTTCTTCCTCTTCTTCTTCTTCCTTCTTTTTCTTTCCTCCTCTTTCTCCTCCTCCTTCTAATGTGGGTTCTTGGGATTGAACTCAGATCCTTGTGCTTGGGGTTGAACTCAGAAAGCTGAACAAACAAACATGTTGCCAACTGAGCTATTTCCAGTTGACAGATCTTTAAGCTTCTCTATATATATCTCCTCTCTCTCTCTCTCTCTCTCTCTCTCTCTCTCTCTCTTTCTCTTTCTCTCTCTCTCTTTCTCTCCCCTCTCTCTCTGTCTCTCTGTCTCTGTCTCTGTCTCTCTCTCTCTCTCTTTCCTTTCTTATTCTCTTTTGGCTACAGATGTCAGTGTGAATATCACTTGTTTCCTTGGTCATTTAAAATGACAGTCCCTAGCTCTAGGACATGCAGAACAGCAGTTCTGGGAAGGTAGACAGTGGTTATGCATGTGGCTAGTAGCTGCCTTTGGTCCTCCTCTTTGTCACCTTCATCAGATGGTGGTTGGGAACAGGCTGTCTGTCTTCTCCCACAGGAGGATACAGTCATAATCTTACCCCCATGGGAATGATACAGGAAGGACTAAGGTGCTATGGTCACTCACAGGTTTACTCAGGATCTGTTCAAAAAACACCAGCTGTACAATCCAGCCTTTTAATGCCTCATTGAATGTGTCCTTTCATCAGTGACCTGTGCTCCCTGGCCTCTCTTATCTCACTGCTGGACTATATGTATGTATTCAGCTGGATGCCCACTTTCTGGAGCTCTGGGGATGAAGGCACAAGTAGATGTGAATATGTAGAACTATCAGTTCTGGGACATTTCAGACAAAGAAGTGTGTGTTCATGTGTCCATATGCATATACAGCTGGAAGAGGACATCAGCCACTGTCCCTTATCACCCACTGTGGTGGTTTGAAAAGGAATGGCCTCCATAGACTCATGTGTTTGAATGCTTGGCCCACAGGGACTGGTACTGTTAGGAGGTGTGGTCTTGTTAGAGTAGGCATGGCCTTGTTGGAGGAAGTGTATCACTGTACGGGTGGGTTTTGAGGTCTCCTATGCTCAAGTTATATCCAGTGTGGCACACAATCCCCTTCTCCTGCATCATGTCTGCCTGGAGACTAACATGCTTCCTGCTTGATGATACTAGACTAAACCTCCAAAACTGTAAGCCAGCCCTAATTAAATGTTTTTCTTTATAAGAGTTGCCTTGGTCATGGTATCTCTTCACAGCATAAAACCCTAAGGACACCTATAATCTCATTTTTGAGGTAGTGTCTTCTACTAAGGTGGAAGCTTGTGGTTTGGGCTAGACAGGCTGCCCTACCAGCTAACTCCTAAGATCTATCTGCCTGTCTCTACTCTTCAATGCTAGGGTTACTGTTGCATGTGACCATGTCTGACTTTTATGTGGTCGCTAGGGATTTGAACTCAGGAGTCTTATAGCAAGCTATTTTATCCACTGAACCACCTCCATAACCCTCACCTCTGCTTCTTTGAGCAGAGCCTATGCAAGACCTTTGTAGACCCTATAGGCTAAGCTTGCCACTTGTGCTCAAACCACATGTCACTGGTATCCTGGTGGGAAATTCTGATCTAACCTGCTATTAAGCCTTTGCTTCCACATCTGTGATCACCTCTGAGCCCACAGAGGAACCTGGATGGGTTCTTTCTGCCTCTTCAATTTCTATATCCTGTCCCATGCCTTGTGTGCCTGTCCCATCATGTATAGGAGGAGGGAGGTGGGATCTGTTGTAAAGGGGAAAGAAGGGTCCTCCATGGCTGCTAAGGCTCACATTTGCTCTTGCCTGTGAAGTGCCCCTGGCCACAGCCTACCCCCATTCTCCATCCTTCCATGGCTCTTGGCAGCCCACCCTGTCGCCACTGTGCAAGTCGTAGGGATCTCACCAGCACACCAGTCTCAGGAGATCCAGAGTCACATAGGAAGAGAGTCTCAACGAGGGCTTGCCTAGATCAGGTTGGCCTGTGGGCATGTCTTGAGGAGTTGCCTTGACTGTGTTCATTGATGTGAAAAGACTCAGCTCGCTGTGGCCAGCACCACTCCCTAGAGTTTCTGAACTGTCTAAGTGTAGAGAGCAAAGAGCCAGAGCTAAGCACCGACAAGCATGCTGACATTCATTCTCCTTCTATAACTTCAAGTTTCTTCAAGCTCCTGCCTGACTTCACATAGCGATAACTGTAATCTGGAGTTTTAAACAAATAAGCCCATTCTTCCTTAGAGTTGCTTTTGTCCGGGCATTTTATCCCAGCAACAGGAAACTAAAGCAATCAGTATTGGCTGATCAATATATGCCAGTCTGAAGTCCTCTGGGCACTTGATACTGTCACTTAACTTACAGAAGGGAAAATTGAGGCACCGAGAGGTGACATAACTGGCCCAGCTCATCGTCACAGAGCAGCAGAGCTCAGATGAAGCTTGTGCACCCCAACATCTTCAAATGCACAAGGCTGAAGCATCCCAGGGCCTTTACACCAGTAGCCAATTCTCCCTGCCAGAGCAAGCCTGAATTAGTTGCCTGTGGCAGTCAGATCAAATCACCACCAACAGGTGGCTTAAAACAATATTTTTTCCCCTTAGTTCCCTAAGGCCAGAAGTCAGAAATCAAGGTGTCAGTATGAATATGCTCCTGCTAATGGCTCAAGAGAAGTCTCTTCTGCTGCACTGTGGGGCTCCTGGCAGTCATTGGGTTACAGCTGCATGGGCACCCTTACTCTCCACATACACCACATGGCCTTAGCACAAAAGAAGCAGACAGGGGAGGGCTGGAGGCCCTAAGACACCTGTCACTTTGTCTCAAGTAGTGCAGGCTGTGTGATCTTAACACAGCAGAGACGTGTGCTCTTGGTTGTCCTCCAGTGAGCACTTTAACCTGTTGGTGTCAGGGGCCCCCAAGCTGAAGCAATGCCTTTAGGAGGTAGTGGGCAGGCTGTGGACATGGCCCACGGGAAGATATGCTACTGGTTGAACAGACTGCAACTGTTTAAATCTCTGATCATCCTGCCTCTGTCAGCCGTTACAGCCAATACCTCTTAAGGCTGGGAGATGGCTCAGCTGGTAAAGCTCGTGTTGTATAATTGGAAGGGCCTGAGTTCAATCTGCAGAATCTACATTCAAAGCCAGCCATGGTGGCGTATGTTTGTTCTAGTGCTGGGAAAGCTGAGACAGGAGGACATCTGGGCTCGTAAGCTATCTCCTGGCCCCAATGAGAGATTTTTGTCCCCGAAAAATTAGGTGGATGGTGCCTCTGAAGAATGACACTTGAGGTTGACCTTTGGCCTCCACACAGGTGTGCATCACCATCCATGAACACATACAAATATATAGCCACAAACAAACAAACTAAAAATTATTTCTTGCCCTTTGAATGAGTGGAAGATACTATTTTTAAGATTTATTGTAATTGTTTTTAATTATTTGTGTAGGGTTACGTGCAGGTGTCTTTGGATGCCTGAGATCTCCTGACGCTGAGTTATAGGCACTTGTGAGTCATCTTATATGGGTGCTGGGAATTGACCTGGGGTCCTCTACTAGAGAAGGAGGCATTCTTAGTAGCTGAGTCATCTCTCTAGCTCAGAAAGTTACTATTTTCAGTAAAGCAGTGGTCACGCCAATACTGGAAATGCTCTGACAAGTCACTCTCTTCAGCCATCTAAGCAGTCAAGAGTCTGAGGCAGGAGGATCACAAGTTCCAGGAAAACCTGAGCCGCACAGTTGAACCCTGACTCAAAACCTAAAATATAAACAAATAGCCATTCTTTTCCATTGCTGTGGTCTCTTTGGGGGAAGTAATTTGATCGTGTTTCCCAAGTGTTTCCAAAAGGCTGCTCCTATTTGATTCCATGATTCACTTATAAAATCTCTCCAAAGGAAATAATCAGAGACATGGCCAAGGTTTCCACATAATGATGTTATTGCAGCATCTAAAAAAATAGTGGTTAAAAACAAATTAGAGATAGCTTAGATGACTAACCATAAGTGATTGCTTAAATAAACAATGGCATATTGGCAGGGCAGGAACATGCTCAAAGGGTTCCTAATAACTTGGAAGAATGCTTATGCTGTGAAAAATGATACAGGATTGAATGCCCAGCAGGATCACAAATGTGCACAAAACCAGGCAAAGAAGAAAGAATTTGAGCTGCCCATTAGAATGAACCTCATCAAAGGATGTGTCATCTCCTAGGATGACAGAGGGACTCCCTGGGACAGATGTGGGCACTGTTCAAATGTAAGTTGTGCTGCCTCTTTGGCACTGGCGTCTCCTGGAGCTACTTAAAAGCCTTGGAATCTTCTGAGCAATGGGTGTCATTGGTTCCTCACACAGAGCCCAAAGTCAGTCTGTATTTGGCTAATGAATTGGTTCAAGGTAGAACCTTATGGACTTGGGATGGAATGAGTGTCCTGGAAGGCCGAGACATTAGTAGATGTTCTAGTTTCCTTTCTGTGGATGTGATAAAATACTCTGACCAAATGCAGCTTAGGAGAGGGAGGGGCTTATTTCACCTTAGACACTTCCATGTCACAGCCCATCATGAAAGAAGTCAGGGCAGGAACTTGAAGGAGCTTGAAGCAGAAACCTTGGAGAAATCCGGCTGGCTGGCTCACTCAAATAGGATCAGCTTGCTTGCCGTCAAACCTGAAAACTTGAGTTTGGTTTCCAGGACCCACATGGTAGAAGGAAAAGACTGAATCCTTTAAGTTGTACTCGGACTACACACACACACTCACATGCTCACACTCACACATGCACATATGCATGCACACACACACACATGCTCACACTCATGTATGTATGCATGCATGCACACACATGCTCACATTCACACACACACACGTGTGCATACATGCATATACATATACTGGCATTGACATGCACTCACCCATGCACATGCACACAAAATAAAACATTTTAATATAAAAAATAATGTGTTTCACCATACAGTGGTGGTGCACACCTTTAATATCAGCACTAAGGAGGCAGAGACAGGTGGAACTCTATGAGTTTGAGGCCAGCCTGGTCTACACAGAAAGCTCTAGGACAGCCATGGTTACATAGAGAAACCTGGTCTTCAATTCTCCTCCACCCCCAAACAACAACCACCAAACAAAAACAAAAAAAAAAAAAAAAAAAAAAAAAAAAAAAAAAGCAAAAAATGAAAACACCAATAAAAACCAGGCAGAACCACTCTGCCTCACAGATGCCCTCTTCTCCCCCCTCCAAAAAAAATGTTTTCAGGGCCCAGAGGCCTCTGAGCTGAAACTGACCCAAAGGCTTCCTCTCTGAGGATTAGATCTCGTGGTACTAGAAGGTGCTGTGCAAGCTTCCAAAGCAAGGAATCAGCCTGGAGTCTCACAAAGCTATGAAACCTATGAACTACGACAAGGACCACCATGGCCCAATAACCCTAAAGATGCAGTAATGGCTTACATCCCTTGGAGTTAAACAACAGCCCTCTTGAGTTTAAGATCTGCCCAACCAAAGGAAAAATCATACCTAGCACTGAAAACCTAACCAACTCTCCAGGGCTAGTGAAGCCATGGATCTTGGAGGAGAACCTACAACGACCACTTTAGCAAACCAGCACAATCCCTAACTGCATTATAATATTTGTCCTTATACCCACAGCTAAGTGTAGTCTTCACCTCTCACCCAGGAAACTTCTCTTGGCCACAGGCTGAGACCATGTTACAGAAAACCACAACCTATCAAAATATGAAGTTGTAGAGCTCAATCCAAATGAGTGTGTCTAGAGTAGAACACACACCTAAGGCTTATGGAACCTTGTCAAAGAGCGGGCAGAAAGAGTGTGGGGGCCAAAAGAACAGGAAGTTTGCTTTGAGACTGTATTGCCTGGTAATGTCCAAAGCTACACCCATAGTGTCCTCAAAATGACAATCAGAGCCGGGCAGTGGTGGCGCACACCTTTAGTCCCAGCGCTTTGGAGGCAGAGGCAGGCGGATTTCTGAGTTCGAGGCTAGCCTGGTCTACAGAGTGAGTTCCAGGACAACCAGGGATATATAGAGAAACCCTGTCTAGAACCCCCCTCCCCAAAAAATGACTATCAGACACTATAATAGACATGCTGAAGGGGGTGGGAGGAAGCCTATGAGGCCTCAACCTTACACAAAGAACTACAGGCAACTAGGGAATGCTAGTTGGAGAAAGAGTCTTCCCTAAGGAAGAGCACATAAATTGGTTATCAAATAAACACTAGTCACCCAGGAAAACATACATACAAGTAACATTACATACACAGGCTGAGTGTGTTGCATTTATGTGTTAGGCATATGTATGTGTCTATCAACAAGTAATAAAAAAAGATGCCATGGATCTGATAGAGGGGTGTGTGGGAGGATTTGGAGTGAGGAAAGGGAAGAGGGAATAATGTAATCATATCATAACCTCAAAAAATAAAGATAATTTAAAATTTTAAGTTGCATATTCCCAAGAGTCACAGGTAATACAGGTGCAAGGACACTTTGCTATTTTGAAAGGGAGAAGCCAGCAAGGAATGACTAATGCAAAGGCAGACTAAGCCTTGGGGCAGCTCTCCATCTCAGGGATCTAGTCTAGCAGCCCAATACACTGCTGAAACTTGAGCCCTAGTTTCCCTCTCTCTCTCTCTCTCTCTCTCTCTCTCTCTCT